>NC_069734.1:15126696-15456696 GCF_027358585.1 Pangasianodon hypophthalmus
GGGTGTCTTCGAGAGCTCAGCGTTTCTAAGCCAAGACAAGATTAATATCAGACACCAAAGCCGTAAACATTCGTCCGAGCCAGGACTCTGAAGATGCAGTGCATCCAAGGTGGCAAGTATTTGCTTATGAACCTGATCACTTGCTCTGTGCGTTGCATTAATCCATCACTCGGTCTTGCTGTGAAACAATCCTACACAACCTACGTGGCCCTGTAATGATCACATCACCGAGCCATGCTCTGGCTGATGGACTGTATTTTCTGGACGATAAGCTGATAAGACACTTGTACAGTGGAATGATATGCACATGATCATGTTTTTTGCGTTAGCTTAGATGGATTGGTTAGGCTAAATTGCCTCTAGGTGGGAATGTGTGTGTGTGTATGTGTGTGCATGGTGCCTTGTGATAGACTGGCGTCCCATCCAGGGTGTATTCCTGCCTTGTTCCCAGTGTTCCCGGGATAGGCTCCGGATCCACCCGCACCCTGACCAGGATAAAACATATACTGGAGATGAATGGATGATTGGAATATACGTGCTATATACAATATGTTCATGTTTTCATGATAGCCGTGATACTCCAGTAGCTATTAAATGCAATCATCATATTAAATGCTCTGCTGTTATATATGATCCCACGTGGACCCCCTAAAGATTTGCACTTATGCCCCAGTCTCATTCTTGCTTGTGCATAACCTCTAACTGTAGATTTCTGCTGTAATCATAAAGACTGTCCTGTGCTCATCCCAGAGCTCTGATTCACAACCTGCTCATACTGAACATCCCTTCCACACACACTTAGTACAGTTTGATTTTACAGTATACAGCTGTAGAGTCGAAAAGATTTATAATCCTACTATCTGGTGTCACTCAAAAGAGGAGGAGTTTCTTTTTGAGTCGGGTTTCTCTCTTTTGCTTATATCGTCTCAGGGAGGTTTTCACCTCTGGTTTACTCTTTAGGGATCTACATCTATATCTGGATTTCTGTAAAAGACACTTTGTGACAATGCCTGTTGTCAAAAGAGCTATACAGATAAAATGTAGCACAGAAACTGCTCCAGGCTCCCTGGTTCGATCCTGAGTTCGGGTTACGGACATGAGTTCCGCATGTTCTCCCTTTTCTATAGGGCCTTTCGCACCGCTTTAGTTCCAGAACTATATTTACAGTACTAAAGTACTGGGCGATTTTGCGCAAACTATTTCCCTGTACCGTTTAAAGGGTTGCATTGGGCACTAGGAAGTGACGTAAGCCGGTCGACAGCGACGTCATTTGTGCGCGGCGTTCAACAACGGAAACAAAGAACAACAACGTAAACAACCGGAGGATGGAGGACGCTGTGATCGGAGCTGTGTTTTTGTCGTGTCTCACGTCCATCTATTGCTGTTCTCCATACTTGCGAAATAAGTTGACACTACAGTATGTTTACACGGCGTTTTAAATCATGGTGGGTGAGGGCGTTTTCGTACGCGTTTGGCCAATCAACGTCTACTCACGTCACGGATAGTACCAGTTGTGCTGGTTAGACCCTGCTCCGGAGTAGGAGCTAATTTGGTTCTCGAAAAAAGGCAGTCCGCTACTAAAATCGCACCCAGTTCCGGAGGTGCGAAAACGCCAAAAAGTGGATAGTTCCACAATTAGTTCAGGTATTATGAAAAGGTTCCTGCGGTGCAAAAGGCCCTTATGTGGGTTTCCTCCAGGTTCTCCGTTTTCCTCCCACCTCCTAAAAACCATGCTGGTAGATAGATTGGCTACGCAGAATTGCTTATAGATGTGAATGTGTGTGTACAATGAACTGGCGTTGTTCATTGAACGATGTTCCCAGGATGCATTGTGACCAGGATAAAGCTCTTACTGAATTGTGAACTAAATTACAGAAACAGTAGTAATGGCATCCACAGAAATCACCAAACTGTAACCAAACCTATGTTCCTAATTGAACCTATTCACTCATATCCTTTTTTTTTTTTTTTTTTTTTTTGATGGTGTATATTGGTACACAAGCAAAGCTTGCAAAGCTAACTGACACTATGCTACCTTTATATGTGTATATATTTCGAATATTAAAAAATAGCGAGTGCCGCAGTACGATAACACATATTCATCGACTTAACCATCTCTAACTGAAAATTGTGCTTTTTTTAGGGCATAGGTGGTCATCTTTGGAAATCTCTAATATTTTCCATAGCTCTTCTGTGCAATACTATTACAGTACGAACACTTACAGCTTTACAAAGCAGGGAAAGTTTCAAATCTGCGGTAGAAATGATGGCCATTGTGAAAGTTCTGCTGTGTTTTTGAAAACATGCTTCGCTATTTTGTTGTTTTCTTTTTTGTTTTTTGTTGTTGTTTTTGTTTTCCCCCGATTTTCTCCCTAATTTAGTCAATTCCCACCCACCCGTTACGTCTCAGCTATCATACGACATTTGTTTTTTTTTGTTATGTGTTTTTAAAATACTGTTAAACATTTCTTTACATATGAATTTTGGCTTGGAGTATCTTGAAACTTTGTTTGGTGGATAAAATCAGATTTTGCGCATCCAACAATCAAGCGGTTCAGTGGTCGAATTTCAGAGCTAGCTGATGTTAGGATGTTCTGTGCGCTAAACATACTAATATGTGCTATGAGTTCTTAATATTCCTGTTAGGAATGTCAAAACATAAACCGTCGCACTTGTAAGGCACTTCACAATCTGTGCAGATGCAACGACGTAACCTGTGTTGTTGTTTTTTTTGTTTTCTGCATCACTGACTAGCTAGTTTGCGAACTTCTTTCATTATACTTTGTTTTGTCGCATTTTCTTTCTTTAGTCAGTGAATTCGCCGTAGTATTTGTCGTATCCTAAATTGTTAGCTGTATGTTTTTGCTCTCATTTTCTAAAAAAAAAAAAAAAAAAAAAACATTACGGATCACATGTCACATGACCTGTATTCTTAGTATTTTTAGTATTTTTTTTAACCCTAGCCCAACTGACCCAGGGGATAAACCCATAACCGTCCACTACTAAACAGGACAAAAATTAATTGAATAACAAATCAGGTCCCTAAATTGATTGGTGCATTAGTGTGAGATGAACAGTCAAGGTGGTTTAAGCTTAGTTTGGATGTAAATTGTCAGTGTTTAAGTTAATATATTATCGAAAATGTAAATGTCGCAAAGTACTGAAAATGCACTAAGCGATATAGTTTTAACGTAGCCATAAAAGCTATACTTGCCCTTTAGTGAGATGAAGGTAATATGAAATACAGCTATTATTTATTATCAGCCAACGTAAAGAGCTCTTTCCTCACTTAGTATAAAATATCCATCCGTCCATTTTCCATACCGCTTATCCTACACAGGGTCACGTGGAGCCTGGAGCCTATCCCAGGGGACTCAGGGTACAAGGCGGGGGACACCCTGGACGGGGTGCCAACCCATTGCATGGCACAATCGCACACACATTCACACACTACGGACAATTTGGAAATGCCAATCAGCTTCTAATGCATGTCTTTGGACTGGAGGAGGAGACCGGAGTACCCGGAGGAAACCCCCAAAGCATGCAAACTCCATGTATAAAATATCATAGATGTTATATCATTGAGCAGATGCTACCTAAATCCAATTCAGATGAGATATACAGCATATGACCTGGGGTCATTTCTACTGGTCATTTCATACAAAGTAAAATATGTGTAATTTTGTGTGCACACGCAGCCTGTAAAAATTTCCGACACGATGAATTCAGATGGGACTGAAATCCCAGAGATACTCCAATAATAATTACATTGTCCCACCTTCATTATTTCATTATTTTTTTATGGCTATGGTTTGTTAAAATGACATTAAATTTATTCAGGCGAGAGCCCAAGCAGCAGAACAATCCATTATAAAGTAAATCCAAGAGATGGATCATTTAAGTCATCATTTTGTTGAAATTATTTGGATTTTGGACATTTTTGTATAGTTTTTTTAAAAAAAATCAACAACTTAACAGATTTCACTTGCAGGAAATACAGTGAGAGAGACATGCTAACTACATTCCTGCGTCTCGATCATGATAGTGTTAGTGATTGGTTTTACTAGTTACAGCGTACCTAAAGTACACCACTCATCGGTTTAGGACCGACTTTACACCCTGATTGACTGCTCTAACTCACGCAGGATCTACCTCCTGGAGTGTTTAGTTGCAGCTCTGATTTAACACACAGGGTCCCTGTTAATCACCTTTTAGGAGGACGTTAATGTTAAAGCCAGGTTGGAAGTAAACTCTCTAGGGAGCGTGGTATATGGTGACATGGTGATGATCTGTGATCAGTCATTGTCGATTGTCCTGATGTTTTGATGGTCCAATTTCTTTGAATGTTCTCAGCAAAGGTGTGTGTCAGTGTATGACAAGATGCTTCAGGTTTCATGCACTCGGTTGTCCTGAATTCTTTACGTATTCAAACTGTCTGTGAAATCTAAATATCAGTCAGCAAACCCCATTTTTTTATGTTCACGTTGTAGCCACTTTGAACCATAATGTCATTTCAGCTGTTGATAAACGAGTCGATAGAATGACGAGTAAGTGCGTAAGTAAGTGCGTTCTATCGTAGGAAAATAATCAACGACAGGGTGGTGTCAAACAATTTTTGTATTTATTAAAGAACGTCGCATCATACGTTTGATCCCTTATATGTAGTAACGTTTAATGTTGTGAAGCATCCACGAAAAATGTTGTTCTATACTTCTTTTTTGTCATAAACAAAAGTTAATAAACAAAGTTAATAAAAAAAAACTCAGCTTGTCACATCACTGCTAAGTCCTCTATCATGAAGACTCGCTCATGGTGGAAAACCTCCTGACTGTTACAAAGCTCAGATGTCTGCTCACGGAAAACTTCACCATATCAGTAATGACATGTTTTGTAATATACAAACTTACGGGTATACGTTGTTACAATAGACACAATAAAGTTTTCAACAAGTGCATTATTGTAAACCTGGGATTTGCGACCATCAGAGCTGCTCTTATAGAAAAAAGAATCAACACCTTCTGACCAATCAGAATTGAGAATTTAATAGCGCTGTGGTATAAATAATTTATAATTCCCAAAAGGATGATGTTAAAAATCTTTTTTTTTTCTTTTTTCGTGTGAGTGTGTTTTGTGGGTTTTTTTTGTGTGTGCGTGTTTGTTTCAGTGAGTTTGTGTTAGGAACATGGGATCAGTATTGGGCGTCAATGGGAACAGCATTTTGGCTCTGATGACCCGTTCGAGTGCTTCGTGGTGCTGTGTGTCCTGACCACCCTCTTGCTGCGGACACACCCACCCACACACACACACCCACACACACACACACACACACGCACACACATCTCTTCTCCTGCCTTTTGACTTCATGAAGATTCGCCTCATTGGTGATGTGATGAATAAATTTGAGGTCCTTGGGATTGTAGGAGAAGGTGAGTGCAAAACAAATGTCACATCTTTCAGAGCATTTAGATGAAACTCAGGATTCTTTGTGTTCATTTTATGGCCCTGATTTCCAAATAATGACCACTAATTTGCATGTGCAGTGTAATAAATTTGCAGTTAGTGGACGTGTTGCAGGTAATTTACAAAGAAAAATGGAAGTGATGTCAGCAAACTATATTTAAACGAGGCCTTTTTTTTTTTTTTTTTTTTTTTGCAGTAGCTAATTATTCTTGATAGCCATGACAATTTCAGACCTCAAAGCGATCCTGAAGAGTAAAACTGAATTTACTGTACTCATATTTAATTGTGCGTTAAGCTTAACATCACATAAAGTAAGGCCCCCTCGAAACAATGTTCAAAATACTATTCAAAATACAAATTATGAAAGTAAATATAAAAGACAACAGTCACTTTGGACGCTGTTGCCTTCAGAGGTGTGAACGTACAGTGAGTATCTAGTATGAAACCAGATTTCAAGAAACGTCCTCATTATTTCGGATACTGACATATTATTCTGAGAAAACGTAATAAAGTAATGTTGTTATTTTGTCTTTCGTTTGCGTAAACAGAATGGGTGTAAGCTAATTTAATACTTGCCCATCAGCTTCTTAATTTGCACACCGAATTCCACTTAAAGTGATTTTTAGTCTGCTGTAAATTACACTGCAGGAGCTAAATTTATCTATTCATATCGACACTGTCCTGGTATTTTGCACCTTAATGAAGAAACACCTAAATTACAAATTTATTAAGGCAGGCTGAATAGTCAAAACATGCTGTTTTGCTCGTGTGAACGATGCAGTTATCCATAGATAATTGTCCGTATTAATACATTTCTGGGGTTATCAAAGTTCAGTGAGTTTGTACACACACAAATCTTTCCTAAATCAAGGCCTCAGTGTTACGGTACAGTGTTGTTTATATTGTCTATGTAGATAACACTTTACACTGCACACCTCACCTTATTGTCGGGTTTCAATATCAACCATTAAACCCCACCTCCACCATGAAACATGTTTATATGGAAATATTAGTGAAGCGCTTATGGATTCTGATGCTGATTTGTTAGTTAGTGCTGCTTATTTTTTACCTGACTAGGTAACTGGATAGGTAGCGATCTACGAGACGATGAGACGATGAGCATGATGGCATCAATGATGGTATTAGCATGAAATTTGAAGCTTTGGAAGCGGATCTGTTTGAGCAGAATGTAGAGATGATGAAGTGAGACAGACTAAAGGACTAAAGCACCACTGCATCGCTCTCTTTAGGAAGAGTTGAAGCGAGGCCCAAATCCTCCTGGCTATCAGCATATATTTAAATAGCAACTAGTCTAAAATGAAGATAATAATGGTTATAAATATTCATATGCAGGTTGTTTAAGGTGGATTTGTCTCATAACAACAAGATGTTCGGAAGGTTTGCACAACCTGAGAGCATCACATGAAATGTGACACTCCATCATACATCAATGGAGCTACAACCTGAATCATATGTTGTAGTCAGAGGAAATTGATTACTGATTATGTACCGGAAAAAGGGAATAAGTAGAAAACAACATGCCCAAGCCCATTGTAAAATATGGAGGTGCAGCGAAGATTGCTAACATCTTGAATTCTGTTAAGTACCAGGATATTTGATCTCAAAACCTGCTTGCCTCTGCCAGGAGGTTACAACTTCACAGAATCCAGAATCACAACATCTATTTTTAGGATTTACCGTTGCCCTTTATTACAGGAACGTGTAAAATCTTTTACACAAACCTGTAGAGCATCGTTCCACAAGTGACTAAGGTGTATTACATCCAGATGCCAGCCAAGCTGTTTAATTTTAATTATTTATTTTTTTCCCCTTTTGTTTATAGGAGCCTATGGGGTGGTTCTAAAATGCAGGCACAAGGTAAGACATATTTTTGTATATGAGCAACCAAGAGCAGTTTATTGTGATAAGGAAAGACTTAACGAACACCATATGGCTGAGAGTAAAAACAGTATTGCAGGGTTTTTGGTCTGCAATTTTATTGTCCATTGTGCAGTCGCATTGTTCCAAGGATATTCAGGTTTATCTTTGGGGGAAACTGCTGGAATATTCATAAGGAATTTCCATCAACCTGAAAGAATGCTGTCTATGTGCTAATCCCATTCTGTTTAATACACTGCTCTGGAATGGTATTTTGCATGATGCAGGTAGATGAGAATTCCTATAAATTCATGGACTGCTAGGTCTTGTTCAAGTTACAGGATTAACCCCTTAAAATCCCCAGAGATGTCGATGGATCCAGACAATAATTCCTTTTGCTCTCATCACCAGACTGTAGTTACTGAATAATTCATAACTGCAACTGAATATCATGCTTCAAGATAAATAACAGGGGTTAAAGTGGAGTAAATCAGATTTTTTTTTTCCTCTAAATGTGACACATACCTGATTTTCTCTAACCTGAACATCCAATCTGATCTATTCAAATTAGATCTGAGCCTATGTGTGTCCTAGATCAGACTCATATCCGTGTTATGCTGCTAGATTAAGCATTTGTGATAGTAATTTTTCACTGCTTGCGATTTACTATAAAAAAAATACGTGATTGATGGTTTAAACATCCAGAACAATTGGCCTGAAAAAGACAGGAAAATGAGCCTGCTGTTTCAGGTTTAAGGAAAGCACTGAAGGGTAATAATAATAATAATAATAATAATAATAATAATATTTTTGCAGTCGGGAACTGCTTGCTCGTTGCAGCAATCATGAAAACTCAGCTTGATGGTGGATTTTCAGGTGACTCAAGTCTGCCCTTGAGCTTGGTGAGGGATAATCAAACGTGCTGTTTAGTTTGGCTTATTTTTAACAAAACACAGGTTCTCGGTCCAAGTCCAGGTGAATCCTGGTTCGGTTTGTTACTGGTGGTCATTACTTGTATAACCATGGAAACATTGGTCTTTTTAGCTCTTTTTTTGTAGTAGCCAGTTCAGGGTTGCAGATTTGCGATCGTACAACCAGAGCAATGACGCACAACCAGTTTTGCAGTTTCTGTGAAATTTGACACGCAACTCGGAAAACAAAGTTTATCACAACTAATAAGTGTGTCTATCAAAGCACCCTGTAGATTTTCTGATAAATTGGTGTGCTTGAAAATTGTGAACCCAACAAAGCTGTACAGTATTAGTAAAATTCGCTTGGCGGAAAAGCCAGATGGGACGCTTTTGCCGTAGGTAGCAGTTACTTTTGCTTCAATCTGACTTTATTTAGGTGAACCATGAGCCTTGATGTTAGAGATGGTGGTGTGTTTCGTCTGTGGAAAAAAAAAACGGCACACTGTTTTCTTCCTGTTGCTTGACACCTATTGGAAAAAAATTTAGCTAGCTAGCTAAAGCGACTCCTACATTCTCTTCAAAATCACATGGCATAATCGCTTGATTTTGAATCAATGGCAAGTTAACTTATTTGACTCACTGGCATGTTACTTTCGTTGTGGCGCTGGATTTCTTTCTTCCGTTAGATTAAGTGTTATTTGTTAGCATAGGAACAAACTTGTCGTTTGTTTATCGTGATTGTACATGTTTATAACAGCACATTATCTTGTGTTTGTTTGTGTTCACCATTCTGATGAAGCCCGGTGGGATTTGTTAGCCCTGTTTTTCCCTCATCCAGCCAGTTCTGTGGCTAACCACCAAGACTGTGTTTGGCAATAAACAAGCAAGTGCATTGTTGTAACCATGCTTCGTGGTCAAGCTTCTTCCTGGCAAACGCCACTATATCTTTCAGTATGTAGGCTATTGTATACTTCGTAATCTTTGGATCAGTTGATGAAGTAATTTAGCTTCCTATTTGGATATATATTTCTAATCAACTTCGTTACTTAATACAGCTTTTACAGCTTCTGCTGCTTCCACTTTCTCGTATATACCATCCACCCCATTGGATCTCAGAGAGAACACTGGATTTTGATAATTGGTCCGTTAGCATTTTCACCACTCTATCTACTGAAAATATTGAATATTTCTAGTTTTATGTCCACTGGGCCTTCATTAGTCTTCTTCTCCTACAAAAATACAACTGGAAGTTAATTGCGGGTAGCGCATTAGAGAGTCACATCAATCCTGGATAATGTGCTACGCTGGAAAAACTATCTAAGATAAGAAAGGTTGTGTTTGGGAGAAAAGTGAGCTAAAGTACAAGGAGTGTTGTTTCTGTTAAGCATGTATGTTGTAATATATATAATATACATATAATATATAATAATACAAAACCTCTCGTATTGAAAGTCTCATTGTAATTTGGTATTATGTCCATAGTTCAAGGTGTAAATAATAAATGTATTAACTAACCCACTGGGCAAATGAAAGCTCCAATGTACTTGTCCAATCCAATGTTATGGCTGCCTGAAATATTAATTAACTAGTCTAAAATTTGAAAGGGATATAACATGATTTGACTCTAAATCCTAGGGAAGGCACAAGTCTTTCAGAGTCCTTGTCTCTGAAGTAGCATATTGTGTTTGTGCTCTCGACATAACATCCGTATGTCTTTGGCTATCATTTTGGCTGTGAGCTGTGTTGTTCTGTGTTTCCATCAAAAATGTATTATGTTATTTAATTCTAGCTAGGATCTTAATTTCACTTGACATGCTGTGTTTAATGTGAACTAACTGTGCATTTTACAAGCACTAATTATAGTCAGGTCAATAGGTATTTGGACAGTGACACAATTTTCATAATTTTGCCTCTGTACACCACCACAATGGATTTGAAATGAAGCAATCAAGACGTGATTGAAGTGTAGACTTTCAGCTTTAATTCAAGGGGTTTAACAAAAATATTGCATTAACCGTTTAGAAATTACAACCATTTTTACAGAGTTCCTCCATTTTCACAGGCTCAAAAGTAATTGGACAGTTGACTGATAAGCATGGCCATCATGGCCATCAAAAACAGACCTATCAGAGAGATAGCAGAAACTTTAGGAATGGCGAAATCAACAATCCGATACATTCTTAAAAAGGAGGAATTCACTGGTGAGCTCAGCAACACCAAAAGGCCTGGAAAGCCATGGAAGACAACTAAAGTGGATTATTACAGAATTCTTTCTTTGTCAAAGTCTACAATCAAGAGACGCCTTCATGAATAGGAATACAGACAGTTTACCTCAAGACGCAAACCACTGATAACACTCAAGAACAGAAAGGCCAAATTAGACTTTGCTAAAAAACTTCTAAAAAAGCCTGACCGGTTCTGATGCAAGATTAACTTATGGAGAAGGAAACGAAGGGCTCATGTTCCAAAGCATACCACAGCATCTGTCAAACAAGGAGGCAGTGTCATGGCATGGGCACGTATGCCTGCCAATGGAACTGGTTCACTGGTCACAGAAATAGGAGATTGAATTCTGAAGTGTATAGAGCTATACTTTCTGGTCAGATTCAGTCAAATTCTGCAAAACTGATAGGACAGCGCTTCACAGTACAGATGGTTAATGACCCAAAATGTACCATGAAAGCGACCCAAGAGCTTCTTAAGGTAAAGGAATGGAATGTTCTTAAATGTCCAAGTTAGTCACCTGACTTCAACCCAACTGAGCTGCTTTTCACTTACTGAAGGCAAGACTGAAGGCAGAAAGACCCACAAACAAGCAGCAACAGAAGGTGGCTGCAGTAAAGGCCTGGCAAAGCATCTCCAGGGAGGAAACTCAGCATTTGGTGATGTCTGTTGGTTCCAGACTTCAGGCAGTCATTGACTGCAAATGATTTGCATCCAAGTATAAAAAAATAATCTTAATATTTATGATTATATATATATATATATATATATATATATATATATATATATATATATAATTATATATAATTAGTAATTAGTCCCTCCATTTTCACAGGCTCAAAAGTAACTGCAGTTTATATATAATATAATATAATATATATATTATATATAAACTGCAGTTACTTTTGAGCCTGTGAAAATGGAGGGACTAATTACTAAATTACTAAACTGTTAATGCAATTTTTTTTAAAACCCTTTCAATTAAAGCTGAAAGTCTACACTTCAATCACATCTTGATTGCTTAATCCATGGTGTGCAGAAGCAAAATTTAAAAAATTGTGCCACTGTCCAGATACTTATGGACCTGACTGTATATGACAGTTTTGCACTGTAATGTGTTTTGGCCAGTTTTGTATGTTCCATATTCTTGGGTGTTTCTGATTCTGAAACGGTTGTCTGACATCTAGACAAGCTAAACTAGTAAAGACTTCTAACACCGGCCAGACCGCGTCTTGGTTGATGCCTGCAGGTGTGTGATTCAAAAACTAGTAGTACGCTAATTGTAGCATGGGCTATAAAGAAACTGATAGCCCAGACACATAACTGCTTTTGCTAGCTAACCAGGCTCTGCTCTCGAGCTCTAATTTTAAGATCAAACAGATGTAACAGATCTTTTTTTCATTCTTGGAGAGCACATCCTCGATGAGTATAGGTCTGATAATGGGGCACCGAAAACATTACTTATTATATTACAGTGAAAGGGGCCCAAGCATTGATCAGACGGACTCCTGTTGGAAGCACTGCCCATTCAGAGAGAGATAATCACAACAGATGTCTCCATTACAGGCCTGTGGAGGTGGGGGCGGTGTGGTGCTACACATATACTAGGGGATTGTAAGGTCAGAACACAACAACCAGTGAAGTTGAAGTTCTTGCTGATTCTCAGCCACATTCTGGTCCCCTCAGACAATGCTGTAATGATCATCTATATTAATCATTGGGGCAGCACAAGTTCCAGAAGCAGTCTCTGTCTGGTACAGAATCTCCTCAGGCGGGCCCATCCACGACTGGCCTCACTGAGAGCAACTCATCTGGGCTGTACAGTGGTGCAATAGACACACTGTCAAGAGAATGTGTAAATTCAGGGGAGTGGTGTCTGCATCCAGATGTTGTAGTAGCCCAGATGTGGGAAAGATTTGGAGAGGCACAGTTGGACAAGTGGCAGGTCAACACATTGCTAGTTGTGATTTTCATTTGCATTCATTTGGTTGCAGCTGAAAAGCCTACTGGGACAAGATGCCTTGAGGCATGACTGGCCTCAGCATTTATTATACACCTTTCACTGTCTATCTCTGATTTTTTCCATGTTGTACAAGATTCATCCACTAGCCACAGAGTCCTGCATGTGTCCCCAATATGGCTGGCTTAGTTCCCGTTGCTGCTTTTACTAGTTGTTGGAACACCCTGGAGGCCACCGCAAGCAAATATCCTGTCTCAAATAAACAGCAAGTGTCACCAGTGACACCTGTGTGTTTGGGTCTTGTCTCTCAGGCAGAATCGCCAACTGAGGGCTGGGACCTAGCAATCCGGGAATCCCTTCTGAACACACAGGCTCTTAACACACAGGCTTAGTGGTAATTGTTGATTTTTATTTTTTTTCCAGGGACTATTAAGGTAGGTGATGTACCACAGCATAGTGGATGGCATCTGTCTAGGGTCTCTTACTTCTTTTCTAAAGGGGCCTGACCCTGGGATCCTGGTGTGGGAATTCTCTTTGCCGGAATCCCATAAAGACTAACTAAGCTTATGTGGCATGCATAGAGTGACATGCAACTCTGCAAGGAGCATGTACTCCTCATAGGCCTTATTTAAAGGTGTGCCATTCCAAGATAGAATGTTACCATGCACTTTCTCTAGTTTAAAAGCTAACATTGTCCCTCCCATTGTTGTGAAGGTGGGTGACATCTCTGAGCACCTTTCTGGACAGACAGGAGGTGCCATAGGTGTTGCCATACATTATATAGATGTTTCTCATGGCTCCTGGTTCATTGTTATTAGGAACCTGTGTGACCACCGTGAGAAGCTTCTAGGAAATGATTGCTGTATGATGGGGGTATTTATTGAACACACACATAATGTGATGTTCAGGTGTTTCACGTTGCCTCTGGCAGTTATCTGGGGATTATAGAAGCACAGTTACATATATAACTAGTGATCAAGTTACTGGGGAATCATTTGACACCAGTTGTCTGTTGGTCTCTATCTTTTGTTCTAATCATACATGTTGGCTTCCAGGGAAGTATAGAATACAGTGGTTTGTAATTCCAAACCCTAGGGAAGCCCAGCTTTTGGAGACTTTTTGGAGACTAAGAGAGGACTTGTATATTCTCTATTGGCTCTGGGGTGGTGCCATAGTGGGTAGCATTGCCACCTCACAGCTCCAGGGTCCCTGGTTCAATCTTGAGTTTTGGTTTCTGTAGAGTTTCTGTGCTGGTCTCCACCAGTGAGGAAGTGCTGAAGCATTGCCAAAACCTCCACTGTTATCTATACTAACAAAGAACATGATTTGTAGGAGGCTTGTGCAAAGGCCCGTTGTTGCAATGCTGCAAACCTGGCCTGCAAGTTCTCACAATTCTTGGTTGGTGTGTTAAATGAGTCACTAGCTGCCATGTGTCATCCCAGTTCAGTTAGCTGTTTCTAAATTGTCTTTCATTCATTTCTCATTGGAACTGCAAAAGTGCTTCCCAGAATTGCTGCTTACATTGTTCAGTGTTCAGGAAAAATCGTGCATGTTGAATGGTCTAACATGTTTTTCCGTTTAGGCAGAAACCCTTTGATTTCAAGCATTATGTGCTACTGGCTAGTTGAGTTCTACAAAAGGAAATTGTTCGGTCTTGGATTAAATTTATAGATGTATTTAATATTTATGGCCTCATTGAAACAAAGTAGATTTAGGCCTGGTCTTAAAGATTTTTAGAATCAGAGTTATCAGAATCAGAATGACTAGCCCTTCGATTAGGACTCCACTGTTTGTGCATTGACCTAATGCGCTTCACAGACACTTCTAAAGCAAGCTATACAATTCTGTAGAAGCCACAGAGTGATGCCTGGGGTTCTGTGTGAAATGAGCTGTGTGTGAAATGAAAAGCCTCAGTGGTCAGTATTTTATTGTTATTTTTAATTGTTTTTAATGAATCAAAGAATGCACAAATAATGTTGGGTGAGGGAGTATGTGTATGTGTATGCGTGCATTAGCATTAAGTAGGTCACCTTGAGTGGGAATGCTGGCTGTGCTGAGACATGTTGCGATGGCGAAGCTCAAGAAAATAATACTGAGATGTGCAGTGCAGAGCTATCAATGCTGGGGTTTAAGATTGAGAGACATATCATTATTTGTTGGCTTCCACAGTATGATATCATCAATCCTGTAATATATTAATGTTGATAAGTGGGGTGAGAATGTAATAGCTTTGTATCTGGAGTGTTATATTTTGTCCATATTATGTTACCATATGATAGTTATGGTCTTTTCTGGCTTGGATGATTAAAGATAATCATTGGATAAAGTGTGGGGAAAGAAATCTATGTGTGGTGCATATAGTGCCCACATCAAGGCACTCTTAGCCCATCACCTTTTCTCCATTTATATTGACAAGTTCAATATCAGTTTATCATTCTGATGTAAAATGCTGATGATTATGAAATACATTTTGGTGAAGCATCTCACAGCAAGAAATCATATTGCAAGTTGGATGACAGATGATTGCTCATCGAGTATTCCTCATGTCAATCTAACGCAGTACCCTGCAGTTTTGAGTAAATCAACCGTCTCATGCAACTGTCAAAGCGATGGATTTGATCTTCAGCCTTAGCCGCTTGAATATGCATATATAAAAGCAGAGCTGCTCTATTAATAGGAGTGTTGCTGCTCATTTAGGGAAGAATAATATTTGCATCTTACATTAGCTTAGTATGCTACAAATGGGTTATGGATCTGTTTTTGATGTATTCCTAATAGTGATGCACCAAAAGAGTCTTGAACCAAAAACAACACTCAGAATGAGTTCTTTCTCACAAGTGCTATCTAAATGTTATCATGATATGATATTTTGTTTGGCCAGCCCCTTAGCTTGTTAGAAGGAAAGTGTTGGTACCAGCATTACAAGTTCATTTAAGACTAATGGGAACATTAGCTGCAAGACTTTGATGGCTGTTGCAAAACGCTGATTTCATGTCCTGCAACTATTTCTGCGTTGATTTGAATGTATGTTTGTGGACAACATCTTGTTGGAAGGTCAAATCTTAACCTGCTGACACTGGCTTTGCCATTGGTGGAACTCTTGATGTCTTTACATGCTGTCTTTACTTCTAGTCCCATAACAGCCTCAAAGCATCAATGATCCACCACCATATTTAACAATGGGCTGGGGGGCTTTTCTTTGGACGCAGTCCTACCATTGATATCGATGTTAAGAAGATCGCAGAAATCTCTCCATACAAGGAAAGTGAAATGTGAACTGACTATCCATTGCTTTTGCCAAGCTAAACAAATCAAAGACATTATGAAAACAAGCCTCTCTAGTCTCCATAGCCATTAGCAGTTTTCAAGGGATCAAATGACATGCCCTACAAAATCTATACATTTAGATCGCTTTATTCTCCTGAGTATTAGGTAGGGCAGTGATGAATCAGTGCTAATCTGTGGATCGTTGTTAGCGAGGAATGGAAAGGGGCCTGATGGGAGATGTCTTTTCATCTGTGGACATATTCACATTTCTGCATTTAAAATGGTCTCAGTTCAGTGACTGGTCTCAGTTGTATATCATTTCTTGTCATTACTGTACTCTTTATCTGGCTGTTACCCCTGGGATGAGCTACAACAGCAGAAGACCACATTGGTTTCCACTCCTGTCAGCCATGAAGAGTAATCTGAGGCTATCATGGGCACCCAAACTGGACAGTTGAAGATTAGAAAAAATATCATCTGGTCTTTTTCCAGACTTCAACTATCCAGTTTCTGTGAGTCTGTCCTTTAAAGTGTATACGTTGGTGGGCACCAAATAGGGATGTCAAGCCCCCTCTAGCCAGTGTCTCCATTCTTTAAAAGCAGCTTTCATAGTGAATACCTGTTATTAACAGCACAGTAGTTCCTCTCTGTAGGAGGTTGCACATGGATGGGTTTTAATAGGCTTACCATGGTGCTGGACTAGAATAGACCTTGATGCCTGACTCCAAAGCGTCAGCAACAAAAGCCAAGGAAGGATCGGGGTGTATTCTAGTTCAGCTTCCTCCTTTGGCCACTCAGTAGTGATGTTAACGGGGCAGCCACTGTGCTAAAGCTCTGGGTGAACTGACAGTAGAAATTGGCAACATATGAAAATCTCTCCACCACCTTTGGTGATGAATTGGTTTGGCCATCAACCACTGTTCACCCACTGGGGCAAATTCCTTGAGTGTCTAGAGTGTCTAGAGTGAGCAGTGTCACGAACTGATATGTACAGAAGCCTTGTATGGCCTACAGGAAGTAGCACCATTAGTTAAAGACACTCTGATTTTTATCAGCAATGTTAATGAGAATTGAATCCCACAGAAACCAGGCTGATACGGAGAGAAAATGGCCAGCGTTTTCTGAAAAAAAAAATGGACAAACTGTAGTGACCATGTTTCCCAATCTACTTCATCATCCAGAGTCTCCATGCCTTTGAAGTTTTCATGCATAACATTGAGCACATTGTTAGAGCTGCTTAGCTTCGAACATTTATTCAGCCTACTAAAGACTAAATGACGTTTAACCTTGTATTCGACTGTTGTTCTGTATGAGCACCTACATTGTGAGGTACTCATACAGTATGAGAGCATCATCGCATCAGATTGAGAGTGCAGACTTTATATATAATCCATATAACTGTTCTGACCATGTATACCTATATGGTCCATGG
Source organism: Pangasianodon hypophthalmus (assembly GCF_027358585.1). Taxonomy (NCBI): domain Eukaryota; kingdom Metazoa; phylum Chordata; class Actinopteri; order Siluriformes; family Pangasiidae; genus Pangasianodon; species Pangasianodon hypophthalmus. Next base: position 15,143,828 of record NC_069734.1, read on the forward strand.
TTCAGGGATCGAGTTGTGTGAGCAGTAGTAAGATCAATTGTACAGTATAATCCAAGTACAGGCATACTATTTAACTGGCAATTGAATAAACAAATAGTTTTCAATCAGATCAGTTGTTTTAGTTGAGTACTTACAGTTAATTATTTGTTGGCAAACACTAATGATGGGAAAATGTACCGTACATTTATTCCTTCTTCAGTCAAACAGCCATGCGGTACTTATTTTTGCAGATCAGAAAATAAGATATTGACAGTTTTCATACTGTTTGTACTGTTAATGCGAGATTTTTAAACAATAGCAATAAGCAACTAACCGAAATAAAATCTTTCACAGAGACTTTATGTAATATTAATGGAAGGAGTCTCCAGTGCCAGCAAACTGTAATGGGCAGGAAGGTTTCCGCCATGGGAGTGTTCAAGATAGAGAACTTTCTCAGTCACATGACAAGCTGCGTTTTTTTTTTTTTTTCCTCAAGAAGGAGAAAAAAGAGAGTCTGGTGAAGGAACGACTGTTTATACCTGCTATAATGTAAGTGATAACAGGAACGAATGTGTTTCACGGATGTTTCACGGCATAAAAAGGATCAAATGGATGAAAATCATGATGCTTTGTTCTTTATTGACAAATTGTAATCATTGGCAAATGGCTGTTGTATAAGAGGAATAAAACACCTCAGCATGTCCATGTATGAAAATACTCAACTCTGGGGTGGTAACAATAACTCATTTTCTTTTAATGATGAACTTATTTTGGGACAAATGCTAAAAAAAATTAAAACAGTTACATGCTGATCAGTCATAATCAATCAGACTGAAGGAAATTTTAGCATATGGCATCACCTAATGCTCATAATGCCAACTTACGGTCATAAATCCTGACCAAGTAACCTAGATCTAGCTTTAAAAAAAACACACACATATTTGGTCCCCTTATTTTTTAAGCACTTCTTAATCTAACTTGATTTTCTCTCTTATCCAAGGCATTTGGAATTTAGGCCAAAGGATCATAATACTTAAAAGAGACGGCTTTCATCTATAATTAGAGTAGCATCATAACCCTTCATCTTTCTTCTATGAACAGTATAATATAACCTAGCTTAAGAGCCACTTCTACGTATTGTTCAAGTGTTTGGTTTTCAGAAACCGACAAAAGGGTAAATTCTGTTTCTAGGAGGAGAAGCACCTGCCTGTAAATTGTATAGCCCCAGTAATGAAGCAGAGAGCTTTTGAAAGATTGTTAGAAAAAAGAGATATATTTGATACCATTTTCCTGTTCAAGTTTTCCATATTGCTAACAAAACACTTCATAGCCTCTTATTGCTCTTTGTCCACATTGTCCCAATCGGAGACATCTTGAAGCTTGACTGATGTGCTGGTTGATTTGATGAGAATCAGACTCGCACACAATGTATCTCTTGCAATGCTTTAACTCTGAGCTTCTGAATGTAACAGTCGCGGTCAGATACAAGTACAGAGTTCCTTTATGCACAGTGAGAGCAGCACAAAGTAGCACAAAAACCACAAGCCAAACCACAAGACAAAACACAGTAACAAGAGACACAAGAGACAGTCCAGGGTCAGAACACTACAGACCCAGAAAAGCAAGACTTCACAACTTCTGCACAGGGAAACAGGGCATATAGGGGCAGGGTTGGACGTACCATTAATGGCTGATGGCAGATTTCTTTATGCTATGCCTCTGGATGGTGAATCCAAAATCCAAAGTACTTTCCTTTTATGATACCATTAGTACCTCAGGCCGATCAAGCCTAAGGCTTTGAGTCAGTAACATTAACCTGACACCAAAACCAATGGCGCACCAATGGACATTAATACAAAAGGTAATGCTAACCCTGGTTGCTTTCAGAATAAATAACTGAACTATTCGAACCAACGTTTTTGAACTGTCCAGTTGGATATTGCTAATTTTCTTTCGAAAGCTCCCTGCTGCCATCATTATTAGCAAAAACACACCTTTAATCTATACGCTTTCGATGTAGTCTTTTTATATTAGATATCAAAGAATACAAAGAAACGCACCGATATGTATATATAATTGTGCTTAATGGTATTTTTAACTGCTTATGTATTTCTTTATCCATTACCTGATTTGTGTACGCAAAATGACAAAGAGATTTTACATGTGTGCAACCTCGTATTTATACCCCAGGGCTATAAACACAAGACGGTTATAAACATGGCTATAAACACAACATGTCTTTCAACTGCTTATGTATTTCTTTATCCATTACCTGATTTGTTTAAGCAAAATGACAAAGGGATTTTACATGTGTGCAACCTCGTATTTATACCCCAGGGCTATAAACATAATATGGTTATAAACATGGCTATAAACACAACATCTCTTTCAACTGCTTATGTATTTCTTTATCCATTACCTGATTTGTTTAAGCAAAATGACGAAGAGATTTTACATGTGTGCAACCTCGTATTTATACCCCAGGGCTATAAACATAATATGGTTAAAGACCATAAAATAAAATTTTATAACAAAGTTTTTCAAGAACGTCAATTTGTTTGCGTTTTATTTAAAATCTCATTTTAACGCATAACAGCTAAAGGTGTAGGAATTAGTTTAATACCACATTGTTATTTTATATCTTAAAATGTATCACTGACCCACACCGTACAGTCACCCTGAGCTAAGTGAGCGTGACAGACTTCACCTCAGTCTTGGATCAGTGAGTATGAAAGACCGTTTGTTCGGCTGACCTACCGCGATGCAGCTCCTGACCACCAGGAATCTGAAACATAAGCCAAAGTGAACTGATTTGCTCTCTCTCTCTCAGCCTGTTATGCAGAAGGGTGCTGAGCGCCATCAAATTTGCAATTCCAAGCGCTCTTTGATGGCCCTGAAACACAGCCGTTCATAAATTAAGTGGTGTTTTTCATCTCAGCAGCAAGGAACATGCAGGTTACTCCAGCCCTGGTCACTGAATCAGAGCCTTGACATTTGAAAATGACATGCTCCAGCTGGATGGAGATTGAAAGCAGTATTTTACTCTGAAACTTTTGTGTGTGTTTTTTTTTTTTTTTTTTTTTAAATGTACATGATTTATTAGAAATGTCGATCAGCAGAGATAGGCCATTTTGGAAGAGCTTGACGTGACTTCTCCATTAAGGACTATCTGCTTTCACCTTCTCCTGCCTTGCATAGACAAGCAGCATCTCAGATTTCAAATTCCCCAAACGCTTGACATCAGAGAGCAGCGTGAAGCTGAGGGGACTAAAATCAAGCGTGTAAACGTTTAATCCTAATGTCTACTCATACTAGGCAGTCTGGAAATATGCTTGTAGACACCTTCAGTATGCCGTAGTGAAGGTGTATATTTGGTATGTGGTGTAATGCTAAGCAGAAACAGTACACTTCAGGTTGGACGTGTTGTAGCAGTGTTACGTGACACACCACAGTGACACGGTTTCACGGTTAGGCATGGTGTATGATTGTATGGTTACAGCGTTGAATTTTCAAATTAAAGATTGAAATGCATTTCTGTCTATTACCATGATTTTGTTTTTAATCTGATCAACATCCTTACTCCGGTGGTTCTCCTCCCTTTTGTATCAAGAAAGGTTGGATTTCATAATCGTAATCATACTACAGTAACCTTCACCTCCTAGCATGTTTGTAATACTGTCATGTACGACAGCTATGAAATGCATAGAGAAGGAAATGACATTGCTGACCAGAACTACATCTTTTTTTTTTTTTTTTTTTTAACTAATCAGCGCTGCACACTGCTACACTAGTTAGTTTTTTTTTTTTTTCTTCATAGCCACTCCCTATTTATGGAAATTCTCAAAAACAAGAAAAGAAGAACTACTAAGGAATTAGATTTTTGTTTGTTGTTAAATATACAAGGATGTGCAAAGAGACTTTCATATGTGTGTGTGTATATATATATATATATATATATATATATATATATATATATATATACACACACACACACATTGTGAAAGTTGATTATGAAATATATATATATATATATATATATATATATATATATATATATATATATATATATATATGTATATGTTTCATAATCAACTTTCATGATGGGTTTGTGTAGTTTTATAGAGTGATACCGTGAAAAAATGACATTTTTTTAGGCTAATTTATAATATTGTGAAATTTATTATATGTTTTTTGCCTACACACACATCTAGTCTTAAAGGTTGCAGCATGGCTAGTTTGATATTCTACTACCACAATTAACTTGTTTGCTTCAACACGTGAAGATGTCGAGTAAAATGTTAAAGCTTGCACTTTTGTAACTCTTTATCACCCACCACGGAGGCAATGTTTTGGGCTTCGACTCACTGACTCGACTACAGAGTGTTAGCTAACGTAATGTCGTAACATACGGCGAGCTAGTTAGCTAGTTAAGTGCATTAATACAGAGTAAGGAAAACACACGAGTATGTGATCATGTAGGACGTCATGTTTGCGCCCTTGACAAAATGTCAGCAAGTCGCTGAGCAACGATTTGGCTACACATTGCAAGTAAAAGTATTATTCGAGTCTGGCTGGTATTTTTGATTTCTCCTGATATGTTTAACTCTGAGGTTACAGCATGTAATAAACCATCACTGGCCATGAAAGATTTCTGAAGTAAAACTCAGTCTCTTTAAAATGCTTTCACAAAAGCGTACACAAAAACGGACAGATTGTGATTTCTCTTGTACTCTCTGTACCAACCTACCATGTTGTGCAGATTTATAAGGACATCAGGCTTCTTCTCACTTGCCTCTGTAAGAAACAGCCTCCATGAAATTTTTTATCTGGAAAAAATGGCCTACTGCATAACATAACATAACATAACATAACATAAAATAATATTACTTACTTTAATGGTGATTTTTTTTTTTTTTGTGAAAATCATATAGATGGATGTCTATTGACACAATAATGTAGATACATAATATTAAGCATTTAACAGAATTTATAGAAAAATGTAAGATTATTGCAGAGTACTAAATGTTATGTTACTAGACCAGATAGACCAGCATACAGTCAGTGTTTTGCATTGTGTATTACAAAATAAGGTTATGACTCTTTTCTTATATTTATTGTCAGTGTGTTGTAAATAGTCAGCTATAATATGTAATATTATATGTAATATCTATTTATAAAGAACAGGACAACAGGACAGCTCTTTTAAACCAATGAGAAAACACACACACACACACACACACTTTTACCTTCAAAGAGTACCGAAGGACTTTCCACGAACCTCCCATGCAGTTTTACAGTAAAGAGAATCCTCCTCTCCAGGCTACTGGCTCTGAATCATTTCTGTTTTTCGGTATGAGCATCCCTGCTGGGATGATTTTTGAAGCAAGGATGATGAGAAATTCCTCTGAGTAGGAAGGAATTGGACAGGAAGGACACATGGCAAGCTCGATGAGGTGTGCGATCCTGATCGTGAGAAGAACCTATTATAGGATGTGACATTCTGGAAAAAGCAGAGCCAGCTAGTATCAATGGGCCCTGCATCTCTTTGAAAAAAGCAAATAAACAAAAATACGGTTACATTTTTCCTTATTATCGTATTTGATGTTATTTGCTAACACATGGCTTGAAGTGTGTGTGTATGTGTGTTTTTATTTTTTTAACAAACCAAAAACAACAGTGGTTGTACCCTTGTATGGAGTAGTAGCAGGGGCTGATTTCTTTCTAGCCCAGACTGTAGATTCACACAGCCTGTCACTATCCTATCATTTAGCTAGATTTAGCATCCACTTGGGGCTAATTATTGATCTAAACTATTCTTGATCACTTCATTTTTTTTCCTTTTTTTCCTCCTAAAAATGCCTTTGGAGGACACACAAGAATAGACCGAGGACTCATTGTGCGATCAGAGCACAAATGGAAAGAACGGACAAACAGTTTTGTGGTTTTTAGCATACATGAAAGAGCTAGCTAACAACAAGCGCGGCTTCTTTCTTTACCACGCTTGCTACTCAAAAAAAAAACACACAGCATGGTTATGGAGGGCAACCGGGTGATAAGATTATATTGTTTACAAGTAATTTGACCCTCTATGAGGCCTACCATGCATTAAATAACCGCTAGTGCTAAAAGGAGTGCTATTAGTGACGGCATTCTTCACACAAAGGTGAATGAGCACTAAACTAACACCAGTACACTCTAAAAAATAATACACTGGCTCGAATTAAAAAAATTAAGGTAACAATTTGCATGGATCTTTTTCATCTTTTTCAAGTTATTTCAACTCAAGCCATTTTTGAGTAAATATTGTGAGACTTTTCTAGTTAGTCCATCTCAATTTGTTTAGCACAACCAACATGATTTGAATTGTCCTCTAAAAGCTTAATTAAGTTGAGCCAACTTAATAATATTATGTGGTCAAGCTAGTTAATTTAAGCTGTTTTATCTTATTTATTTTGCTTTCGGTCTACTCAGAAATGTCCGTGCAGATTGTTACCTTAATTTTTTGAGTAATATTAACTAATTTCAATTGTGTCAGAAAAAAAAAAACACAGCAATTTCAATTTTATGATAATTGTTTATTGAATCACGCTGTGCTGGAAACACGAAGGCAAACTATTTGTAGATTCAATGAAATTGGTCTAACTGTGATAGTTAGACATGTTTAAACATTTAGACACTAGACAAACATTGTTAAATAAAAAATGTTCTTACGTACAAACTCATTACAAGATCGTTCAAGTACTGACGTAAGAGTGAACAAAATGGTGCTTCTATAACAAGGTTAATCTTCAAAGTACAGCACAGCAAAATGGCGCGTCTACGACAGAATCAAACTCAGTGTTAGTGTTTGTGTTTGCAGTGTTTGAGCTAATGCTATAAACTTTCAGTGCCGATTACGGTCATTTGGCTGGCACTGTAAAACAAAACCTAAGAAAACTGAAGACACACGATAGCGATAGCTAGCGGTCAACTTCACTAACTCCAAATTAGCAAAGGGCATGCTGTAGCTAACTTAGAAGACGCTAGCTAGCTAGCTAGCTGAAGTCAACTTTCCGACGGTCGAATTAGCAAGAGGCAAGCTGTAACGTTATTTTAAAATTTAGTGTCCTGTGACAACGATTTTTTTGCACTGTGTGCCGATATAGTTTGATAGCTGTTGCTAGTAAAACAAATCAAAAATAGTTAGGCTCCTCAGTATGTACCTTTGTTGTTTGCACTCGCGCTCGTTCGTCCGTTCGTTGTTCGTTTGTTGTTTCTCCTCCTATAGGCGTGGTCTGGCTCTAGCATGTTCAGACAACGTCCAGGCCTGTTCTCAGCTTTTTAAGTTTGCTCACTACATTTTGAAGTTTCCCTAACTTAATACTTTTTTGTTAAGTTTGTTCAACATCCATATATTAATAAGCTGAGACAGATTTCTTTCTTTTCAGTTTGACAGACTTCGTAAAATAAGTTGTCAACTCACTAATACATTTGATTTTTTATGTCGAAATTGTTCTTTATTTTAAGCTTTTCTCACTAGCCACATGGATAATTTTTTTTTAGAGTGTAGCAGTAGCAGGCATACCACTCTCAACAGCTCCCTGATGATTATATGGTGATTATAAGACTAATTAGTAATATGTTAAGTAATAACTGCTATTGTGATCTACAGACAATGGCTTAGGTTACTCCTCGATACACCTTGCCATTTTGCAGCCTAATCTTAATTATTAGGATGTTTTATGAGAAGAGGCTTCTCTGACAGCTCAATTGAATTTCATCCAAAGAAGTGCAGCATAAAAGAACAGATCCTTATTATCCAGTTGGGATAATCACCGAGGCTGTACACGTGGTTTACATTCTGAATGGAAATCTTCGTTTTAAGGTCATTTTGAGTCTGTAAGTAAGATTAGCTTGGATCTAGTGAAACCTGAAGTCGGAATCTGCACTAACTGGGAGGTGTGTGTTTTTTTCATGTTGTTGTTGTAGGAGACCAAAGAGCTTGTGGCCATAAAGAAGTTTAAGGACAGTGAAGGTAAAGTATGACTGCATGGTTCTGTTGCTTGTGAATGTGAAATATGCATCCTTATTTCTTTATTTCTTCGTTTTTACAGAATGGTAATAAGTGGTCTTAGATTGTAATTTTTTTTCTGTATTAAAAAAGATAAAGGAAACACAACAGAAAATTATAGCTTGTGTGAGCTAGGGTTGGTCAGATTATTTTTAAATACGATAAATAATAATTTTAAAATACTTCTTGCCAGCATTTCAGTTAGCTAGTACAACACCAAAACTCTTAACCAGGGTTAATTACATAACACCTCCCTAACTGCAGTACAGTATTACTGACATTGATCAGGCCATCTGTAATACCATGAGAATATTATTAATATAATATATTAATATTATAGAATTTCGTACTATATGTCAGAGTGACCAATGGACTAATAGACTCAAGGTGAATCATTTTCAGTATGGGGATTTGACTCCAAGGCTTTGGGTCGCACCCTCATAGTTAACTGTAATCAGAAGGGCAACTTGATGACTTGACACAAAGCGTATATTATATATACACTCACTATCCACTTAACACTTGTAAAACTACTCATTCATGCAATTATTCAAGCAGCCAATGATGTAGCAGCATCGCAATGCATAAAAGGTATTCATACACGTTCAGGGCAAGAGCTTCGGTTAATTTTCAGATCAAACATCAGAAGAAACATCACCGCGGCATGCTTGTTGGTGCCAGATGCCCTCGTTTGAGTATTTCAGACACTGCTGATCTCCTGAGATTTTCACGCACAACAGTCTAAAATGTACCCAGAATGCTGTGGAAAAACAAGGGGCTGAAACATCAGAATGATCAGACTGGTTCAAGCTGTCAGGAAGGCTACGGGAACACAAATAACCACTCTTTACAATCGTGGTCAGCAGAAAAGCATCTCAGAATGCACCAAAAAAGCCAGTAGATGTTTTACCAATCCTTAACTGTCCAGTTTTGGTGAACTGAGATCCCAAAAAACATCCTAATATCACTTTTTTCCATTCCGATGTTTGATGTGTATATAATGATTGAAGCTCTTGCCCTGTATCTGCATGATATTATGCATTGTGCTTCTGCCGAGTGATTGGATAATTGCATGAATGAGCAGAGGTTCAGGGGTTCCTATTAAAGTGGTGGGTGAGTGTACATATTGTGCCTATTAGGAAAATTAAATGTCGTAGCGTTTACGCAAATCATTTATTTGAGACCATGTTCATTGAGTTGTCATTGTCATACACATGGCAGACCACACACACACATAATATATATATATATATATATATATATATATATATATATATATATATATATATATATATATATATATATATATATATATACATATATGTATATTCAAACGTGTGGATGTAAACTGTCTGTTTCTCTGTTTCACAGAGAATGAAGAGGTGAAGGAGACGACTCTGCGGGAGCTGAAGATGCTCCGCACGCTGAAGCAGGAGAACATCGTGGAGCTGAAGGAGGCGTTCCGGCGCAGAGGGAAACTCTACCTGGTGTTCGAATATGTGGAGAAGGTCAGGCCAAAGCTCTCAGTTTACTTTGTGATTGCCTACGTTTTATGTTTTTTTCCATGTGTGTGTGTGTGTGTGTGTGTGTGTGTGTGTGTGTGTGTGGATGTCATCTCAAAGTGCATGCTTGGACATGGTGTTTGAACTTGTGTTTAAGATGATCACATGACAGGCGATTAAGGATGTATTAAGAATGTGCATGCAGTATAAACCCATGTTTTAGAGTATGTCCTCCTGCCAGAAAGCAAACACGTGGTTCCAGGGTATTTTGCTAAAGCGATTGTTATTAGAGTTTTTAACTCTAAAACATTAAACATTCAGCCAGTGCCTTCAGCATGTCCCTGCTTATCAGCGAGAGAGATAAAAAATTTTCTGTCTTATTTAAATGTGTGAAAACCATGGGCATGTTTTATCAGCTCTGGTGGGAGGAAAACAGTAACTCAGATAAGTCTGGCTGGTTCTGTGATGATATAATCTGCTCAGGAACGCATCTGCTTTCTGTCTTGACACCCATGTTCATTTTCACCTCTTGGAATGAACCGAAGATTGCTTGTGCAGCTTCGTACAGCTCATGCACATTAATGTTGGACTTCATAATGTGAAAACCGATTAATCCTATTAACACTTTAGTCTTAATTAACACTTTTAAGTCTCTTACAACTTCACTGCTTGGACCCTGATAGTAAAAAAAGGTCCAGAGAGTATTAAGATAAAAAAACGTCCTCTCTACTGAAGACTTTCCCAAAAACTTGAAGGAACTGCTTTACTTCTGACTGTTACGAAGCACTGAAACTGGAGACTCCTTCCAAAAAATGTTAAATAAACAAACTCCTTACAGAAAGCTTCATCATATCAAAGATTATGTTTTTCTCTGTTAGATTTATTATTAGTCTTAGGTTATATAAAACATCCAGTAAGCATACAAGCATCTGTGAATTGAGCGGTTACTATAGAAACAAACGAGTGAAGATTAATTAAACAATTGTAGAAGATTAAGCCACACCTTCTGACCAATGAAAATTTCCAAATGAAATTGTTTATTACAGTATTCAGGCCTGTGATTTACTTTATTTTACACTTGATGCCTTAACGACTGTTACACGTTACATGTCTGATGATCCATGATAATGATGATAAACATTTTGGGAAATCCCTCTGCGTGATTATGTCGAGTGGGCGGAGCTTAAAGCCTTCAAAGTTGCTTTCAGATCAAATTTCAGATAATGCAGCGGTCGTGAGTTGACAAAAACTGTGAAATAAACATTTTTCTGTCTTTAAGTCTTTATATTTTTTTCACCGCTATCCCGAAGTCATGTTGTGTATTAATTAAAAAATTATTTACTTGACAAAAATTGTCATTTCTATTTGACTTACATTGATACTTGAAGCTATAATAAGCCCGTGAAAGTGTGTTTCCAGCTTCTGTTCTCAGTAAACGTTACCCATTTAATCATTTTGTTGTGAAACACTGTAGAACATGCTGGAGCTGCTGGAGGAAATGCCCAATGGCGCGCCACCCGATAAAGTCCGCAACTACATTTATCAGCTGATTAAAGCGATCCACTGGTGCCATAAGAACGAGATTGTACACAGAGGTAAAAGCAGCCTGAAGGCTTTGGAAGATGCTGTAATCCTGATTCAGTTACTGTATATACTGTATGTATTGCTGTATGTTTCCTTGTATAGCATAAGTCTATATGATTCCTGGATTTAAAATGAATCCTTAAATCTTTATATTTAATGGACAATGCAGTGTGTTTCTGTGTTTCTTCTCAGACATCAAGCCTGAAAATCTTCTCATCAGCTCCAATGACATCCTCAAACTGTGTGATTTTGGTAAGTTGGCTTCCGTGTGTCTAAGATGAAACTATCTGAATTTATCTATTAATTATTCTACATGCCACTGGACCACTGATCACGGACCTGTGTGTACACTCACACATTCCTACATTCATACATGTATCTCAGACCTCAATGGATATGCTTAGTGCAATAGATTGTACACTTTGAATACATTGAAGTGATATAATTAGATGTTTGAAAGCCTACGACACTCAGAGAAGTGTGTGTGTACTACGTGTGATGGTTCTAACTGAGACCATAATGCCCCACCTGCTGGAAGACAAACATAATTGCCTGAAAAGTGAAAAGTCACGCTTTATATGATTAGGCAGCTCAGTGAGTGCCATGGAGAATGCACATGAGTCACAGCAGACTTCTTTTGAACGCTTTTATTTTTAGCTCGGCTAGATTAATGGAGTGTGAATATTCTACAGTCTCACTCACGTCACCCGTCTCTTTTTGTCACAATAGTCTAATTATATGTTTATTTATATCGTGCCTTTTCAAACTTCCGGTTGCTTTCCAACATCTGCCGGTAACTATACACTAAATAAATGTACACAAAGCAAAACATGATTAGTGTGTACACTGACACACTGAAGACTCTGCTCTTAGGAGTAAAGCTTGAAATATGGATACGGAAAACACTCTTGGTCTTTGACAATTTAAAAATGGCAAGATGACAAAAAGACTAATATGATGATATATGATGTAGAGCAGGGTTTCCCAACCAGGGGGTTCGTGACCTCCCAGGGGGTTTGTTGTAGCATTGCAGGGGGTTTGTGAGACTGTGATGGAAATGTCCGTCACATTTAGTTACATTTTAATAATAAACTATATGGCCAAAAAGTGTGTGGACACCTGACCATCACACGTTCTGGTTGAGCATCCCATTCCAGATTGACTCCGCCTTTGCTGTTAGAATAACCTCCACTCTTCTGGGAAGGGTTTCCACTAGATTTTGGAATGTGGTTGTTGGGATTTGTGTTCGTTCAGCCACAAAAGCAGGAGGAAGTGAGGAAGTGAGGAGGTCTGGGGTTCAGTCGGCGTTCCGGTTCATCCCAAAGGTGTTCAGTGGGGTTGAGGTCAGGGCTCTGTGCAGGACACTCGAGTTCTTCCTCCTCAACCTTGGCAAACCATGTCTTCATGGATCTCGTTTGTGCACAGGGACACTGTCATGCTGGAACAGGTTTGGGCCTCTTACTTCCAGTGAAGCGAATTTGTAATGCTACAGCATACGAAGACATTCTATACAACTGGGTGCTTCCAACATTTGTGGCAACAGTTTGGGTGTGATGGTCAGGACATCCCCTGTATTTTGTACTCTTTGGGTAGAAATGCGTTAAACGGCATATTACATATTATTTTGCTCATGTGAAAGCCACAGTCCTGCATATAAACACAAATATACAAATATCAGGTGTTAGTCATTAAGAGACACTTGACGCAGTGTTAGGAGTGTACATGTGTTACCATCTGGAGCACATGGTGTCATGGTGTCAGTGAAGCATGAAGCAAATGCAGTGTGATAGAGTTCACATGAGAATTTCTCAAATGGCTGATTATGTCAGAACTCTACGTTCTTATATAATATGTATCAACTGAGTAAATTCTGATAAAACAGTTCTTGGAAAACTCAAACAGTTCTTGAAAATTTCCTCACTCATTTGCTCCGCCTCTTTCTTTCGTTCTTTCTGTCTGTCTGTCATTCCCACTTTTTTTTTTTTTTTTTTCAGGCTTTGCCCGGAATCTTTCAGAAGGCAGCGATGCCAACTACACAGAGTACGTGGCCACCAGGTGGTACAGATCTCCTGAGCTTCTTCTCGGGTGAGTGATCGGCAACGATTTTGTGGTTTTTGGTGGACGTGTGAGCCTTTTTTAAAAAGACGATTAAGCGCTGTAGTAGGATAGGATTACTAATGTCAAAGAACTCCGATTGATTTCCGACGAGCTTACACTGACGTGTGCGTCTCTCCATTCCTTGACACTTTTAGGGTCCGTAGATTCTTTCTATAGATTATTGTCATAAACCGATTTGTTTCTCAGTGATATTTGGCTTCAAATTTTTTGTGTGGCCTGTCTGACGGAACTCAGATATTAATCTTGCACTTTAATGCAGTTCGTATCAATTCAGTTCTGTTTCATTTTCACTGTAGACGTTGTCACAAAGCAGTTTTACAGAAATCTGGAGGTAGATTTACGTTATCGAATGACTGAACATGTGGAACAAGTAGAATACACTCCAGGATAAAAACAAAAAGTATTATATATTATAATGAGCTTCTTTTAATAGGCAAAACAGCAGTAGTACAATTACACTGTTTATACATTACATGCATGAAAAAAATATAAAATAAAAAGTGTTCATGGATAGACTTTGGTTTTATATGGAACAAAACTCAGATGTTTTTAGTGATTATTGTTGTATAGATTGATATTTTTGTGCGTGCCAACAGAGGAGATAGCAAAGAGAGAGGGAATGCCACAAACATTTTTTTTTTTCCAAAAGTCTCGCCATTTAAATTCCGCCTACTCGAATGTTCTCACCCTCCCTCTCTTCGCATCTCAGAGCAGTGTGTCTTTCAGTCTGCTGTCTCAAGTCTTCTTTCCCTCTCTCTCTCTCTCTCTCTCTCTCTCACTCTTGCTTTTTTCTCTATCTCTCCCTCATCCTTCGTCCTTCCCCCGTTCTTTGGATCTTTCATCTGATTGCCATTTTTCCTTTACTGAAAAAAATTATTTTCTAATATATTATAGTAGGCTTGTTTTTGATAATCAGTAAATCGGTAAAAATGACTGTTACAGTATTCATCATTCATGCTACCGTTCTTATTTTCTGATACCAGCAAACTCATTTGTCCTAAATGTGCCCGTGAACGATAATTTGACAATTATATATCTGCTAATTGTAGTGTCTTCCAGCTCCAACACACCTGGTTCAGCTCATTAAGTACTTGATAATTAGCTGATTATTTATTTAGGCAGGCGTTTAAGAGCACATAAATCACAAAACTGCAGAGCGTAGAGACCACAGGACTGAAACTGAGACGCAGTGGCATAGAGAATCCTACTAATCAAGTGATCTCGGAGGTGGATCGATAAAGAACTAGCTCCTTATAAAGATTTCTCAGTAAGACAAAATATTCTTGAATAAAGAGTGATAAAGAATAATATCTTAGCATGTAAAAAGTTCTTAGATATAGGCAAATTCAACTAATATTTCTCTTCATTAGATTTGTTTTAAACAAGATTATTAGATCTACAGTATTTCTAGATATTTTATTCATTTCAAGCTTATCTTAATAGCAGATACTTTTGCTTATTTCAAGCATTTATTTCTAAAAAAGAAGCAAAATTATCTACCAACAGAATGAGACAATATGTGCTTTGAAATTACTGATCTTATATTAATTATATAATAATCTCATAATGAGAGATATTAGATAACTTTACTTGTTATCACTTTTTTTTGCAGTGTGTTCTGAAGACATATTAACCGTTACGTTAAGTGCTGACACTGGAGACTCCTTCCGTAAATGTTAAACGTCTCCTTACGGAAAACGTCACGATTACATCATTTTCTTTGTTTTTTAACAGCATGTTATTTAATCTAATTATTATTAAGCTTAGATTATATGGAGTGTCCACCATACATTAATATAAACTCGTGATTTGCCTTTTAGCAGCACTACTGTCAGAGCTGCTGTTATAGAAAGTTCATCAACACCTTGTAATCAGATTGGAGAATTACGAGAATCTATATTTGTGTTTGTTTGTGTAAAAAGCCTGTATTTGTCATTGTAGTAGTGAGTTTTGCTGTGTTGCTCAGAGCTCCGTATGGAAAGGCCGTGGATATGTGGTCAGTGGGATGTATTCTGGGCGAGCTGAGCGATGGACAGCCTTTATTTCCGGGAGAAAGTGAGATTGATCAGCTCTTCACCATCCAGAAAGTGCTGGGGCCACTGCCGCCTGAGCAGATGAAGCTGTTCTACAGCAACCCTCGCTTCGCTGGTCTCCGGGTAAGAACTAGGGTTCTCTTCTCTTCTCGTCTCTTCTCTTCTCTTCTCGCTGAGCTCCTTTATCTGTATCTGTACCAGCTGTGAATAAAAGACGAGAAATTGGCTTCTGCTTGCACCTCAGAATCGCTTTAGTCGCTGTCACCAGCTGTCCGTTTCTGTCTCCAGCTTTTCAGACTTATGAATGAGGAAATTAATAAAAAGGTTTAAATATAAAGATTCATGCTTTTCCCTTTCTCTCTCTCTCTCTCTTTTTTTTCTCCTCCCCATTCTTTTGTATCACATGTAACAGTTCCCTACAGTCAGTCATCCTCAGACCCTGGAGAGGAGATACTTAGGCATCATTAATGGACTCATGCTGGATCTTATGAAGGTAAGGCTTACACCATTTATTTAGTCAGTTGTTTTTGGGAAGTTCTTTACCATACATTTTCACTTGCATATATCCCTGATGGTCCAGTAGGGGGCAGCGACACATATTCAGTGGGATAAAACATAGTATCTCATTAAGTTAAATGATGCATAGGGCCCTTCCAAATGCGTGCATTACTTTTTAGGGTTAATCCAGAAATTAACACCCGCACCAGCCATCTTTCTGTGAAATGCCGTAGAAAAGGTTTGGAAGTTGTGATAACACCTGTGCACCAATTACACAGCTTCCGCCCACACGGTTATAAATAGGTTTTCATAATAACTACATAATTATACAAATTTGTCCCACTTATAGCTTGTATTTTTCTTTCTTTTAGCCAGCTGGTAGTGCACTGTGGTTTTGCTTTGCTGTTCTAAATCTGATTCTGACTCTTCGTATCCTGTTCAGAACCTGCTGCTGTTGAACCCATCGGAGCGCTTTCTGACAGAGCAGTGTTTGAACCACCTCGTGTTCCAGGCGCTGCGAGCGATGGAGCGACCTGCGCCTCCCTCTCCTACCCCGCCTCGCTCCTCCAAGAGGAAACCGTACCACGGGGACAACACCATCCCCAGCCGGTCAGCTAGCTCCACTCTGTGACACACATTACCATGTATTTCTTATGTACCACTGAAGGTAAGCCAATCGTTAGTGAAAGATTGTATGACTGATGATGGTGTTGAAGGGTCTCCAGTGTGATGTCTGAGAGTTTAGAACACTCAATAAGATCATGAAAAGATAATAAACAGTTACTGAAAGTCAGGGAATTATGGAGATGTGACTATGTATGATATGTGAACATTCGCACAGGCATACTAATCTTATTGATCAAGTCTGTCCTTTTTTGCCCTCTATCTTGATCTTTTGTAACTCTTCTTCTCCGTTTCTTTTATTGCAGCAGTAAGAGCTCTAGTCATCGTCGCTCCAACAGCAAAGACTGCTCGTCGTTGCCGCGGCATGAGGACTTGCGCCGGAGCACAGAAGGCTTCCTGAATGGTGGTGGAGGGCCCGTGGCAGCTAGCTTGAGCCCTACACTGCATCCCAAGAGCTACCAGAGCCAGACGCTGAGCCGCTCCATCTCTTGCAGCAAAGAGCTGGCCAACAACAATCTGCCCCATCTCTTGAGCCCCAAGGATGCCAAGGGTAAAACCGAGTTTGACTTCACTCTGGGGCCCAAAACCACTGGTGGGGTGGACGTTTCCACTGGCAAGTACCTCAAATCATCCAAACAAAACCGCCAGCCATCATCATCTTTTCTGGAGGGCAAAACAAGCACTCTGCAGTCTGGCGACAAGCACGGGCGTCATGGCTACATGGAGAGCTCACATGGCTCTATGCCCTCGTCATCATCCTCCAAGAGCAACTCATCTTTCCTCGGCCTGTCCAAAAGCCATGGCACACTGAGTGACGCCAAGTCTGTTGGAAACCTGACCGAGCCCCGCCTTCACCTAGAGGAGACTGTGCCCAGTTCTAGCTCTGGTTCCCGGTACTTCCCGACTAGCTGTTTGGACTTGAACGCTGCCCCCGCCAGCCCCCGAACAGAGCGGCACTCTGGCTCAGATCGCCAAGGCCATAGCCCAGCAGGGCGCACCAACCCTCGCATGGAGGGTGGTACCCTGGACTCGCACCACTCCTCGGGCCGCAAAAAAACACCCGAGGAAGCCAAAGTGCCAGATGCTCTGGATCCAGCCATGGTGGCTGGAGCAGCAGGTGTGCACAGTCACACACTTTCTGCCCCCCATGAGTCCTTCCCTTGCGGCCTGGGCTACACCAGCCCCTTCTCGTCTCAGCAGCGCCCCCACAGGCACTCTATGTATGTGCGACGTGAGCGCCACAGGACCCACGGTCAGGAAGCTGGGCTGGTAGTGGGCCAGGGTGTGCCAACACGTGCCAGCAGCCTACAGCTGCTCTCCCCTCAGCTGCCTCACCGCACATTACCACGCCACCCAACCAGCTCCTCCAGAGAGGAGATCAGCCAGGACCTCAGCAGGGTCAGACTCTCTGTGTTTGTCTGTCTGTCTGTCTGTCTTCCTACACAGTATGGATCAAAATTCCACTACCAGAAATTGTACAGATTTGATAATAGCTTGTTCAGTTATCAAAAACTAGTTTTAGATAACTTGTCTGATTACTCGATTTCACAAGAAAGATGGAGTATATCCTAATCTTACAGTCTCTTTGGTGTTGTCTGATAATATAAAAAAAAAAATTCTCTCACACTGAATCTGGCAAATGCCTCTGTATCTAGATGCATACATGGAAATTTGTTTCTTCTTCATTCTAAGAGTTAGAGTGTCACTTAGTCACAGTCCTACTCATATCTCTGTTATAGATGACTAACCACAGAGTCATTTTCCTATTCAAACTAGGATAACAAGCCAAGGGAATACTTTGCCCTCTAACCGAAAATGATATCATACTATTAACCCAGTAAATTTCTTACAAATGCCCAGGTCAGTTTCTGCGAGTAGCATAGTTAACATACAGCTGGCTTTGCTAAACATGAAATCTCAGACCCCAAAGATGATGTTTGGCCATGGGTTGTTTTTTTAAGCGAATATTACCTTAATTTTGTTAGTTTTTTTGTTAGTGCATCCCATCTGGCTATAGTTATAGTATCTAAATGAACAAATGATGGGGCTATATATGATTTTCAAATTCCTCCAGAACTTAGCAAGACAAACCAGTTCGTTACCATAAATGAAAAATTTAAACAAAAATAAAAAAGCTACAGTTAAGATCCTGGTGAAACCCAAATGCTGGCTTTAATGCCAAATTAGTACCAAATTTTTAAAACTGCTTATTCTCATTCGAGAAACATAAATACATGATGCTGAGAAACTAGTGCATGCTTTCATAACCACTAGTTTGTAAAATATTGCCGGTGGTCCTGCTGTGTCTTTAATGAAGCTCCAGCTTGTTCAGAATGCAGCAGTATACGCCCTTCCATTTCTCCTCTAATACGTCCCCATACATAGCTCAATTCATGTTTCCTATAGTGGCAAGCTTTCAAGTTTCGCATTTACCAAAGTCCAAGTTGCATCTCAACCAGCGGAAGCTGTGCGTAGTCTTCGTAGTTTCACGATTCATAGTAATTCTCTTACTATTGCATTATGTACATTAGTAATTTAATATGCTTTATCATACCTTGCCATATAATTAACGGCATATAATTAATTCAGAAGTTAACATCTGGATGCACATGACACGCTGCTAATGGTTGTCTCTTCATGACGCCATTATTGATGCCTTTAGTAAATAAGAACTTTGTATAATTATATTTCTTAAGCATACAATTTGACAACATTTGTTCTCGTTTTCTAATAACAGTTTTTAGTAGTGGATTTTTGCACCTGCTATATACACTTCTTTTTTCTCTTACTCGCTCTCATGCCGTCTGTCCCATTCGCTCTTGTCTTGCCCTTTTCCACTTTCTGCTCCTCTCCTTTCTGATTTGTCTATCAAGGCTCAACCATGTATCATTTATTCTAACAGTTGTCTTATGTTAGGGTTCCTCAATAAGATCATCAGAGACTATGCTGCACTGATAACGTATCACTGAATCTCTGGTGCTCTTGTGTTAATCCGATTTTATCTGATATTACTTCCGGCAAAGGAAGAATATTTTGAGTTTGTCATTGTGACATAAAATCTATAAATGTACATTTGACATTTAACATTACACAAATACATACATTGAGGGGAAATAAGTATTTGGACAATTTATTTTTTTATTATTTAATATACCTCCAGTGCTTACATTTGCTTCACATTTACACACGTCTTTTCACTTGTGAACAGAAATATATGTATTCATAAGCATAAACAAAGATATGTTTAAAAAAATGAATTAATGCGAAAAGAAGAATTTGGATACCGCAAATGACCAACATTAGTACTTTGTCTCACAGATGTTGTTGGCAGTTACAGCTTCAAGGTGTCTGTGGTAAGAAGTAATTATCTCTTTGCAGTATTTTGGTTCAATATTGGCCCATTCTTCTTGGCAAATCATTTTCAAATCTCCATGGACGCCAAAGTCAGGAGATTGGCTAGACCATGGAAGGCCTTTTGGAGTTATTTTGGCTGTATGTTTGGGGTTACGGTCTTGTTGAAACATCTATCTTCTCGCTGAATTCACTTTCTTGGCCGACGAGATTGATTTCTCCTGTAATATGTCCTCATACATAGCTCAATTCATGTTTCCTTTCATGAGCAGTACCATTTGCAAAGCAGCAGGCCCTCATGATGCTCCCATCTCCATTCTTCACTGGGTGTATGGTGTTCTCAGGATCATACACACTACCCTTCTTTCTCCAAACAAGACAAGCTGAATTATTGGCAAGGAACTGAGAAATATTGCGTAGGATATAGGAACGGAGATGATGGTGATTGATGAATGCAGTTCATTGCTTAATGTTCTCTGCGTAACTATTGTTCTTGCTGCTTTCAGGTCGTCCTGCAACTCTCTTCGAGTCACTGCTGGCTTCTCTCTTACCCTCTTTATCATTAGTCTGAGTGCACGTTGTGAAATCTAGAGTGGCACACCTGCCTGCCTTTGTGGTTCCGTGAACTTTCCACCTGAATATTATCGAACCAGTTGTATTAACAGGGATGTCGAAGGGCTTTGCTGTGGTTCCATAGCTTTTTCCATTTGAAGGTTGTTTAATAATGTTGTTCCTGAGAACTTTAGGAAGCTAAATTTTCCCAACCAATGGCAGCCTTGCAGCCTTTTTCGTAATGACACAAGGTGCTTTTTTGCAACTAGAACACACTGAAATGGATATATGAACAGATAATAAACATAACATATGCATAGGTATTAAATAACAAACGCAAAAGTGCCCCAATTTTTATTTCCCCTCATTGCTTATTAGGGATGCCAGCCAAAAAGTCATTAAAAACAAAACCTTTTCCAGAAGAGAAATTTTGATCAAAATAAAGTGTCAAGTCTAACACGTTATAAATAATTTTATGATAATGATAATTAGAAAGTTAGGTAAATTATAAAATGTCATATACAAGGTTTTAAAGTAACAGCAAGGTCTGTATTTTTCCTACACTACCCCCTCAAATTCAAAAAATTTATGCGGCAGTTTCGTGACTAAAAGTAACACTTCACAGTGACAAGCTGACATTTGCTAGTTAGCCTGTCTCTAGCTTCATGGGGCAAAAAACCATCTCTTATCGCTCAGAGAACTACACTGGACCTGAAGCATATGGCTAAAAAATTAAAGTGTTTCAGAGTCCAATTTTTAATTTATTTTACACTTGAATTTTTTGTTCACTGTTGAGGTGAGACAGAAAGTGATACATGAAAAAAAATGATAGTTATTAGGATGACTGTATTTATTTCTCTCTATTTATTTTTAGAAATTGACTTTTATACCAGCAGAAATTCAGATTTAAATCAAGTATAAATATTAAAATGTATATAGGATGAGCCATATAAGAATCATAATTTATATGCCCTGCATTTCAGGGGAATGTAATTGTAAAAGTAATTGTACAACTTCTAATCAATTAAACTTTAGTTTCATTCATTTAGTCGTTTCCAAGTCTTTATACAAATGCATATTCATTCATACCTAGGACAAATGCATCAGTGCATACCTAGGACCAATTTAGTGTGGCCAGTCCACCTACAAGCATGTTTTTGGGAGGTGGAGGAATACTGGTGTACCTGAAGGAAACCCACACAAACACAGGGACATCATGTGAAACTACACGCAGACAATAATTGGAGCTCATGATCAAATCCCGGACCCTAGAGCTGTGAGGCAGCAACACTACCGTCTTCTCCACCGTGCTGCTATCAAATACAATTATGCTTTGATTAGTACTTGATACAGAGTTTGCAGTTCCCAAGCCTCTAATAGAGCTATTTCTGTTCTGAAAATTGCTTAAATAGTATTTTTCTTGTTATTTTTGCACTGCAAGGTAAAGAACAAATTTTGGAAAATTGGATCTGAGCAGTTAAGATCTGCATTTCAGAATTTTTCCAGCAGCTGCTTTCAGTGGTCAAATGATTACTGTCAGACAAGTGATGTGGGGCCCGTGTTGGCCATGTATGAAGTATGAAGCCATGAAACTCAATGGCAGTACAACCAAGGGGCATTACTTGGAGCTCAGTGAAACAAATTAAAGCAACTTTCCACCATTGTTCTTTAATTGACCCATCCCAAGTTCTGGCATGGTTTGTTTGGTGGTACTGCAATGGGGGCAAAACTCTCATGCTTTAAGAGATCATGGGGAGACCAAGATGCAAGTACATCAGAGAACCCTTCATGGTGGCAACATAAAACACATTAGTATATTGTAAGTTTGTACAGATTGTGCCATGCAGAAGTTGCCCACCCTCTAGCTGGACACGTTCACTCTTTACGAATTCCCATCGTCTCACTTTTTTGGATCTATTGGCTAAAGTGCCTAGATTGTAAGGTGCTGGTGTATTGCTTTTCCCATTTTTGCGCTGTTGCTTTTGGTTTTGTTGCTTTAGTGGTATTGAGACTTCCTTAGTTCTCATGTTGAAACTCAAGCAGTAGCATACTCCAGAAGCCACATCATCTCTGATCCTCATCTTAGCTCTTTTAGTCATGAATTGATGATGCAGCCAACCAAGAAAAACCTGAGTAGCTACTTGTACAACAACCTCTGGTCCTATGAAATGGGTGACTATGATGGCTTTGATTATGTTTGGCTTTACTTCCTAAGTATACTTAAGTATATTTTGACCTTATAGTCATTGTTTCTAGTGTATAGAGGCAAAAAAAAAGCAAAGACTGCCACTGACTAGTTAACTACACACTGCACAGAATGAATACACTCCTGATTCTTTTGTGTTTGTGTTAACAGAATGAACAGTCTCCAAAAGAGAAGCCTCACTCTCATGGCCCAATTAAGGACTCAACAAGGGACAACACTTCTTCCTTCCACTCACAGCGTGCCAAAAATGAGGTCTGAGTCTAAGATGATTAAGTTGCATCCCCCCAAACCTACCTTACACGTAGTAAACAGACCAGATCTAGACTATATTGTTATTTTTACATGTAGAGCATTTACCAGATGCCCTTATCCAGAGTGACTTACAGAAGTGCTTTGTAGTCTCATACTAGTTCACTTCCTCAGGGAGTAAGAGTACCATCAGTCTAAAAACCCTGTTGGGGAGTAGAGTATGAAAAGAAAACAACACAAGGATTTTTATGTATTTATTTATTTATTTTTTTTAGCACAAGTGCTAATTAAAGTGCTTTATGAAGAGGTATGTCTTTAGTGATTTAGCTGTTCAGCCAGGGGGAGTTCATTCCACCACCTGAGTGCCAGGACAGAGAAGTCTTGATGAATGTCGTCCTTGTACTTTGAGGTGGCATGGTAAAAGTAAGTGGACACAGGTCCGTTTTTGGCTTTGTGGGCAAGCATCAGTGTTTTAAATCAAATAGGATCAGTAGGAAGCTACAGGAAGCAATGCAATAAGATCGAGGGGAGAACCTGTAGAGGTTGGTTGAGAACCTGAGAAAGACAGTTGGTTGCCCAGGACTACCCGACAGTTGCTTGCAGTGATACATGGAGAGATCTGAGAGTTGTCCAGAGAGATCACAAGATCTTGACATGGGGATGCATCTCCAGGGTTATGCACCAGCTCAGTCTTGTTGGGATTTAGTTTCAGCTGATCAGCTGCCATCCATAACGAGATGTCTGCCAGACATGCTGAGATCCCTGCAGAAACATGAGTGTCTGAGGGAGGAAAGTACAGGATGAGTTGAGTGTCGTCAGCATAGCAGTGGCATGAAAACCCATGACCTCACTGAGAGAGCAAGTATAGAGGGAGAACAGAAGAGGACCCAGCACAAAGCCTTGTGGGTCACTAGTGGAGGGTCTGCATGAAGCAGATGGATCCCCTTCATATCACTGGATATATGACTGTCCCTGAAGGTTTATTCGTGCCTCAAGTTTTGCTCAGCTGACTTTGCTTTGTCCACCGGAGAATAAAATTATTTCCTTTTCAATCTTGGATGTCTATGTCTTTTGACTGCCTTCTCCTCAAGTAAATATCACAACATTAAGTCTGGTGCTATGTTTGAACGGGCACCCTACTCGGTGTTCCTCTAAGAGCACTATATAGCATACTTAAAATGGAAATCTAATTTGTAATTTAGACTATTGAATTGTACAGTGCACAATTTGCTGATTAGTCTGTGGCTCTAGTGCCATTCTGTTGATGCTTAGCATGTTGCCATCACTCCACTGTTATAGGTACAAAACCACACTCAATTGATTGCATAGGCTTTGCAGCCTCTTCAAATGCCAGAGTGTATTATGTACCCCAGCACATCCAACATGTGCTAGGGTACTTAGTTCGGACATGGTCTAATGTAGTGCAATGCAGGATTTTGCAAATGCACCCCCAGGTAACAAATAGATGAGGGCCCAGTGCTGGCTCACGTGTAATAGTTGAATGACAGAGATGAAATCATGCAAATCTGGCAGCCTGACCACAGCCATAAGTCTACTTCAAAATATTCTTTCAGACCTTGTGTAGTGCAGATCAATCAAACTTTTCTTTTATTTTGACAGATGTGAACACCCGTAATTGGGTGAGCATCAAACAACTTGTGGTCCACCACAAATGGGGGGTTTCAGTCCTTGTCCAAGTGATGAACAATCAGATTTATGATGTTCTGCACCAAAATGACATGAAAGTGACTGCTATGGACTAAACTTGTAAATGATTGGTTGCATTTTTTGTGCTTGTTTTATGCCCAGATTCCAAATGCTGTGAATTCCTTGTGGTTGCTTATGGTTGAGCCACTTGCATTTGCCATAATTAACTTTCAACCAAAAGCTAACCATATCTGGCCTGGAATCATCTGCTATCTGGGCTGGATGTTATCCAAAGTGCTTTCAGATATGATTTTAAAAGATTCCAAAGCAGTGCACTACATAGGAAATAAGATGTGTCATATCAGACATAGCCCCAGCAAGGCTAGTTGTGTGTAGGAAGCGTGTGAAAGGGTAGTGTGGAGCAAAAAGGTATTTATGATGCATTCTGTTCTTTCTATGCTGCAGGTCGGGATGTACCACGATCCACATATGGAAGATGGAACCTCATCCAAGGAGAACCGGATCATCTATAGTGACTCTATGCCTCGCAGAGTGGGCAGCTTTTACAGAGGTATTCACAAACCTGGACTGAGAATAGAAGCCTGAATGTTTAACTTTCAGTATGCTAATCATGTGATGGTAAATTGGGGTTTGATAAAAATGTGGTAGCTGAGGAATGATGCTACATCAGACCTTTTCTAACCAAATAGTACGCTGTGAATATGATCTGAGAAATGTAGATTTACTTTTTATATCTTACTAGTATACAGCTGAACCTACCACTTACTACATATTGGGTGTTGTGTGTGTGTGTGCTCATGTATACCCTAGTCCCTTCTCCACGACCAGACAATTCCTTCCATGACAGTGCGGCTCAGAGCAGAGTTCCACCCGTATCAGCGGACAGCGCTGCCATGGCCAACCACTCCAAACGCCAGACGAACTTTGACCCCTGGTGAGTCCTCAGTGTTAGCATGACTGTAAGAACAGTTATTAGTATCACGGCTCAGTGTAGAGTACATATCTTTTCATGCCACTGAAATTATTGTATGATTTTAGGTCATTTTCACACTTAAGTTTTTTCCAGACTCAGTTTCAGATGAATCTTGCTTTAAAAGGCTGGAAGCATTTTACAATATATTTGTTTTGATTCTGATTTTAGGAATAACTCGGAGGCGATGGCTATGAACCCACCGGAGATTCCGAAACAGAAGGAAAAACAGGGATTCTTTAGAGCAATAAAGAAGAAAAAGAAGAAGTCACAACCAGTGAGCCTTACACTTTTATTTAATGCTCGACTGGATTCTGTCTGAGCCAATAAACCATTTGAATTATGCGGTTTTTTTGCGTAAATTAAATGGTAATCGTAGCAGAAAATTATACGTGTATAACTGAAAGGATATGTTATCACGGGTGGACTAATGATAAATCAGTAGCTAGCCCACAGAGTAAGTAAAAGCTCTGGTGTGCTGCCCAGTTTTGGTTGAAATGTCATTGACTTGGCTAAAAACTCGTAGCCTAATATTTTAATAAAGCACAACATGTTTGTGATCGCACAACAGAATGTCACCACGTCATTGGCAAACATTTGAGATGTGGTGCTCTCTCTTCGTATCATAAATAAAAGATATTATTTGAACCTGGCCAACATCTTTATTTTCTCTCAATATGTTTAACCACATGGTGACTTTGTGTTGTTCTAGCAGTACAATTATATGACGGCTTTGTATTTTACTTGATTTCGGCTGATGAGTGCAATGTAGTGGGCAGTGGTATTGGGAAGCTCACGCTATCGTTACATCATCGAGGTGCAATAGGAAGTAGGGTTTATTTTTTTCCTCTAATTATTGGATCTATGAGTAAGTCGGGTCCCTGGAGGACTAGTGGTTAGGCCACAGCACTCTCTCTGCTGTGGCCCGGGTTTGATTCCCGGCCAGGGAACCAACACCAGGTTGTGTGCAACAGTATGCTCTCCGTGCCGGTCCCAAGCCCGGATAAAATTGGGGAGGGTTGCTTCAGGAACGGCATCCGGTGTAAAAACTGTGCCCAATCAAATGGTCCTCTATGGCAACCCCTAATGGGAGCAGCCGAAAGAGGAACAACAAATGAAGCTATGAGTAAAAAGCTAATAGCCCAACCACAGGATCTGCTTGTACAGTATAACCGGCTACTGATTTGTCCACCCTGTGTTATCCAAGAAAATTCACGATGCCAGTAATGAATTTAAAAACATAGTGGGAACAGATTAACCTAACACCTAATGCTAACTTTGACCTACTTTCAGTATTATTACAGAAATTTGAGAAACTTCCTATAACGGCTGCAAGGAGGATTGCTTTATGTGTCTTTATGTGTGCTGTCTCTCTGGGTTGCTTGGTCTGTGTTTGTCTTTTAGCCATTATACATAGTTACAGCAGTGTGTGTATGTGTGTGTGCAAGAAATATATGCTAAATGAATAGTCCACTTTTCCAATTATCCTGACTTTCTAAACTATTCTTCTCTTCTTAACTCCTTTTGCTGTTTTTCTATTCCAATTTATACAAAATTAATTAAATCAATGGTAAACAACTTGATGATGCATATGCACATGCAACAAAATGGAGTCCTGCTAGTTAGCTAGCCTACCACCAGCTACACCAATCTGGGTTCAAGAAGGTTCAAAGAAAATACCTCTTGCAAAGTATATTTTAACCTACATCGTTTATAGGATGTAAGCTAACACTAGCCTTATTAGAAAGCTCAGTGATGTGATATTCTATTAGCCTCAGTAGAAAGCTACATAACCTGAAGCTAAGACTAGTCTGTAGTATTCTTTTAGCCCTAATACAAAGCCACATTATCTAAAGCTAATGCTAGCCTGTGATATTCTATTAGTCTTAATAGAAAGCTACATTACCTAAAGCTAATACTAGTCTGCGATATTCTGTTAGTCTTAATAGAAAGCTACATTATCTAAAGCTAATGCTAGCCTGTGATATATTATTAGTCTTAATAGAAAGCGCAGTACCTAAAGCTAATGCTAGTCTACGATATTATATTAGTCTTAATAGAAAGCTACATTACCTAATGCTAATGCTAGTCTGCGATATTCTACTAGCCTTAATAGAAAGCTACATTACATAAAGCTAATACTGGCCTGTGAAATACTGTTAGCCTTATTAGAAAGCTACATTAGCCTCAAGAGAAAGCTATATATAAAGGTAATGCTAGCCTATGATATTGTCTTGTTAGTCTGAAGTTGTTTTGCATTTATACAAGTTCAGTTTTCATTTATTTTATGGGAAAAATCTATTCAAATATAAACAGAAATAAGGTCCGAATAGACTAGACTAATTCGCTTAGTACTATCATGTGCTAATCAGTTAATTGTCCCCAGGTAAAGCTAATTTAGCTCAAACAGGGCTGTAGTCCTATCATTAATCAAATCCCTCAAGCTCAAATCCAGATAAGGACATAATGGGAATTATGTTCATGGCATAACCCCCCCCCCCAGATTGTCATAAGCAGACCCAAGCAGTATGTCTGTGACGGAAATCTGCCTCTCATCCAAAAAATGTGCTCTGTGTGCAAACTGTAAGCCATGGGTCCGTATGTTCATCTCATCTGCTGCTTTCAACAACAAAAAAAAAACATGTCTGTCTCTTCCTTCAATGAGCCGCTGGCCTTTTTCTGCGTCTTATATTCCAGACGGAGGGCTGCGAGGGAAGGAACCCGAGCATCAAGAAAAGCCTTTTCCCTCTCTTTAACTCAAAGAATAGCTTAAAGCATAACTCCTCTGTGCTTCCTGTCCTTGCTCAGCCCATGGTACAGCACTCATGGAACCGTCCCACTCCACATTGTGCATTGTTGACATCACACCAGAGTCTCCACTGCATGTGTCTATAAATGTAGCTATCACTTCTTTTTGTTTGTAGCTGCTCAGTGGTATTTGTTCAATGTGACACCATGAGCATTGGGCCCAGATTCATGTAAACTTTAAGCAAGCATATCTCAGAGCACTTGGTGAGATATTTAGACATGCTTCCGAATCCTTAAAGTTCAGAAATCGCATGGTTCTGAATCCATTCAGTTCTGAATATCAGTGTTTCCGAATTGAGGTTCTCTTAAAACCCTTACTAAGCATGCATTCTGATTTTATGGATCTGGTCCCGACCGTTTCAATATGCGAAACATCATTAACATTTCTGCTAGCGTAGCGGCACAAGCATGTCATCAGATGCATGGAACTTCAGCAGTGCCTGCTTACAGTGGATGCACAGCTACACTTATGATTCTCCAGAAGCAGGAGAGTGCAGGAGAATGGAACACAATGTGTTTTTTTTTCCCCTCCGAAAAACACAAACATATTTACAGTAGTTAATAGAGACAGGGGCTGGGTGTGTCATAATAGTCCAGCTAATTAAACATTGTGCATATTAATATACACTTACCATCCACTTTATTAGGAACACCTGTACAACTGCACATTCATGCCGTTATCTAATCAGCCAGTCATGTGGCAGCAGTGAAGTGCATAAAATCGTGCAGATACAGGTCAAGAGCTTCAGTTAATATTCACATCAAAGATCAGAATGGGGTAAAAATGTGGTCTCAGTGACTTTAATCATAGCATGGTTGTTGGTACCAGATGGGCTGGTTTGAGTATTTCAGAAACTGCTGATCTCCTGGGATTTTCACACACAACAGTCTCTAGAGTTTACACAGAATGGTGCGAAAAAACAAAATACAACCTGTGTGCAGAAGGTCTGCAGGCTGAACACCTTGTTGATGAGAGAGATCAGAGGAGAATGACCAGACTGGTCTGAGCTGAAGGAAGTCTATAGTAACTCAAACAAGCACTCTTTATAACCGTGTTGAGCAGAAAAGTGTCTCAGAATGCACAACACATCAAACCTCAAGGTAGATTGGCTGCAACAGCAGAAGACCACATCAGGTCCAGTTTGGGTGAGTCTGTGCCCATGATAGCCTCAGATTCTTGTTCTTGGCTGATAGCAGTAGGAACCCAATGTGGTCTTCTGCTGTTGTAGCCCATCCACCTCAAAATTAAAAGTTTTGTGCATGCTGAGATGCTTTTCTGCTCACCATGGTTGCAAAGAGTGATTATTTGACTTACTATAGACTTCCTGTCAACTGAAATCTGGCCATTTTCCTCTGACCTCTCTTATCAACAAGGCGTTTCCAACCACAGAACCGTCACTCACTCAGTGTGTTTTGTTTTTCGCACCATTCTGTGTAAACTCTAGAGACTGTAGTGTGGGAAATTCCCAGGAGTTCAGTAGTTTCCGAAATACTTAAACCAGTCCACCTGGTACCAACAACCACGCCACGGTTAAAGTCACAGAGATCACACTTTTTCTTCATTCTGATGTTTGATGTGAACATTAACTGAAGCTCTTGACGTTTATCTGCATGATTTTTTTGTATTGCGCTGCTGCCACATGATTGGCTGATTAGATAACTGCATGGATATGCAGGTGTACAGGTGATCCTAATAAAGTGGACAGTGTGTGTATATGTATTATAATTTCATATACGTATAGGCAGATTGCAACGGGAATTGATGTACACTCCCAGCCTGCTGGCCCCATGCACGTTATTTGTGTTTTTTGGTTTCCCTGTCCTCAATTTTCTCGATTGTCGCCGCGGTTTAGTGCTTTTTGCACACTGTTTTTTTCTCTGCATGGTTGCCAGGTTGCAGCTGAAGGCCAGCAGGACCAGCTGGTACTCCAGAGACCGGTCAAATCCTCGTCCCACCACAGCAGCCGTCACCGGAACCGGGACAGAGAACGAGACAGAGACAGGGACCGGGAAAGGGATAGGAACCGAGAGCGAGGGCGTGATCGAGAAAGAGAGAGAGACAACACCTGGCCTATAGAGAAGCATACAAATGTGCAACCTCAGGCAAGTAACTGTTTGCTTTTTTTCTTGAATCACAGATTCAAACAGAATTGTGATGGTGTTAAGTCTTTGACTGCATATCCTTATGGATCTGAATCTCTGCAGTGCTGAATCTTTAGGAATTATGTCATTGTTCTGGATCCATATAGATCTGAATTCTTAAGGTTCTGCGTCATGGTTTTGAATCTTCATCATTCTGAATGCTTATAATTCAGAATTTCAGAATAGTTCTGAATCCTTATAGTCCTGAATCCTTATAGTTCTGGATCATTACAGTTCAGAACCCATATAGCTCTGGATTTTATAGTTTTGATCCCTTATAGTTCTGAATTCATATAGTTCTGACTCTTTGTACTTCTGTATTCTTATAGTTCTAAATTCTTATAATTCTGAATCTTTATAGTTCTGAATTCTCATAGTTCTGAATTTTTATACCTCTGAATTCATATAATTCTGAATTCCTGTAGTTCTGAATCTTTATAGTTCTGGATAATTACAGGTCTGAATCCTTACAGTTCTGAACTCTTATAGTCCTGAATCCTTATAGTTCTGGATCATTACAGTTCTGAGCCCATATAGCTCTGGATTATTATAGTTTTGAACCCTTATAGTTCTGAATTCTTATAGTTCTGACTCTTTATACTTCTGTATTCTTATAGTTCTAAATTCTTATAATTCTGACTCTACAGTTCTGAATTCATATTGTTCTGAATTCTTATAGTTCTGACTCTTTGTACTTCTGTATTCTTATAGTTCTAAATTCTTATAATTCTGAATCTTTATAGTTCTGAATTCTTATAGTTCTGCATTTTTATACCTCTGAGTTCATATAATTCTGAATTCCTGTAGTTCTGAATCTTTATAGTTCTGAATAATTACAGATCTGAGTCCTTACAGTTCTGAACTCTAATAGTCCTGAATCCTTATAGTTCTGGATCATTACAGTTCTGAACCCATATAGTTCTGGATTTTATAGTTTTGATCCCTTATAGTTCTGAATTCATATAGTTCTGACTCTTTATACTTCTGTATTCTTTTAGTTCTGAATTTTTATACCTCTGAATTCTTATAATTCTGAATTCCTGTAGTTCGGAATTTTTACAGTTCTGGATAATTACAGATCTGAATCCTTACAGTTCTGAACTCTTATAGTCCTGAATCCTTATAGTTCTAAATCGTGGTTATGAAGTCATGAAATCATTTCCAAGTTTCTAATTCCTCATAACTGTGTTTGTGCTTCTTAATCTGAATATTTATGCCTTCGAAGACTTCACGTTTTTTCTGAATCCCTTCTGAATTTAATTGTTCAGGGGCATTTATAGTTGTCATGATTCTGAGTCACGATATTTCATTCGTACACATCTAAATTAATTCTTATGTTTGTGATTCATCATATCAAGCCTTTTTTCATTTAGCTTCAGGATTATTGGCACCCTGCAAGAGAATTTGCAAAATGATTGTATGAAATGTCTACTTACCTTTTCTGTAACAGAAATCTTTCTGATGAGAGCTACTTCTTTTAGGTAAAAACAGGATGAATTTACACATGGGCATGACAGGCTCTAAAACACATTTCAACCATACATGTAAGCCTTTGTCTTTAAAACGAGTAAATCCATGGAAACTGGAAGTAAATTAAAGATAGGGCCATCCACTACTGATGAGCATAGAGCAGCTTGTGAGACATTAATTGAAAAATGGCTGCTAATGTGAAAGCAGGTTTATAGTTTGGAATCCTGAGGATGATGTTTTTGAATTCTTAAAGGTCAGATTTTTTTATGGTTTTGAATTCCCATAGTTCTTTTCCATATTGTTATAAACCCTTATAATGCTATGTTCTTATGTTCCTGCTGGGCCATGGATGTCATTTCTCACAGATGTGAGTCATCGTCACAGCTCCTTTGTTTTTATTTACTTTCAGAACCAACCTCTTAGGTCTCTGCGTAAGTTGCTGCACCTCTCCTCTCCGCCCTCATCCTCTACAGCAGCTAGCCAGCCTCCACCTCCTCCTCCTCCTCCTCCAGATCGCTCCTCTGAAGTCCGCTTCCAGCCACTTGCCAACCCGGCACCCAAAGCAGCACCCCCGGCCATGCCTGAAGCACGGGCCATTCCAGTGGGCAGCATCACTCCTAACACCAAGAGCCGTAAGCCCCACAACTACCCTCTTCCAGGGCAGATAGAGTCGGCCTGGCATGCCACGGCTCCCTATCCTGACCAAATGGCCAGTAAAGCTGGGCAAAATGGCATCGGGTTCGCCAGGGCTGCCCGTCCTCGGATGCCAAACCTCAATGACCTGAAAGAAACCGCTTTGTAGGGGCAGACGTGTCTTCTTTCTCTCTTTTGACTATTCGGGGGTAACTGCAAAACCAATATCACTTCCGCACTTAACGACACCTCTAGCCAGAAGGTGGCGCTAGTCATGTCTCGAGTTTGTTTTTTAAAAATCATCCACATCCTTTGATAGAATTTGTATTATTGTTAATGGGTTCAGTTTTCAGTTATTGACATTGATGAAGTATCTAAGTATTTGTATAAGGAAATTTATCAGATGGGGGGTAAATTAACCGTGGAATAGTAAGAGCTTTAGTTTATACACCAGAGAATGTATAAATATTTATTGTGTAATAATTCTATATTTCATGGAGATTATTTAATTAATTATGAGTGTCTTAATATTTAATATTTACATTGTACAGAGTGCATTTTATTGTTGTAACAAATGGTACATATTATTATTATGATTATTATTATTATTATTATTGAACAGTTTGTTCTGTTATGAATCCTCTATTCTGCGAGATCTATGAGATCTAACTGCCCATTAACACAGAAGCTACACTGTCAGAGGCTAGTGATCACATGATCTCCAGCTATACAATGGCAGGTTTTTTTTTTTGCTTGTTTTTACTTTTGTTTTTTTTTTCCATTTTTTTTTTTATATCTCTCTCTTTGTGACAGCATTTCAGATGTCACCGTAAACTAAAATCTGAACTGTAAAGCCAAACCCAGTCTGAATGGCTGAAAAGATGGATGGTATGCCACAGTAGAAGCAGTCAGTGATTAGTTCAGCAGGGTTTGCGTCAGTACTGAATGTCTGACGATCACCTCTGCACATCATCAGGTTTGTGTTCCAAAACTGGTTTTAATGTTCCCTCATTGACTTGCCTGTGTCATCTCCCCATTGGGAGAATCAGCACTCGTTCAAGAGAGTTCAAGCTGTTTATGAGTATACGTATGAGCAATAAGTTATATATGAAGTAGTCTCGCAAGCCAGATGAGGGAGTCTGATAGAGTTCGTCGATAAAGATGGCCAAAATACGCCTACTTTGACAGAAAGAAGCCATTGACATCGATTAATAACTGACCTTTTCTTTCTGTAGCCTTGCAGGACTCTTGTTTACTCACCACTAACTGCGTCAGACAAATCTCTCCTAAACAAGTTTTAAATACTGGATTCTGTCAACTTTTTTTCAATCCGGTGACTATATTTTGCTCTGAAAAGCCAATTTGTCACTGTTCAAAAGTATGTACATATACGCAAACGTACACAAAGCCAATCAGACTGCAGCCTTCAAGATTCTGAAGCTCGTGGCCAGAAAAGTGTACAAAAGATATCAGCCCATGGGCCGTAGGTGACACATTCGAGGGTGAGATTAGAGAGATTAGAGTGCTGCTGAGTTGTGGATTCTGATTAGTTGGAAGGTGTATATGCTGTACATTTCTATAACAGCACCTTACACAAGGAATTGTATGGTTGATGTGCAACATAAATGGATTTTAAAAATACGGATGTTCCGTATCATTAAATGTAATTATAAAGAGCTAAAAAAGTATGATGTTATAGGAAATAATCAGCTTTCTATCAGGCCACATCACATCCTCGTGTAATATTTGATTTGTAGTGTGTAACTTGTCCACTGTACACGAGAGGTGGTGTCATTTATGTTACTTTACACTTGTAGATCTCTTTTTTTTTTTTAATATCAGTCAACGGAAATTGACTGTGCAACTCGCCAAGGAAAACTACATTATATTTGTTACAAAGAGCAAATGTGTTCATACTCAGCGATCCATGAGCCATTACACCTTCTCCTTAAGCTACAAGTGATCATTTGTGTAACAGAGGCGACATGCTCTACTGAGCCATGAGTGGAAGTCAATGAGGGTGTGTTAACAGTAATGGAATATTTTCTGGATATAGACTTTATAGTACATTTCAGAAGTAATAGAATATGGGTGTGAATTATTATTATTATTATTATTATTATTATTATTTTGGAAGAATCGAAGCACAGTTTTGTTAAAAAAACAAATAATGTAATGTCTATGAACAAGACTTTGAGATACAGAGATAGTTTACGTAATACTCAAAGCATATGTAATATTGAATTGCTGTATACGGCTTAGAGATGATCCTATATCATATATACAGTGTATATAAAATTGAGAATATGAACGAAAAGAATGAATGTCGAGAGATGACTGAAGTCTATCATTGTGAAAAAGGAGCAATATCAAAGTTTAGATAAATATTTTACTCCTTTAAATCTATTTAATGACGACGATCAAAGGTTCTATTCCACATACAGTAGTTTATTACCAGAACCCAGAAAGAAATTGAAAGAGATATTTAACTGAGAGTTTAAACATTTTATTGAACTGCTTATTTTTGTGTTATTTATAGTACACTTTTTTTTTTCCTTTTTTAAGTATTGTTTACCTAATGGTGCACTTTAAAGCTGTATTTCTCACAAGTGTTTTGTGCCCATATGGTGTTTTATATAAATGGCAAAAAAAACGAAACTTTTTTTCGAGTGTAACCTTGTATCATGACCACTTTCTAGAGAGCTGAACTGAATGTAGATTTGTTTTCTGACAAATTGTGTGTCATTGGGCAACTTTACAATCATGTGCAACATTAAAACCTACAGTGAGGATTTTGCACATTTAAATCACTTGTTTTTGTTTTACTATTTTTTAATTATTTCATTCATTGTTATTTATAATCTGTTATTCAGGTGACATCATGTCATTGTCGTCACGTCATCACATTATTTTCCCAATATAGAGATAGTAGTCACTGATATTGAGATATTATACAGATAGTTCAGCAGAATTTGTTCTCAGGCGTCTAACCCCAAGTTTGAAATTGAAACTAGGCTTGTTATTGTTCCTCTTGGGTCAAATCAGAAATTGTTTAAATCGTTTGTTTTCCAGCCGCCATGTAATAACAAGCTTCTGATTCCTTACGAGGGATGAATTCCTATGAAGGTCAAATGAAGGTCACTTTTCACATATTATCCAGTCGTGTCATATCGTCTTTCTTTTGTGCTTAGTATATTAACTATTTATTTTTAGCCAATAGAAATCTGATATGTTCTTCTTTTTTGTGCCCAGGCTGGTTGTACATCTGTCCGTTACAGTATATTAACCTGCCTTGGCGTAGTGCCAGCTAGCAGAGCGTGCCAATGCGATGCCAAGTCATTTTGCAACAGATTGGCATCGTCCCTAAGTGCGGGTTTACAACCGGCGTGACCTAAATTAAAGCAGATTCAGTGCTGGAGGACGACTGCTGGAGGCACCATGTGCTTTAGTGCTCTGAAAATCCACCTTCAACTATGGTTGAGTGTGTTGGAGCAGAAAACACTGTAAACCATGCACTGCTCTTGTCCTTCCTAAATGGATTTTAATAACTGTGCAGAAGAAAAAAAAAAAAAAAGCTGCTCATATCATCAATGTTATTTCTACCAGCATCTGATATGAAAATCGTAATTAAGTACTAGAACTTCTTATTCAAATGTCTATACTCCATATCTATCAAGCATATCAGAACAGGATTATTAACACCACAGCTGACTCGATTGAACCCTCAAGTTGTTTTTTTAATAGAATAAAAGAAGGTTATTTTAGTTCCTGTTACCATCTCTTATTAACAATCTCATCCTTGAACACATGGAAAGAGATTTCATGTGTCTATAAAAAAAAAAAAAAGGCTACTATGAAATCTAAAGTGAAGCCCTCAGCCACGGGGATGACCATCGCCAAGAACATGGTTGAAAGAGCATTTCATCCCACGCACTAGTGACAGTGAATGAAATGAACGCACTCTCCTTTACAGCGGTCATTCATCGTCAGCACCATTTGTTAATTCAAGGACGGTTTTCGTGATGTCTTGATTATGTAGAAAAGCAATTTTAATCCCAGCGTGCAAGGGTAATTAAGCAGAGGCACTGTATATAATTTCTGTCTGTGCACTTTCAAATACATCCAAATACATCACTGCCATGACGACAGAAACTGTAAAATCTCTGAATGTGTATCTGCCTTTAAAAAAAAAATGCAAGAGAATGTCGTTTGTTTGGACCTAAAACTGGAGACCAGATTTCTGTTCGAATTAAATATAATCAGTTCAATTTTTTTGTTATTATTGTTATTATAAATATAGCACTTTTAACCATAAACATTGTCACAAAACTGAAATCGGGATGGAGATTTATATTTAGATCCCTAACGAACAAAGCCAGATGCAATAGTGGCAAGGATAATAATATTCATATTATACTTGATGGCCTTTCTCTCTCTCTCTCTCTGATTATGAACTGTATCTTTGGTTTTTTTTCTTCGTGGTTGGGTTTTTGCCTCCTTCGTGCCAACTTTGTGTAAACACAAATGTTTACAAGCCATCAGCAATGATAGGGGTCCAGCGACTTTTATACATTTCCCATTTGAAACTTCTGTCCTTACATTTCTTTTTAAACAGACTGTTGTAGAAAGTATTTCGGAAATACAGTGGTTTAGTTGTGTGTGAATATTAACTCAAAGATCAGAGGACACGTGTGTTATTAAATGCTAGTGTGGTATGGGATAGTGTGTGTGTGTGTGTGTGTGTGTGTGAGTCGCTCAGGGGTTGAACTCAGATGTTAGCGTTCTGCTGAATTTGTGTGTATGTATTTTTTTTTTTCCATTACACAATGATTCTGGATATAAAACTTCTGACCTCCGACCTCTCAGATACAGGAAGGAAAGGCTTGGGCTGTGGATTTGGTTTAGGCCCTTCATCCATTACACGCCTCAAACCTTTATCTCACTTTCATAACTCTCAGAATAACATACGGTTAAACCTGACATGAACTCTTTTATTCATCACCTCTGGCTGTGGTTGTTTCAAGTATTGGCATGTCTGACACAGAAAGCATTTATATTGTATATTTCCCTGTAATTACTGACAAATAAAATCATGTCCTACCAATAACTGACTTGTGTTTAAGGCTTACCAATTTTATTCTTACGGTGCATCTGAAAAGTTTACACCCCCCTGTAGAAATGGCAGGTTTTTGCAATGTATAAAATATGAAACCAGGATTAATCATGTGAGAATTTTTTTTCCACATTTACTGTGAAAATAAAATGAAAACCAATCAGAAACATTTTTGTTTTGGGGAAAAAAATAAGAAAAATAAAAAACTTACATTAACCTGGTTGCATAATTGTGCACACCCCTAAACTAAAACTTTATCGAAGCACCTTTTGATTTTATTACAACACACTCAGTCTTATTGGGTAAGAGTCAATCAACGTGGCACATCTTGACGATATTTTCCCACTCTTCCTTGCAAAAGCGCTCAAGATCCATCAAATTGTAAAGGCATCTCCTGTGCAAAGGCATTCTCGTGTTGATTTGGATGTACGCTTTGCATCATTGTCATGCTGAAAGGTGAAATCCCTCTTCATCCTCAGCTTTCTAGTAGACGCCTGAAGGTTTTTGCGCCATAATTGACTGCTATTTGGAGCTCTTCACGATTCTCTCCACCTTGATTAAAGCCCCAGTTCTGGCTGAAGAAAAGCATCCCCAAATCGTGATGCTGCCACCACCGTGTTTCACTATGGGTATGGTATACTTTTGGTAATGTGCTGTATTTTTTTTCCAAACATACCCTTTGAAAGTTTGGCCAAAAGTTCAACTTTGGTCTCATCAGACCATAACACATTTTGCCACATGGTTTCGGTGATTGTTATATGTTTTGGCTTCTGTCTAGCCACCTTACTCCAAATACAGGGGATTGTTGTCACATGTATGCGGTAACCAGTACTTGCCAGAAATTCCTGCAGCTCCTTTAATGTTGCCTTTGGCCTCTTGGCCTCTTGATGAAAATTTTCTCCTTGTCTTCTCATCAGTTTTGGAGCGACCTCCTGTTCTTAGTAATGTCAATGTCATATTTTCTCCATTTGTTGATGGTTGTGCTAATGCTTTGGCCATTCTTTTGTAACCCTCTTCTTATCAGTACCTTTTAACAATAAAATCCTGTTCATGCTTTGTAAGCTCTTAGTGGACCATGGCTTTTGCAGTAGAGCGATCGTTGCCCTAAAATGTACTGTAATGTAAATTATATTTTTTTTACACCACTTTTAACAATAGATGTTGTCCCAAAGCAGCTTTATGGAAATTCAGATATAGATTTAGATCCCCAATGAGTGAGCCAGAGGCAAATTCAAGTGGTTTTGTGTTGGATAAAATTTATAATCAGAAATAATATATAAATGCATAAAAGAATATCTGAAATTACAACAGTGCCTCTTGGAGCACTGTGACCAATTTTATGATCCATTTTAAATTGTTACTAAAAGTACAAGAATATTGAAAATAAGTATTTTTAACATGTGCATGTAAACTGCAATTTTTCAAATTTTTCTAATGTTCTTTAATGAAGGTTATTTTAAATCGTATTTACAGTGAGGGGAAAGAAATATTCAGACACATTTGTTTTTGTTTTTTAATATAATGTATTACTTTAAATAAAATATTCCAGTGTATATATATCTACTTAAAATTTACACATATAATGTCTTTTGGCTTTGTACCTTTAAACGTGAACATGAAGTGTGTATTCATAAGCATAAAGTATAAGTATAGAGGTTATATAAAGTTTTCACACAACAAGCAGCAATCATGTTGAAGGTGAAGGAGCTTCCTAAAGTTCTCAGCAACAATATATTTAAACACTCGAATGGAAAAAGCTACAGAACCACAGAAAAGACCTTAACATCCCTGTCAGTACAACTGGTCTGATAATATGCAGGTGGAAATTTCATGGAATCACATCTAATCATTCCTAAACAAGTGTGCCAGGCAAGATTTCACAACATTCTCTCAGATAAGGAAGGTAAGAAAGAATCCAGCAGTCACATGAAAAGAGTTGCAGGACGACCTGAAAGCAGCTGGAACAACAGTTACACTTATTTTCCTGAGCGCTTTTTCTCCAATTAATTACATTTTTAAACATAACTTTGTTTGTTAATACATACTTCTTTGTTCATATTTATAGGAACAAAGTGAAGAGATATTTAGTGTGTAAATATTACACGAAAAAACAAAAGTATCTGAATATTTATTTCACCTCACTATATATTATCATGATTATATTCAGGACCTAGAAATTAAAAAAGGTGAAATAAGTTTTCAAATTGTCTTTGAAAATCTAAAACAAATAACTTTCTTGATAAATTTCCACCTTGATTAAAGCCCCAGTTCTGGCTGAAGAAAAGCAGCCCCAATCATGATGCTGCCACCACCATGTTTCACTGTGGGTATGGTATACTTCTGTAATGTATGGTATGGTATGTTTTGTAATGTTTATGCTTGTTAATACATACTTCTTTGTTCATATTTATAGGAACAAAGTGAAGAGATATTTAGTGTGTAAATATTACATGAAAAAACAAAAGTGTCTGAATATTTATTTCACCTCACTATATATTATCATGATTATATTCAGGACCTAAAAATTAAAAAAGGTGAGATAAGTTTTCAAATTGTCTTTGAAAATCTAAAACAAATAACTTTCTGATAAATGACCTCAATTTTTTTTTATTTATGCTCACACCTACAGTATGTCAAGCATGTGAAAGGGTTTTGTGGGTTTATTATGGTTTTGTGTGTTTATTATGGATATTTTAAAATATATCTTACAACTATATTGTTATAAAATTGAAAGAGAAGGCTAATTATGATAGCTAAGTAATGAAATGAACAGGCTTT
The DNA here is from genome assembly GCF_027358585.1 of Pangasianodon hypophthalmus. Lineage (NCBI taxonomy): Eukaryota > Metazoa > Chordata > Actinopteri > Siluriformes > Pangasiidae > Pangasianodon > Pangasianodon hypophthalmus. The sequence goes on from NC_069734.1 coordinate 15,184,156, forward strand.
AATATCAGTACTTAAAAACAAGCTGCTGCAGTCATAGTTATATGGTCCGTTCAGCATAAAATTGTTGGCCGAGGGTGGGTTGAGTTAATTGCATGCACTGGAGCGTTAATTGGGTCACAGGGGGTGACAGGCCTGAACTGAACTTCAGGGGGTTTATAACTTAGCTTTTCCTCTCCTGTTGGTAGAAGACAAGAGCGGACCATGGTGTGAACGGCTATATGAGCAGGTCTTAAGGAACTGTGGGAGGAGCCAAGTGGAGATAAAGAGTATTAGACAAGGCCATTAGGACTCAGTGGATTATAGTAATCCAGTGGATTCACCATCGGGATTTTGCACAACTCAAATGCAAGACAAGATGGAATACGGAGCTGTGAAAGTTTTCTTCCTCACCTTATTGCTGATCAATGAAGGTAGGTGGACATTTGGCTTATTTGCTATATTATTGTTTATTTGCTAATAATATATAATATTCCTATAACATTCTAGAAATTGACAGTACAGAAATTGTATAATTTGGTATAGCCTGTTGTAACCTAAAATCATCATTTGTCATGCAATACTGACAAACTCTTGCTTTTATATTGCTCCCAGTTCCTATACGAGCTCATTCTCAGCAGGTGGGTTAAAGTTCTTTATTATTATTTTCCAATTCAATATATTAACACGATGGCACAAGATAAGTTAGATGTTCTAGTGCATCGATCATCTCTTTTGATCGGTCATCAGGGAATCGAAGACAATGAAAGCTGGACAACGAAAGCTTGCAAATGTGACTGCGATGCAGACGAGTCCGCCACTGAGATGACTTCCACCATATCCGGCTCAAGCTGGATCCAAGAAATGCACTGCATGCCAGGTGAGAGGGAAACAAAGAATATGTGAGAAAAAAAATGATGAGGGATCATCATTTGATGTGATTGAGGTGAGTAGATTTACAGAAGGTGTTTTGACCCAAGATATGAGATACTAAATACAGCAGTGTAGGTCTCATTGGTGTACTGTTCATCTGAAAGGTTTTTGAGATTCTCACTAAATGTAAGGAATAAACCATTATTACGATACACTGTTAGAGGAATAAATTTGAATTTACATCTGACTGAGACTTCCAGTGTTGACGCTGAGAACTGAGATGTGGAACGCCGGGTCACTGCCATTGTTCCTTGGAAAAAAGATGGAGTGATTTGTGAGTGTGAAGTGTATGTGAAAGGAAGCACCGAGCACAGGTGGTGCACTGGAAGGTAATTAATCATTTGCTCGCAGCTTCACCTGCACCGTGTGAGGCATCGACGCCTCCTACTGCAATACAGCCAGCAGACAGCAATGCTCCATTTTGATTCCCCAGTACAGGAGGGGGAAGAGAGAGAGAGAGAGAGAGAGAGAGAGAGAGAGAGAGAGAGAGAGAATAAACATTTGGCAGACACCATTTGGAGTAGCAACAAAGAGGAATATGATGCCAAGGTTACACAGTGTAGAATATGACGTCCTTCTGGAAGCACAATGGCTGAAAGAATTCAAAATATTCTAATGTAATTAATTAACCAACAGAATGGTTATGGTTATTCAAGGATCCATCAGTAGCTCCCGGGTGATTCCACCCAGGTTATTGGAGTTGCCATTTACGTCCCACTGATATTACATGTACAAATATGTATGAAAACATATACAGGAGGTTGGGGGAGCATGGTGGCTTAGTAGTTAGCACTGTTGCCTTGCGCCTCATGCTTCGGGGGTTTCCTCCAGGTACTCTGGTTTCCTCCCCAGTACAAAGACATGCACCGTAGGCTGATTGGCATTTCCAAATTGTCCGTAGTGTGTGAATGTGTGTGTGATTGTACCCTGCGATGGGTTGGTACCCCATCCAGGGTATCCCCTGCCTTGTTCCCCAAGTCCCCTGGGACAGGCTCCAGGCTCCCCTCGACCCTGTGTAGGATAAGTGGTACAGAGACTGGCTGGATGTGTACAGAGGTAAAAGATTTTGAAATGCAAGTAACAAACTATGTGCATGTTTCAAATAAATAACTTAAAGCATTTAAAAAACCATCTACAGCATTTTTTCTGTCCCAGTCCACTATAAGTACTCTTTAACTTTATATATAACCATTAAAACACATTAAAAATCATATTTGAAATGCATAAAAAATACTTTCCTACTGCTACTACTACTACTACTACTAATAATAATAATAATATTAATAATAATAGTAGTAGTAGAACTAGTAGTAATCATCCAGGTGCATTGTCCCTAGGTGAGTGAGCTGCAATGGACTGGTGTCTAGTACATGGTGTACTTCCATCATATATTCAAAATTAATAACTAATAATGCATAAATATAAGACATGATCATTATAATGGTCATACAGAAAGGATGACAACAAAAATCCCAATATAATGAAAGACAGAGAAGGGGTAAGAGATTTCAAAACACTTTAAAAATGCCAGGAGCTTAAGTTGGCATCCGTCAAGCTTAAGCCTCGACATTCACATTTTTGATCTTTATCAAAATGGAGCATTATAGCAAAGCTTTAAGGATTAAAGAGTCATGAGACCGGGACAGTAACAGTTCAGACATGAGGATGGCGTTGGAGCGACAGGATTAGTGATGCACTTTTTGCCATGTAGAGATTAACAAAGCTCTATTAAACACCCATCGGCGAGGCCATGAGCTTCAGCTGGATCGTGGTTCTGTGTCATGGTTGTAATCCTGTGTAGCTTTTGCAGAAAAAAGACACACATCATGAGATGTGCTGTCCGAGGCTTACAGTGAACTAGTCGCTGTTCTGTATGACATGGCCACTTTATACAGTAGGATTTATGCACACACTGTCCTTTTAGAGATTATTCTGGAATTGAAATAAATTCATTTATTTATTTAGCAGCCATTACCTTGAACATAGGTCTCTTTCACCTTTACATAACAACCCATGAGCTACGTTGTGTATTATTGGACAGTTTGTCAGAGAAATTACAGAATTGTATGATTTCGCACATTTCTTCTTACTTAAGTGATAAAAGCTCTATTGTTAAGCATCCATTTTAGTAGATCTGCTTCTGACAGTGATGAATATGCACTTCAATCAAAACAAAACATTGCAGCTAAAACATTTACAGCTGATATAAACAGCTAGCTAGCTAGCAACCTGTTTTACTCATAAGATAGCTACGCATACTGCATATATAGTATTTATATATATAAATATCTTCTAACCCGCAGAACAGATTATTCGTTTAGTTCTGACATGCTAAAAAGCATTCTTCCTTTCCATTGCGTTGTGCTTTTGAAATAAATGCTTCATAGCTAGCTAGTTATTTAGCATATCTGAGGGGACATGGTTATAGATAACTAGCTAAAGTAATTCATCAACTTGATGTTAGGGGGCACTGTGGCTTAGTGGTTGGCACTGTTACGTCGCACCTCTGGAGTTGGGGGTTCGAGTCCTGCCTCTGCCCTGTGCGCACGGAGCTTGTATGTTCTCCCTATGCTTCAGGGGTTTCCTCTGGGTACTCTGGTTTCCTCTCCTGGTCCAAAGACATGCGTTGCAGGCTGATTGGTGTTTCCAAATTGTCCGTAGTGTGTGAATGGGTGCGTGTGTGTGTGTGTGTGTGTGTGTGTGTGCGATTGTGCCATGCAATGGGTTGGCACCCCATCCAGGGTATCCCCTGCCTTGTGCCCCGAGTACCCTGGGACAGGCTCCAGGCTCCCTGTGTAGGATAGGCGGTATAGAGGATGGATGGATGGATGGATATTGATGTTAAATGTACTGATTCTGGACTAATGGAGATTTATTTCCCAGAATGCCCATATCACAGACCCCTGGGCTTTGAGGCTGGATCAGTCACTCCTGACCAAATCAGCTGCTCTAATCAAGATCAATACACGGGTTGGTTCTCCTCATGGATCCCCAACAAGGCCAGACTTAACAACCAGGGTTTTGGGTGAGTGTAATATTATTTACTTTTAAAATGAACACTTTATACAGATTTTATCATTTTTCTTTTTGTATCCCGATGTTATAAAGCTATGGTGTTCATGTCTTTTTTTATGAAACCTTTTATACCACGACACTGTTGAATTCTTGAATCCGATCAGTCAAAAGGTGTTGAATAACCTTCTATAACAGCAGCTCTGACAGACGTGCTGGCATCTCGGGTTTATATTAATGCGTTCATTCTAATACGTTATGGTTTCTATAGTAACAGCTCATTCACAGGGACGTGTATGGCGGATGCGCCACAAGAACTCTCTTGTCAACCAGACGATCTACAACACTGCAACAAATATATAAACCATTAAAAAGTATGATGTCATTTATTAACAAATTAAAAAATAGTTGGGAAATTGCTGTGTTATAAGAGGAATAAAACTTTTAATAACTAGTGAGGAAGACTCTCATTATAGGAAGCCAATTCCCATACACAGCAAAAACAAACCTGACATATACGCACACTCATGTTCTGATACTAATATCCAATGCTCTTGGAAAAGCTGAGTCATCATTTCTATTTTGGAAAAAGTTACCAGTGATCACATAGTATTTTAGGAATTACGCCAGATTAAACCAGATTATGCCAGATTAACAATGACTCACCTTGTTTCACATCCACAATGACTGCAAGGTTGTAGCAGATTTTGCTATACCACAAAGTTTAAATGGTTAAATTCTAAAATCTGATTATATTTCTTTAACAGGAGCTCAGACAGTAGTTCTGGCTGTGATTCAAATGACAGATTTATTATTAATGCTCTTATTCTAATGTTATCATTTCTATAGTAACATTCATAAAGTGGACTTGAATGGTGGACACCACATAATCTGATACTAATAATAAACAGATTAAAATCATGCTGCTATTTATTGATAATGTGAAGCAAAGATTTCTGTATGGAGATGGTTATATAACATTTACGGAAGGAGTCTCCAGTGTCAACACTTTGTAATAGTCGGTAAGTTTTCCATTTTTGGAAAGTCTTGACAAGCTGTGTTCAGGCTGGTGCAAGAATGACTGCTCATAGTTGCTATAACATTAATAATATATGGAACTAACCTGTTTTGCAGATGTTCCAAAACATTAAATGATTTAAACTGTTCAAAAATTACATGCCATTCTTTAATTAATTTAAAAAAATGTAGTTGCTGGAAAATTGCTGTCGTATATGAGGAGTTAAACATTTTCAGGACGTTCTGTTGTAGGACAATTGTCAACTTCAGGGTATTAACGGAAACTCTGCTTCACTGCCCAGTCAGTGATTGTTTTCCTATAACGGCATGCCCTGTTATGTTTTATTCCTTACATAAAACTGACTATCTTTCTATTCTTATCTCTCTGTCTTTCTTTCTGTAGGTGTGCTTGGTTGTCTAAGTACCAGGACATCAACCAGTGGCTGCAGATCGACCTGAAGGAGGTGAAAGTGGTGTCTGGCATTCTTACCCAAGGACGCTGTGATGCAGATGAGTGGATCACCAAGTACAGCGTGCAGTACCGCACCAATGAGAACCTCAACTGGATCTACTACAAAGATCAGACAGGAAACAACAGGGTGGGTGGTTTTCCGAGCACTAGATCCAGAAATATTGCATGGAAAATCAAAATGTAAGATTTTGTAAAAGAATAAAACACGATGAGACGCTGATTTAGGAACATAATCAACAACAGAGTGGTGTAATGACATTCCCACGCTGAGGTTGATTATTTTCCTATAGCAGCACATCCCGATGTGTATTAATCCTCTTATACTACATTGGCCAATTAGCAGTGTCTCTTCTGTTCTCTCAATTGAATTTAATTGGACAAAACAAAAAAATCAAGAATGGAAAGAATGGAATCTGGAAAATCGTCTGAACTGTGGACTTTCCAGTGGCAGAAAACTGGAGACTCCTTCCAACAATGTTAAATAATCTTTACAGAGAGACCAAATCAACAAGTATTCATTTTTTCTTTGTTAAATAATAATGTTTTTTATCTGTTTAAAATTACTCTTAGATTACGTGAACGAATACATACATGCCATGCAAGTCCCTATGAATGAGTTGTTAATAATAGAAATGATAATGTGGATATTGAACTGACAGAAATTTGGATGATATTCCATCAAGCAATGCTTATGAAACCCTGGCCTGAGGAACAATCGTAAGGATTTGACATCCATTGCTAACCACTATTCCATTCACAGGTGTTTTACGGTAATTCTGATCGCTCCTCCTCGGTCCAGAACCTGCTGCGTCCTCCCATTGTGGCGCGCTACATCCGCCTCATCCCTCTGGGCTGGCACACGCGTATCGCTATCCGCATGGAGCTTCTGCTCTGCATGAAGAAATGCACCTAGTGTGACACACTACGCCTTTTTTTTTTTCCACTTGCACCACCACAAGTGGCACTCTGGCTCTTTAGTCTATTTCATGTCTTTAGATGTGTGTTAAACCTACAGCATCCTCATCTTTCTTAGAGACATAGCCTAGTACTTTGCATTCTGCTTATTATTCATTAAAAAAAAAACTGTTTACCTTTGGCAAGGCGTATAGTAAGAGGGCATTAGAAATAATCTCAAGCTACAGCAAGCTGGATGTAATCTAATGAGAAACAGTGGAGGGAGATAAGGAAACACTTGTGGTATTTTCATTACATCTGTATATGTGTATGTGTTTGTGTGTGATTTATCCTCTTGTTCGTGATCTAGAGCAAGACTGTCAACCCACAGGGGGTCGAATACCTTTGAAGGAACCTCTATAACCTGTAAAAAAATGATTACATTAATTATACTCATGTATATATTAGATAGCACTAAAGAAACCACCAAACCAACAACTCAATTAGGTTATTTAAATGACTAAACCAGCCAAGCAGCTTATTTCTTGCTCACTATTGTTAAAAGATGTGGCCAAAATGCAAGATGTTTCCTAATGTAATGTTTAATATGATCGTTTTATCCAGACCTCTGTCCCTTAAAGGAAGACTTCACCTTGAAACACATTAAATACGCTTAGTGTATATTGAAATATTTGTGATGTGCTTAGTGATTCTGGTGCTAATTGGATGGTTGGTGATGTAGTCGTATGATTCCCGTGAGATGTTAGCAGTGGTGTGCCGCTCTGCCTGTGTGGAAGGCATGAAGTATTAGAATAGAGAAACCCTCCATCTCATTTCAAAAAGCATGGAGGCAAGTACTTGCCTATATTTAACTATTCCAATCAGCCAATCACGTGGCAGCAGCACAATGCATAAAATCATACAGTGGCATGGGCATGGCATGGTTGTTGGTACCAGATGGGCTGGTTTGGGTATTTCAGAAACTGCTGATCTCCTGGGAATTTCACACACACAACAGTCTCTAGAGTTTACCCAGAATGGTGTGAAAAACAAAATCATTAAGTGTGTGACAGTTCTGTGAATGGAAATGCCTTGTTGTTAAGAGAGGTCAGAGGAAAATGGCCAGATTGGTTCAAGCTGCCAGGAAGGATATAGTAACTCATATAATCACTCTTTACAACCATGGTGAGCAGAAAAGTAACGAGTGCTTATTTGAGTTACTATAGACTTCCTGTCAGCTCGAACCAGTCTGGTCATTCTGCTCTGATCTCTCTCATCCACAAGGTGTTAACGCCACAGAGATCACACTTTTTCTTCATTCTGGTGTTTGATGTAAACATTACCTGAAGCTCTTGACCTGTATCTGCATGATCTTATGCATTGTTCTTCTGCCACATGATTGGCTGATTGGATAACTGCATAAATGAGCAGGTGTTCCTATTAAATTGACCGGTGAATGCATCTTCTCAGTACTTTTTCCACCCCTGAGGTTGTCTCCATGACACCCTGGTAACAGGGAGTGGGAATAACGACAGAGGAAGACTCTGTCTTAGAGAGCAATGCTTTATTATATTATTATATAAAAGCTTTCAGCTTTTTAGCTTGATTCCACATGAATGAAAAATGTCTTTATATAACTTCATATAAAGTCAACACAAACAGCAGGACGCTTTTGTAGCTCTACTTCCAGCTCCAAGAAATGAGGTTCTCTCTCACTGCAACACACCAAGCACCAGAGGTAACCTTCTTCTTCTCCATGACTCCTCCCCTGCTTCACAACTACAGGATTAAGGGGGAAAATATTGTTGTAAAGATGTTCTTTTGTGTTCCACTGTGCAATGGCTGTCTTTTTTTATAGATTATTTAGACATGTTTAATTGTGGTCACGTGACGAACAAAACCCTTGAATAAAGCAAAAAGCCTTCTATTGGAATACATGGATGGGGTTAGTCCTTTATTTCCCACTTATCAAGCATTCACTGAAATAATAAAATAATCAGTGTGCATTCATATATATTGAGAGTTTTTTTTTTTAAATATAAATTTCCACCTTGTCTGAGCTTTCTTGGAATTAATACAACAAAATACATGATACATTTCTAAAATCCTTAAAGTGCTGCCTATTTACATGGAAGAAAATACAGTATGTGTCCATCATATTCTGCAGAAGAATGGCTTACCCTGACTGAAAACCATTTTCATATGATATGTTCAATAATTTGCGACTTATATTTTTAATCGGTTTCATTTAATTTCATTGTCATCCATTGTCATATAATTTACAGCAATAACAAAAATAACAGGGTTTAAAAAAAAATCTGCATTCTACCAATTTAAAAACAGTATTTTCTAAAAGTCAGTATGAACATTACATAAGAAAAGTACATTAGAAAAACTAAAAAATAACATTTTATGAGTTATGTCTTGAGCTAACCGCATACCACAGGAAATGTGTTATGAAAAAAAGAAACATTTGCCTTGATGTCTGAAATATAAACCCAATACACAATAAAAAAAAATCTGTTCATACTACGTATTTATTTATTCATTTTTGTGTGTTTGTGCCATTTTGCTTTGCAGTGAATGTTTTATAGTTAGCGTTGGGTTCTAAGAGGACAAGAGAAGATTAGATTAATGTTCGTCCTATTAGGGCACGGTGGGGTAGTGGTTAGTTGCCTCGCACCTCCGTGGCTGGGGGTTCGAATCCCGCCTCTGCACTGTGTGCACAGAGTTTGCATGTTCTCCCCGTGCTTCGGGGGTTTCCTCCGGGTACTCCGGTTTCCTCCCCCAGTCCAAAGACATGCGTTGCAGGCTGACTGGCACTTCCAAATTGTCCGTAGTGTGTGAATGCGTGTGTGATTGTGCCCTGTGATGGGTTGGTCCCCCGTCCAGGGTGTCTCCTGCCTTGTGCCCCGAGTCCCCTGGGACAGGCTCCAGGCTCCCTGCATCCTTGTGTAGGATAAGTGGAACAGAGACTGGATGACTGGATGGATGGATAGATAGATGGATGGATGGTCCAATTAGTCTGAAACCATGCTGCTATGTTTGGTAATTAGGAACATCTTGAAATGTATTAAATTATAAACATATATACATGATTTAAGCTACCTTTATTGTTACAATAGTACACCTTATGAATATATATTACATTCATAATATGTAGAATATATAAGGCATGACTATCTTATAACCTTATTTTTTTTAAAAAAAAAAAAAAAAGAAAGAAAGAAAAAAAGAAAGTAGCAAAACATGTCGTTTTACCTACTTCCTGTTTGATACTGACCACGCCCCCTTTAATATATCAAGATTTTTAAATGTTTTAATTTTTATTTATTTTTTTTTTTTAAGTAAGAGTAAGTTTAGTAATATAAGTTTTGACTTTTATTTATAAGGTCAGAAACAAAATTCTGCTAAGTTATACTGTCCTAATTTACCCGAATTCATCCTAATTTAATAAGGCGAAAAAAAAAAAAAAACGTTTACTAGGAAACCCGGAAGTTTAGTGACGCTTTGGGAGAAACAAAGCCACTGATTGGCCATTAGGTCAGGTGACGCGTAATTAATTAAGGTAACGTGATTAGGGCGCGTGTCTGTTTCCTTCATTACTGACGCTTTAAATGACTTCAGCACAAGTCTGACACTCACGCACGCGCTACCACCATGAAAGCAATCCGCCCTACAGGGAAGCCACGCGCCTCTCATCCGAGAGTAAAGGCCCAGCTGCGCGCGCATGCAGTCTACATGTATAAACTGCGCAGAGAGGTGAGCCTACTCAACCGGAAGCAGAGTTTTACACCTTCTGTGTGGTGCAAGAAAACATAAATGTGATGCTTTAGTAAATTGCAATAAAGGTGTTCACGAGATTGATTTTTCTTTCGGATAGCTCGAGCCTGCTCACTGCAGATTGGTGCACGAGTCGAGGCTCGCGCCGTCGTTTGTTTTAAGAAGAGTAGGCCTGGAGGCCGCGCGCCTGTCTGCGTTTAACCGGCGCGGGATCATCACGTGCTGGGAGATCACTGCAGCCATGCAGCAGCTCTCACACCGCCGCAATGCCATCCCTATGGACGGGGCATGACCTGCTTCATTCTGATAATATCTGTACATATATGTGTATTTTATGTGTATATAATAATAAATGTTTTTTTTAATCTTTAGCTGCTGATGATGCTTTGTAGCTGGTGTTGCTGTTGTATGAGAAATGAAAATTTCCAAATGCTGTAGATTATATCTACAGGGGGGAAAAAACAAGCAGGTGGTCCTCAAAAATGATCACTTGTTGCTTGAATCAAACTGAAGTGTTGATGGCAAATCAGAAATGTGAGGCTTTAATATGTTGCAATATAGATGTTGATATAACTGACTTTTTGCTTTGCTCGGGTTGCACATTTAGACTGCAGATTGGTGAATGAGCTGAGGTTTGTGCTTGAAAATACACTGCAGAAGTACCCTATAGGATGCCTATGGTAGATAAAATGTGAAAAAGGACCCTAACACCTGCCCTTCAAAAAAAATAAATAAATAAAATAAAAAATGGCTGCTGCTATGTGCAAGAAACTGGGTATCCTCTAGGGTGCCCTTCTGGTGGAAAATACGAGGTGTCCTATAGAGTTAAGTCATAACATTAAAACCACCTGCCTAATATTGTGTAGTTCCCCTTTGTGCTCCTGAAACAGCTCTGTCCCTTCAAGGCAAAGACTCCACAAGACGTCTGAAGGTGTGCTGTGGTATCTGAAACCAAGACGTTAGCAGCAGATCCTTTTAAGTCCTGTAAGTTGTGAGGTGGGACCTCCATGGATAGGACTTGTTTGTCCAGCACTTTCCACAGATGCTCGATCAGATTGAGATCTGGGGAATTTGGAGGCCAAGTCAACATCATGAACTCTTTGTCATGTTCCTCAAACCATTCTTGAACAATTTTTGCAGTGTGGCTGGGTGCATTATTTTGCTGAAAGAGGCCACCGCCATTAGGGAATTCCATCGCCCTGAAGGGGGGTCCTTGGTCTGCAGCAATGTTTAGGTAGGTGGTATGTGTCAAAATAGCATCCACATGAATGCCAGGACCCAAGGTTTCCCAGCAGAACATTGCCCAGAGTATCACACTGCCTCCACCTGCTTTCCATCTTCCCATAGTGCATCCTGGTGCTATCTCTTCCCCAGGTAAGCATTGGTTCATCAGACCAGGCCACCTTCTTCCACTGCTCCATGGTTCAGTTCTGATGCACCATTGTAGGAGCTTTCGGCAGTGGACAGGGGTCAGCATGGGCACTCTGACCGGTCTGTGGCTACGCAGCCTCATATGTAGCAAGCTGCGATGCACTGTGTGTTCTGACACATTTCTGTCACAGCCAGCTTTAACTTTTTCAGCAGTTTGTGCTGCAGTAGCTCTTCTGTGGGATCGGACCAGATGGCTAGCCTTCTACCCCCCACGTTCATCAGTGAGCCTTAGGCGCCCACGACCCTGTCGCCGGTTCACCGGTTGTCCTTCCTTGGACCACTTTTGGTAGGTACTAACCACTGCATACCGGGAACACCCCTCAAGACCTGCTGTTTTGGAGATGCTCTGACCCAGTTGTCTAGCCATCACAATTTGGTCCTTGTCAAAGACTCTCGGATTCCTTACACTTGCCCATTTTTCCTGCTTCCATCACATCAACTTTGAGAACTGACTGTTCACGTGGTGCCTAATATATCCCACCCCTTGACAGGTGCCAGTGTAAGGAGATAATCATTGTTATTCACTTCACCTGTCAGTGGTTTTAATGTTATGGCTTAATGATTGGTGTATTTTCCAGCTTATTCATATTATTAATTAAGGAGAAAAAAAAAACAGAATCGCACCGTTTAAGTAGGTTCTGAAGACTCGAGTAAAACCTGTACCTGTAGCTCTGCACACTCGCAGTGTGTGGTAGTGCGCGAGCTGCATCTGGACGTTAGTATCTTCACACAGGTTTCATCCTCTGGGCTTGCACAGGCGCGCGCGAGGGACGGCAAGGACGCGCGAGCGAGCGCGCGCGCGCGCGCTTCTGTGTGAAGCCGCACGCGCGCGCGAGTCGCCGCGCTTCCGTTTTCATTCTCGCGCGCACCTATAGCGTGTACGTCACACACCAGAGAGACGGTATGTACTGATTTTTTCACCCTACTACCGACTCACTCTGTCGTATTCAGAATGGAATGTCGTGCTAATGTTTCCACAGCAGGTCGTGCTGAGAGGAACTGAAGCGCGCTAGCAATGGACAGGTCCTGTTAGCTGGGGCTGAATCCCAAACGGAATCTTATAGGATATATAGTGCACTTGAAAGGGTCTACAAACTATTGGTTCTGTCTTTTTTTATTTATTTATTTAAAAAAAAAAAAAAAACCTCAGTGCTTCACAGGTGGCGTGATATTTTGACATTGCGTCTAGTGTGCTAGTGTGGTGTGGAGGTACATTGAGTTAATATAGGGTGTAGTGCACTTGTATAGGGAACATGGAGTAATTTGAAATTCAGCCAGGAGTGCTCCACAGCATCTCCAAAGCAGACTGGAAATGTAAAGTGTGTTTATGCTTCAACTTCTTGGGTAAGGTTTTTTTTTTTTTTTTGTACCACACTCCAGTGAACACCTTTTAGCTTTTAAAAAGTTTTTTCTTTTTAATTGAATGTAGTTTCCTTTTTTTTTTTTTTTTTTTTTTTTTAGCCTATATACCTGAAGGTTATAATTTTTTGTTTATATACACACTGGTTTGTTTGTTTATTTATTTTCTTTGTTTGTTTAAAATTTCAGGTATAACTTTTTTTTTTTTTAATCCTTTTTGTTTTTTTTAACCTCATGGTAATTTTTAATGTGTTTGTTTTAAGCAAAATGTTACAACAATCTGTGCATGAAAGGGTTAACTTCAATTACATGAACAAACTACCTATAAGTAGATTGAACTATACAAACTTGATATTTGTATTATTTATAGTATATCAACTTGATATCCTTTATTTTAGTACTTGTGTTTTGGTTCTATTTAACAAATTTGCCATTGTGGTCTTTTTCATGGAATACACCAAATGCTTATATGGCCTTAAGCCACGCCCCCTCAGTGACCTGGTATTCCAGCTTGGCAGAATGTTCTGGATCATTTGCATTTTATTTATTATTATTATTATTATTATTACATATTTACATTTATGGCATTTAGCAGACACCCTTAGCAACACTTCAAGCACTATTCCTCAGACTGTGGCATAATTTTGCAATTACAAAATAATTTTTTTTTTTTGTTCAACTTAATTAGGCAATGTTACCTAATATAGGGAGTGCTAATATAGAAGAGCTAATTTCTTTAACCAGGGTTGCCAGGTTTCAGTAACATTTCCAGCCCAACTGCATTTCCAAAGACCTGAAACTAGCCCAAAAATTGGGGCATTGGGTAAGCAAGTCACATTTTTCTTTCTTTTTTTTTTTTTTCCTTTGGGGAAAAGAGTCACTGTGGTGCTCATGTATTTCTATTGTACAGACGTTACATACTCCATAATCCCCTTTTCCTCCTCTTAAAATTTTTCCATTATATCTTGCATCAGAAATGGTTCTGTACAGCATACTCACTTTTTTTGTGTCTATTCCTGTTGCTTTTACTTTATCCAAACAAATCAACGTGCTACAACCGATGATAACATTGAGGCGGATGGGCTACAACGGCAAGAACAGGAATCTGAGGCTACAAAGTGGGGGGGGAAAAAGTCATCTGGTCTTTTTCCAACCTTCGACTGTCCAGTTTTGGAACAATTGCTTTGAATGTTGCATAGCCTTCACACCATATACACACTTGTACAGCAATATTGTTTATAAGCCCCTGCTTCTCCATGCTAACTAGCCTGCAAAAGTGGTACTTCAGAAACATTTGCATGTCTGAACCCACACTATTAATTAAGTAGTGGATGAAAAGTGCCCAGAAGTACCTGAAGCATGCAAACACCTAGCATTCAGTCTCATAATTCTAGCGGTACGTGGCATGGGTTCTAAGTTGATTAGCCAAACATGAGAAATGATTGCTTGATTATGAATCGATAGCATGAAATATTGATTTAGGAAGCTGCCTAGGAACTGGTCTACGTTTTTGCCTTTTCTGTCTTTATGCACATGGATCTTGTGGCTGACTCGCACTTATAAATGTAAGCCACTCTTATAAAAATAAATCCTGTCAAGGATCCTTTGAAAAGCACTAAAGATACAGATTAAAGACCATTATCAATCACGTATCCTTTTTACTCTGGACAGTGACAACGGCACACGTGCTTTCATTTGCATTCATCTTGTTCGACTGTGTTGACCTTTTAAATTCATTAAGAAAGGGCTAAAACATGATGGGTGTGCTGTTCTAGGAAAGTAATCAGTGATGGGCTGATACAAAGTGCTGACACTGGAGACTCCTTCCAGAAAACGTCAACATTTCAACAATTACACACGTTATTATAAATATGTGATTTGCCTTGCAACTGGAACTACAGTCAGAGCTGCTGCTGTTATTAAGAATTCAGCAGTGCTGTGGTGTAAGTATTGATATATTCACCTGCTTATCTATTCATAACTGTGTTCTTGACTGCGTCTTCCTAGGTTTGCGATCACAAAGACACATGATCAGGCAGAAAACATTCATGTCGACATTATGGGTTGTGGCGCCTCAGTAGCCACTGAGAACCAAGGAAGGCCGTCAGAAATCGGTAAGTGGATATGGTATTGTATTTTAGGGAGTAACAATCAACTAGTTTTGCACAATACCAGTTCCAAGATTAGTTCTTTTACACCACACATCAAGTAACAATCTGTATCTTTGCATATGTATATGTATAGTATAGTATAATATATGTATAGTATATGTATTCATCGTTTTTCTCTCTAGTGCACTCTTGAATCTCACTTTGTGCCACTGACTGAAAGTAGATCAAGTGCACTGTAATCAAACAACTTTAAAACTTTTGAGTTCAATTCCTCCTCTTTCTCCTCACACAGATTTGATGGTCAAGCCGCCCAGCCCAGTACTGAGTAAGCAAGCGCCTGGCCTTTACATCATCTTTCTGTCTCTTCAATATTAAAAAAGCTTTTCTTTATGGTCCGTTCAGTTTTACAAGTGTCTTAAAGGCTCACTCTACTTGGATTACTGATTTTTTTTTTTTTTTTTTTTTTGGGTGGCTTTGTCAACAAAAAACATTTATTTATACAGAGTGTCCCAAGAGTCTCCATACACAGGGGATTATGTTCGCCAGCACCACGTCAGTTGTGCCTTCGTCAGAAGATGTTCGTGGATGTCCGCTTCTCGGTTGGTCTGCAACACTTCCGGTCTTTTTGAATTTGTTAATAAGTTTGACAGCAATGTCGCGTGTGATGTGCTTGCAGTGTTTCCTGTTAAAGTCAGTCGCAACCTTGCGACAGCTTCCTGAACCATTGAATGATTTCAATACGTTATTCTTTTGTCAAAGGCGTTCTTAAAGGTTATCTGAAAAAAAAAAATCAAATAAACTAAGAAAATTAAACATTTCGGAAGACATTTTGCTTAAAAAATGTTAGTTTATGGAGACTCTCGGGACACCCTGTATATTTATGTATTTATGGTAAGCATATTTTAACTGGAAATTGATAAGAGATGAAGATGAAACCCATGGAAAACTTATTGAATGTCGCAGTGGCTGTGTTCTGGAAAACAGCCAAAAATGTTAAAAATCTTTTATTTTATTAACAAATATTGCATTTTTCTGTCTATAACAGTCTATAAAAGTTGACCCCATCTTCTACAAGAAACTAAAAGTATACATAATCGAAATGACATGACTAGATCTTCCTGCATCTGAAAGCTCATGTATGTGGAAGAAGGCGGATAGCGCTTGCCTCCAATTGGGCGTGATGCAGCATGAGCAGCAGTTAAAGATGTGATTGGCTGGCTTCATGTGTCTCAGAGGAAGCACGTTTCAACCCTCACTCTCCCCAGTGGACCAAGACCAAATTAGGGAGAAAATGGGGGTTGGGGAACTGCAGTCAGTCTGACGAAAGATGTCCAAAATCTTAAAATCTTCAGTTCAGGAAGATCTGCAGTTTTCAGAAATGCAGTGCATATAGGAGAAAATACCACGTGAAGGATTTTTCCCAAGCGGCCACTCTCATGTTGGGTCTCTGGGTTCATTCTTTGAGTTGATTTAATGAAATAAGCTATAAACACTCGTTGGAGTGGGCCTTTGCTATGACCTTTAATATCCAGGAAGCTATTTGCAAAGTCCAGTGGCTTTAGATAAACAGCAGAACCTTCATTAACAAATGAAATATATACGGCAAATATCATGAAGAATCAGTTCATTGACTGGTGGAGAAAAACAACGAGCCCACCTTGACTAGCTCTGTTTGCCCATGTTGTTAATGAAGGCTGCTCCACCTCTTTTCCCCCATGTTCTTTACCCCTTCCTGCACTCTCAGCAACTCTTTCAGCACATCTTTAATTAGCAGCCATGATGCCAATCTCCAGAGGCTTTGCTTATTTTTAGTGGCACTACTGCACTCCAGCATGTTTTGAAAGATTTAAGTGTCCTTATGTCAACTGACATGAGTGTGTGTGTGTAGAAAGAGTTAGATTGATCTTCTGAAAATAGGAACGCAGTCTATTTATAGTAGTTCTGACATAATGCTGTGTTAATGTTGTGGTAGGAAGTGCGCTGTGAGTGGTTTACGCTTGGTGTCTCATCATTGTGCTTTTAATGTGGTTTCCTGCAGAATTCCTAGTATTTTAGGTTTGTAAGGATTTATGGCTCGTGGTGTTTAATAGCTGATCCATTGTACACCACAGCAAAGTTTTTAATTAGATTTGATGTGAATAGTGGGTGGAGTGAGACGAGAAATCCTATATTATGGAATCACGTGTATTATTTCCTGTCCACATATACGTAGCGATGAAAGCTGCAGTACTGATCCAGCGCTGGTACCGGCGTTACATCGCCCGGCTCGAGATCAGGAGACGATACACTTGGAACATCTTCCAGTCCATAGAGTACGCGGGAGAACAGGACCAGTTACAGGTAACGTCGAAACAAATAATCAAAATGGAGTTTACACAACTATTCATTTTTTTACTAGTCAAGCAGTAACTCAAAAAATTAGTTGACAAGTTACTTCAAGCAAAAACTGATTTTGGAGAGTGGAATTTTAACTTTGGCACATTGTTTCTAAAACAGTCTCACATCTCTGATACTTCAATCCTGTAACACACACAGTCACTCTAAATTTCTCAAAATGCATCTCAATTTGTTTCCCAAGCTTACAGTCTATGGTTGGGGTTAAATAGTAAAAAAAAAAAAAAAAAATGATATGTTAAGTGTACAACCCAGTATCCCAGTTTTCAGAGTATCTATTAACAACTACAAGAGGAAAAGAGATTAAATTGTGGTATATAACACTGAGTGGTGTTACTGAAATGCATATAATACCAAACTAATGATAATACAGCTTATCTTTACGATGTTTCTGATATATGATGGTCATAACTGGTCATTTCACAGAAGCTCTATTTTGTTTTCCTAAAGCTTTCCAGTTTCTTCAGCTTCATGTTGGATAACTTCACACATCTCAATGGGAATGGACCAGGTACTGAGATTGTCACCTATACAGTAAAATACGTCTGCTCATTAAACCAGTCATGTAGCAGCAACTCAATTCTAAGTACGGGGCAAATGTGAATTGCGAACCAGTCACTCAAATCGCTTTCTGAGATGGTTATACACTCAGTGGCCATGTTCATAGGAACACCTGTACCCCTGCTCATTCATATGCATAAAAAGATACAGATACAGGTCAAAGAGCTTCAGTTATTGTTCACATCAAAAAGAGCCTAGAGAGTTTACGAAGAAGGGTTCAAAAAACATCCAGTGATCAGATGTTCTGCAGGCAGAAAAGCCTTGTTGATGAGAGAGGTCAGAGGAGAATGGCCAGACAGGAAGGCTACAGTAACTCAAATAAGCACTCTTTACAACTGTGGTGAGCAGAAAAGCATCTCAGAATGCACAACACAACAAACCTTCAGGCGGATGGGCTGCAACAGCTGAAAACCACATCGTGTTCCACTCCTGTCAGCCAAGAATCTGAGGCTGCAGTGGGAAGTTTTAACAAACTTCAGCTGTCCAGTTTTATCCCTGAGAAACATCCTGTACAAATAAACAGGTCTAACACATTTATGTTCATGTTCTGTTCCAATATTCAATTCAATTAAGTTTTATTTGTATAGCACTTTTGACAATGGACATTGTCACAAAGCAGCTTTACAGAAATATATAAAATCGGGATATAAATTTTAAATTTATGAATTTATTCCTAATGAGCAAGCCAGAGGTGACGGTGGCAAGGAAAAACTCCCTGAGACGATATGAGGAAGAAACCTTGAGAGGAACCAGACTCAAAAGGGAACCCATCCTCATCTGGGTGACAATGAATAGTGCCCTAGAAGTAGGACATCAGACAGGACCGGAGAGCAGGATCAGGATCACTGGCATCTCAGGAGAAGGATGTGTAGCTAGAGAGAGAGAGAGAGAGGGAGATTAAGTATGCTAATTGTCACGTAAAGGTTAAAGGATAGTACATTGTGTGCAGAGTGCAAGTGGGACTCTGGCAAAACTAGCTATGACAGCATAACTAAAAGGGAGAGCCAGAAGGTGACGGACATGAGGGCACCCCGGGACATAAAGCGGCCAGCCACTCCCCTGTCAACCAACCTGAGTGAAAGCATGAGAGTAGTGGGGGTGACAGCATCCAAATATCCCAGTTCACCACAACACTCTATGCCTGTGAACCCTCCAGACCTGCTCCTTTACCTAAGAAAAAAAACTATTTACAAAAGGCTTGACTAAACAAATATGTTTTCAGCCGAGACTTAAACACTGAGACTGTGTCCGAGTCCTGAACACTAACTGGAAGGCTGTTCCATAACTGTGGGGCTTTGTAAGAGAAAGCTCTACCCCCTGCTGTAGCGTTCACTATTCAAGGTACCAACAAGTAGCCTGCACCTTTTGATCGAAGTAGACAGGGCGGATCATAAAAGACCAAAATTTCACTCGGGTACTGCAGTGTGAGACCATTCAGTGCTTTATAAGTCAATAGCAGTATTCTATAATATTCAACTGTCCAGTTTTTCACTACAGTGAGTCTGTGCCCACTGTCTCAGATTCCTGTTCTTGGCTCCTCCAAAGCCATTTTGGAAAAAAAAATCAGTCATCGAGAAAGTAATCCACATTACCCCTGCTATTGTCTTTCACACGTGCCTTCTCAGTCACTGCTGATGACGTTTTTTTCACTGATGATGTGTGTGTGTTAAGTTAGCTTAAATAAATTAGCCCCAAGGCACATGAAATCTAGGGAGAAGTGTAATCAATTAACACGACCGTCACTGATATACTGAAGCTGAGGTTGTGCTAGGAAGAAATCCACTCTAGTCTTGCTTCTTCAGATCATTCTGTGTATTTTCCATTGGCGGTGGTGCTGTTCTTGGCTCTACAGTAGTAAAAAAGAATCCACCTTAAGCAGGACAACGTGTCATGATACAATCCACATGTCAGCTCAAGCTTGTTCAGCTAACATGTTAATGAGCTAATGCCTCCACAGACACCAGATTTCAGTCACATTTCAGGGAAGAAGAGATTACAGCCAACAAATCTGCAGCAAATAAACAACATGGACTGGAATCTTTAAGGAAGCTTTACAGCTTCAGAAGCACTTTGCTTAAACAGCTGGTGAAGGACTTTTGTCCAAAACACCCCGTTTCTCTGGAAACTTTGTATACTACACTTAACTTTTACCACATCTGCAGTTATATACGTAAAATCAATAATGGCATGTAATCATTCCCATACACGTCAAACTTTTTTTCACATTCTGTTTACATCCTAACAGAGCTTTTGATGTTCTTTCATCCAGCAACTCCTCTTTCTCACATTTCAGTGCCTAGCTTTCTATCCTTTCATATCAAACGAGCAGACCCCCTTTTAACCATCATGCACCTATCCTAATGGTTTAAAACATTTACTATGGAGGGACACAGTTGCTTAGCAACACAAGGAGATACCACTTTGAGCTGTGCTGTTGTGCCAGAAATGCATCAAGCGGACAATTAACCCAAGCTAATCCAAAACAAAGCCTTGGAAAGCCTTTCCAAGACTACCAGAAACCTGGGATGCTAACTGAATTAGGTGATGTTCGTGCATCATAGATGACCTAAACAACCTGAACAATGAAAATGTTTGTGTGGATGTTTCCATAGAAAGATACAAAAGCAAGCCAGCTATCATGGTTGGTGGTCTTTGCCAAAACATAATAATAATAAAATAAAATAAATTTCTGGCAGAAGTGCACAATATAGTGTATTTCCATAGCAGGTTATGAGCCTCATTTAAAAAATTGACATATCTTCACTTTAGAAACAAATGGACGTATCCTCATTCCAAATGTAATTGAGTACATCAATTACAAAAAAAAAAAAAAAACACCTTGGATGGCGCTTCATGCACACACACATTCATACCTAGGGGCAATTTAGCATAGCCAGTCCATCTACTGACATGTTTTTGGGAGGAAACCCGCGTAGACACTGAGCGAACATGCGAAACTTCACATAGACTCCTTTGTCCAATTCTGTAGTTTGTCTTTGTGCATTGTCGTATAGTCAGAGTTTTGGTTATTCACTCATTTGGTGAAGAATCACTCTCTGAGACTAATTAAGAGTGGGATAATATGATCAGTATATAATTAAGCTCAGACTAATGGCAATAACCATCCATAGCTGTTGAACACGGTTTTGCTTACATAATCAGCAACCCCAGTAAACACTTGAGCAAGGTTGTGAGCACTTCCTCCTGTCCAGTGCAAACAGCTGTTCATGATGTCTGGCGTCCCTTTGAATAGATTCACGGCAAACAATCAAACATTTACATGTTCACAAAAGGCACAATAGAGACAATGTCTACAAATCTCAGTACATAATTAGCAGCCATTCAGACTGAAGTGTGTGTGTGTGATGGCCACGTTGCATCCCAGTCCATACTGGCTGTTGCTTTGGGAAAACAATATCCAGGATTTTAGATCATTCAAACACAACAATAGATAGCATTGTTATTTATATTAGCAGGGCTGACTGGTATAAATGGACTAGCAGGGACTAGCAGGCCTCCTTCTCTTTCAAAGAAAAAAATACATAAAAATTAAGCCAGCCGTATCGTCTTATTAATCAAGAACACCAACACATAGAAAATATATAAAATGGAATAAAGCAGAGGCTGGAGCTGATTTCATTCTAACCCAGACTATAGATTCACACAGACTAATGTTGACAGTCACCTCAAGTGATAAAAAACACATAAATTACTCTCTTGGTCGTTGATTTTTCAAAATGCCTTTGCAGGAGAAACTAGAAGTAAATATACTACGCACAAATTTTCCATTCAAAGTACAAATCATCCAAAATGTCAGATTTGTGTGGTTTGAGTGAAGGAGCTAGCTAACAGCAAGGCCGGCTTTTCTGCTTTCTACACAGCGTGATTACTTTTTAAATTTAGAAGCACTTTGCATATACAGCTGACGAAGGTCTTTTGTCCATAACACCCCGTTTCTCTGGAAACTTTGTATACTACACTTAATTTTTACACACTGTTATATACATAGAATCACTTGACTTCACAAATGGTGCTGCCTAGCTTCCTAACTGCCTATCTGTTCCTGTGTGTATGTGTAATAATTTTTTGCGTATAATGATACCCCATGCTATAAGACTCAATGTTAATGGTTTCATAATTGTAACACTGAGTTATTCATAGATAGTAGAATTTTTCAGCCCTCCCATTCAGTATCGTGACCAGCCATCACTGAGTATTACAGTGGTTAGGTCATGTGAGGTAAAATGGACTTGAAATGCTTTTGTAAAAGACCTCCATCTCTAATTTACTCTCCTACCTGGGCCAACACCTCAGATCAGAAGACTGCTCTGTTGTGTAACGTCTATTTTCTCACTAAAACTGGACATTGAAGGTGATGACCAGGTGATGTTTTTTCTAGTCTTTATTTGTCGAGTTTCGGTGAACCTGTGCCCACTGTAGCCTCAGATTCCTGTTCTTGGCTGACAGGAGTGAAAACTGATGTGGTTTTCTGCTGTTGTAGCCAATCCGCCTCACAGTTCAACACCATGTGCATTCCGAGATGCTTTTCTGCTCACCATGTTTGTAAAGAGTGATTATTTGAGTTACCACAGCCTTCTTGTCGGATTGAACTAGCCTGGCCCTTCTCCTCTGACCTCTCTCATCAAAAAAGCATTTCTGCCCACAGACCTGCTGCTAACTGGATGTTTTTTGTTTTTCTCACCAATCTGTGTAAATTCTGTGGGGTTGTTGTCCATGAAAATCCCAGTTACTGAAATACTCAAACCAAGTGACTGCTACTTCTACACCATGTGCTTGTCAGTTATCATGGTTTGAGATGTAGCTCATAACAGTGAGCAGTACAGAAAATATATTCCAGTTTTAGCTCTTTATGTAGGCATGTGAGTTGATAAATTCATTAATAAAGATATATATCTTATCCATAGGCAGCTTAAAACATAGCAATAGGTAGAGTATTGCTTTTAAGTCAAATGAATTAACCATGTCCCTTTTTTTTTTCTTTTGCTTTATGGGTTTTTTTTTCCCTGCTTTTGCTTTTTATTTTTATTTTTATTTTTTATTTTTTTTTATATTGTCCAGATCTGATCTCTCACCTGCTGGACCCGGCCGTAGACCCTGTAACAGAGGAACTCAGACAGTACAAGTACGAGCAGATCACAGTTCCCGAGTCATACATCGGCCCTCGCCTCTCCTTCCCCCTGAGCGTCACTGATACCAACACCCTGCTCAGCGCCTTCAAGGAGCAGCAGGTACAACACACTGCAACTTTAACCAAGTGACCACCTGTGAACGATGCTGTCCTGAGTTTAGAGTGAGATAGCCAAACACATTTTGGGTGTCATGTTAGCTAGAGCAAACAGTCTGATGCATAGTGTAGTCCTTTGTGGTATTTTATATGTATATTTATTGAGCCAATTCCACAAAAAGAGAGAAAAACAGAATTTTCAGTAAGGCTTCCTATAGAGTCATGTTTATTGATGAATTCTTGATGTTCTATAACAGCAGCTATGGTAGTAGTAGACAAAGCACAGGTTTATTAATGTGCTCATAGTGTATTTCAGTGTAATAATTTGCACAGGGACTTGTATGGTGGACACTCAAACAAAGTATTCTGGTTAATTCTTCACTGTCTTATAAACATGTTGCTGCTTATCATTGTGATGGCATGCGATGGACCGCACTACTGTTATGACCGATAATGAATTGACACTGATCATGACCGATATCTGCCGATAATGACACAAATTTCAAATGTAACCAGTGATTGCCTGACGTGTAGATTTTTAAGAAGCATACCCAAAAAAGTGAAGCTGTACGTATTACACTTATTTATTTGGCAGGCAAAATCACCAATTCAACAGTGGTACAGTTCTGCGATTTTAAACTCCTAACCATTTTTTTCCACTGAATGTCTTAACTAGTTGTATTTCTTCTCCCTAGATTCTCCATGCCAAATACGTGCTGCAGCTACTTCATGAGACGCAGAAGTTTCTAAAACAGATGCCAAATGTCATCTACCTGTCATCGTCCTATGCCAAGGAAATCACAATCTGCGGTAAGATTTAAACCTTGCACACATTCGATTGTGTTCCCTGTGCTTTCTATTTAGCACTAATGATTTCAAGCAGAGCTCCCGCCATTCTCTGAGTCGTGTTTCCCATTTCGAATGCATGCACGAGCAAAGTGTCTCCCAAATGAAGTGTGTATTTATGCAGCACTTTACGAAGCACTTCTTTGCACCTCAATGGCCTTCTTCTGATAGGAGCAGACGCCTGAATGGCGCTTCAGATCAAATGAAGACACGAGGCGCAGCTAATGGCAGCATTCCAACATGAAAATGTTGCATCTGATTTCTATAAACATGAACCTTTTTTTTTTTTTTTTTTTTTTTCTCCCCCATTCACATTAAAGCCCAGAACGAAATGGCTCTTCAGATATGAATGAATTGTATTCAGATGCTAATAAGTGTTTTATTATGAGCAGTAATGGCTCTGCTGCTTTAGTTTCACACACTTGCTATAGTATTCATAAATAGTGTTTATGGCCTAATCAAATCTGAAAAATTTGTCAAGAACACTGATAACATCTGAAACGGTGAAATGAAGAGCGATATGTTAAATCAAACAGTTGAACGATGAAAGTGGGTTGTTTTTTTTTGTTTTTTTTCCGTGTTAATTCATTTTTACATTTGCCTGATTTTACCTTTGTTTAAAATTAAAGAATCACATTGTGCTTGAACTCCATGACTCCCCTGATTGGGGAATCTTAATATTTTTGGCAAACCAGTCAGCCCTTAATATTTTACCTCTCTCCAGAAGCATGCAACATCATCTTTATTTTCACTGCAGGTGACCTACATGGAAGACTAGATGATTTGCTCCTTATATTCTATAAGGTAATAAGTCAAGCTCTCATCATAAATGCTATAGTTTTTAGTTGGTTATAATTTCAAGCTTGTTTAAATTCAACAAAAGAAAGGTGTGTATGTATGTGTATATATATATATATATATGTATATATGTGTATATATGTGTATATGTGTCATCATATACATTCATATACCCTACTACTTATGACAATCAGTGGGTTCCACTCACCATAATGACACCTGCAATTACTATTAGCACCCTCTACTGATCTGCATATAAATATCAGCATGCATATAAATCCTGTGTAGTTCAGGAAAAAAAAAAAACATCACCTGGCCATGAAACTGCTCATCAGTCAATTGTCCAATTAGGTTTGAGCCTGTGAAATGGAGTGACTCTGTAAAAATGGCTGTAATTACTAAATGGTGCAATGTTTTTGTTAAACCCCTTGAGTTAAAGCTGAAAAGTCTACACTTCAATCACATCTTGATTGCTTCATTTCAAATCCATTGTGGTGGTGTAGAGAGGCAAAATTACCAAAATTGTGTCACTGTCCAAATATCTATGGACCTGACTGTAGTTATGTTTAAGGTTGTGAAATGTTGATAAAGCAAGTTAGTTCCTGTTATCACTTATGTAGCTCTTTTTTTTTTTCACCAGGTTCTCTTTTATTAACACCTTCTGACCGATCACGAGAATGAGAATCAATTCGACGGCGCTGTGGTACAAATAAAAATGAATGGCACACAAAATAAAATAGCCTCTAATACAAATGCACAACGTCACACAAGGTTATTTATTACATAGGAGCGTTATAGTATACACCAGCTCATGACAGATATATTTTATAGCTAGCATCACATGCTACCTGAAAGCTAGCAGAGTTTGAGAAGCTCTTTAAGGCTAGAGATTTAATGTACTAGTTTAGCAATGTTGTTTTCCACTAGTGATGAAAAATATTCAAGTGAAAATGAGTGTAAATAGAGAAGCATGTGGCAATCCATTTTTTGAAGCAGCTATGTGAAATAAGGGATGTAGAAGGCTTTTGACGATAACGTTGATTTGGTTATTTCAGGGTTGCTAGATTCCTAGAATGGTCTTTGTTCACTTCCTGCCATAGCTCCCAGTATCAATCTCTATAATCCACCATTTCAAGAATATCCAACAAGTATTTTGTTTGATCATGATCATTTACTGACAAAGCTTAAGGACTCATTCCAAGCTGTACAAAAAAATGTAGCTTTGGACTGGACTAGAGGTCGGTGAGGAATAAATGATTGTAATTGTGCGGAGAGAAATGTGTGGGGTAGTGAAACTGAACAACCAGGCTGACATGATACCTAGTTTTCATAAAAGATAAGAATCGAGAGGCCATTCGAAGAGATAAAGAAGATTATTGATGGCTGTTTTAAATTTCAATACACTTTTTTTTTTCAGTAGAGTGTTTTTATATTAAAATTGGAACACTCTTGGCATTGGACTGTATGCCTGTATTGTTCCTCAAAACATTATAATGTTCTGCTTTTTTCTAGAACGGTCTGCCATCTGCTGAGAACCCCTACATATTCAACGGGGACTTTGTGGATCGTGGTAAGAAGTCCATGGAAATTATCATCATCCTATTTGCCTTTCTGCTCCTCTACCCAGATCACATGCACCTCAATCGAGGCAACCATGAGGATCACATCATGAACCTGAGGTAGCATAACGATCTCACTGCCTAGTTCATATTCATATTCACAATTACGTGCTGTTTAAAAATTTCGTGGAATGATTCCCAAGGAATACCTAAAAAAAAAAAACCACCTAAAGGAATTACTATTGGTCCTCTTTCAGATATGGCTTTACAAAAGAAGTGATGCAGAAGTACAAGGTATTATCTTTTCACGTATATAGAATTTTGCTACTCGGTGGTTGTTATTTGAGTTTCATCCAGTGGTGTTTTTTTTTATTTTGATTTTCTGCAGACCCACGGGAGAGAAATCCTCCAGCTCCTTCAGGACGTGTTCAGCCTGCTCCCAATTGCTACCATTATCGATAACAAAGTCCTCATTGTTCATGGCGGCATCTCGGATGAAACTGACTTGGACTTTCTAAGCTCTGTTGAAAGACACAAGGTGAGTTTAAATCCTCCTATGTGAGTGTTTTATCCTCCTGTAACGCCAGATTCACCTCCTCAGCTATCAAGACCTTAGTGAGACAAGTCAGGTGTGTTTAAGAAAACAAGCATGGGGATAAAAAAAAAAAAAAAAAAGTTCTTGTTTTTTCTTTATTTTCAATGATATTGTGATGTACACTCACTGTCCACTTTAATAGAAATACGTGTACACCTGCACATTCATGCAGTTATCTAATCAGCCAAGTCATCATCCTAGAAACTGTTGTGTGTGAAATTCCCAGGAGATCAACAATTTCTGAAATACTCAAACCAAACCTTCTGGTACTAACATCCCTGCTATGGTCAAAGTCACAGAGATCACGCTTTTTCTTCATTCTGATGTTTGATGTGAAAATTAACTGAAGCTCTTGACCTGTATCTGCCTGATTTTTTTGCACTTCACTGTTGCCACGTGATTGGCCGATTAGACAACTGCATGAATGTGCATGTGTATAGGTGTTCCGAATAAAGTGGATGGTGAGTGTAGATTGAAAGCTCAACACCGTTCCGCAAATTATAGATTGAAAGTAAATTATTGATTTAAAAAATCTTTTTTTATTTCGTGATTGCAGTGCCATTTAGCCTTTCTTTGCTTATTAGTATTATTATTTTTGAGCACTGAATCTATAAGCATCAATCTCATCTTTGCTGATAGCCTGCATTTGGCTCAATATTGGCACAATATCATTTAAAATAGAGAAAAAAGAATGACAGAACTTAAATTTCTTCTTCCCATGATCTTCAGGAAATTCAGCTGATATGATATGGCATGTTGAACAAATGGCTTATGAAAAATCTAAATATTTAATAGGTGTGAATGTGTTCAGGTAAGTAGGTATTATAGGTATTTTTCAGCCAGTTTTAGTGATGAGTCCATAATAGATCATCAGCAGTCATGTTACAAACTCGGTCACAGGTTTAATAAGCATGAACAAAGTGGATTATTTGCCGTATCATTCTTTTTTTTTTTTTCTCAAAAATGGAGGAGAAACTAAGAGTCGGTAGTCTGAGCACACACTGTCCGATCAAAACACCAAGTACACAAAAGAACAGAGGAGAGAACTGTGAATTTAGTGCTTTGTTCGTTGGAATTAAAGGATTGCAGTTTTTCTATTTATCTGGTACTAGGAGAAATGGTGGCATGAAGCCAGTAGAGTCTTGCGGTCTTGAAGCATTAAAAAAATTATAAATCACTAATGCAGCTTACTGCCTTTAAGTGTGATATTTCAAGGCAATATCTTTAAGTCTCAGGGCTGCCTGCATGCATCCCTCAGCTCTAGAGAGAGGCTGGAGGGTAGGATATTTGATCTGGAATGCCTGTCCTTGAAAAGCAAACGCTCAAAAAAATAAATAAATAAATAAAAAAATACCTGTGTTCCAGTCTGATGGGTACATTTTGACATCAAAAGTACATTGCACAGATTCACCAGTGTATCCCAGTTTGTGGCTGCACAACATACAGTAAATAACACTTGATAGACTTATGTGTAGAAGAACCCCTTGTTCTGACCATGTGGTCTGCCTCTGTCCAAGAGAAAATGAATAGATTGTACTTCTATCCAAGAGAAAATGAACTTGGAACAGAGCAGCCACTTGATGGGATTTGAAATTGTCCTGGGTCGATGGCGGACTTTATTTATCCCTGTTCTTCATGGAAACAGGGCTCTCTAGTGGTGGGGAGTTTCTTTTGGTCGTCAGTTCTGTGACGCCGTCCATTTAGGACTCGTCAGAGGCCAACGGAATTTATGAAGGCACCTCCTAGACGACAGGCCAGGTTGTGGCAATTGGAGGATGCCACCTGGCCGATCCATTCGGCTGATCTAGTTACAATTCTGACACAGAAGGTTTGACAGCAACAGATGTCACCTGTGCATTTGCATTCAGTGCTTGGGAATCGTGCGTCTGAATATAATGCTTTGTCCAGTGAACCACTAGTGACATGCTCCAAGTGTCAACGGGAGGCATGCATGTTAGCTAAAGCGTGTGCCACAGAGCTCAGGGGCAGTGCAGTAAATAGTTTAAAAGCCTCCTGTAACACCATCAGTGCATGCAAGTTGGTAAAAACTAATTTTACTTCAGATACGCTTCCGGACCCTGCTGAAGCCAGAGTTGCTGTTTGTTCACAGTTTGCATAGAGTTTAGACCTTGTGCAACACGATTCCTATGGCCCATAACCCATCAAAACTGAGGCTGTGCATATTGTGGAAACCAGCTAACTCAGTTGTTAACCACGAAGAGAATGCATAATGCTGTGAAAAAAAAACCTCTGCATCGGTAGAAGGAGTGTCATCCCCGCTAGTCATCAGACAGCAGGTGATAAATGGATGAATTGCCGAGAAAGTAAAAAAATGGCTCGTTGATGAAATGAGGGATTAGCTTAGAGTACTTCAAATTCCAGTTTGCTTTAGCAATCTGGCATGAACAAGGGGGTAGAGGAGAAAAGGCCCTGCTTTAGTCCCAGTTTGTTGTTTTTAGGAAGCATCCTGGTCCACACTCTGTACCAGTTGGTTGTGGTAATGGACGCCACAACCAAAAAAGAAGCAGCTTAGCCACAGACCCACTAGTCAGGGGACTGCAGGGCTCCAGAACTGAGCCAGAGTGCTGCGGAGACCCTCCTGGCACCGATATGAGCAATGGAAATCCACTCCAGTCCATGTGTGCATATTTGCAAAATCCAGCTGACTTCAGCAGGTTCCATGTAGTAGAGGCCATATTATATTCACAATCTGCCAGTCAGGAGACTGGGGGGACCATGGAACTGATCTGAAGGGCCATGGGAGGCCCACATGATGCAGATATGGGGAATCAAGGAAGACCCACACTGGCCCACGTAAGCGTGTTGGCAGAATCCAGATGACTTTGCAATCTCAGTGGTGTAGAGCACGGTATGGTGAGGGTAAACCACTCGACCACGTTAGTGACTTGTTTGGACAGGTCTGTGGTTTGTAAGAGAGGGTTTGTTGAGGGCGATGTGCAAAAACCTGCGAATGACTGTGTTACACTGAGCAACAGAAAAGTTTGTAGCCAACTCATAGTGCGGCAAGCAAGGTAACAGTGGAAGCCAACTAAGGTACTAGCCACTCCAAAAAGCCTGAAGACATGATTGCAGACTAGGAGATGATAGTCTATTGCCAGCTTTGGAGGACCGGTTGTACCTGTAGCTATGACGGAATTCACAAGCTGTTCTGCAGATAGCTCCAAGATACACAGAAGGTCCAGCACGGTACAGGGCAGATAGAGTAAAATGAACCGAAGTGACAGTACGTTGTGTACTTACAGTAAGTACTGTGTCTTCATGACATTTTATGGTGCATTCGTACACACTAAATGATAGCCAGGTGTTAAACACTGCCCCCTGGTGGTTAGGAGCGGTGAAATAGAACATTATCGAAATGGACACACAAAAAAAACGATGACTGAGACTCCACTTTTTATTTTATTTTAGCCTTTTAATCTTGTATTTAAGAAATATTATTAAGAAATAATAAAAAAAAACCTCAGATTTAAGTGAAATTTGATCCAAACATAATATTTCATCTTTATATTGAGTATTGTTTTACTTTGGTTAAACATTTTTTTTTAGACCCATAGACTACACGCTGTTCTCTCCCAATGCTCAAGGTAAAGTCAGCTTTGAGGCTACCCAAGTGCAGTCTGGATCACATGCGTGTCTGCAATGACAGCAATGGCAAGTCGAAGCGGAAGGATAAGAGTCGCCTCACCTGGCAGAGCAGCAGCTCCTCTTCCTCCTCCTCCTCCTCGTTGTGCTCACCCCAGGGATCACGGTGTGCTCCCCCATCCCCCAGACTCCCTAGCCCTGCTGACATACTGCAAGTTCCCTTCCTCGACTCCATAGTGTCACTTGCTATGCCTGAGGCACCCAGAGAAGAGCTGGAGTGGAAGCAGGTAAGAGAACACTAGATGTTGTCAGAGAGTAAAAACTATAAATACTTATCACTTTTGGTTAGCTTTTAAGAAAAGAAATTGCTCTACAACAGCAATAATTTCTGCATGTGACTATTTGTCTGTCTGCTTGTGTGTCATGAGCACATAGCCAACAATCTAAAAAGTGAGACTGATGACATCACTGTTAGCTTTGCAATATTAGCAAGGAAGTAAGAAAACCTAAAGAGAAAAAGACTTGTCTACATGCTTGAAACTTGGAGCCGCTTGAAATAAACATTATGCAATTGAAATTTGAATATTAACTGGTTTCACCTTGTACTGCTACTGAAGCAGTTGTGTAGGTCTGCCATTTGTTTAATGAGGGACATTTCATATGGATTTCACAGGCATGTCATTTACAGTGCCATCGACTGTTCCTGTACAGTATGCCCATAGTGATCAAGACTTCCTGTATTTGTAATTTTACATTTGTGTTGATAGATGAACGCAATTTAAAAGTACAAGACAGAAAATACTTGATTTGTTTTTATTAATCACTATTATCTGGCACTTATGTCTGTGTGCTGTAGATTGTGGATGTGTTGTGGAGCGACCCAAAGAGCCAGAACGGATGCAGTCCGAACACGTTCCGTGGCGGAGGATGCTACTTCGGGCCCGATGTTACACGTCGGCTTCTGGAAAAGCACGGCATGCGCCTACTTATTCGATCACATGAGTGCAAGCAGGAGGGCTATGAGCTCTGCCATGATGGACAGGTCAGACACTTAAGGGGGTGGAACGATACGACAAATGCAGAGTACAAACTGGTTTTGGGTGTATTGTGGCATGTATCTAGTACGACCTGTGGCAGCCATGTTGGAAACACCATATTAATAGCATGCATGATCCTATGTGTCTAAAATTCATGCTGAAATATGAAACAAAATATATTTTAAGTAGACCTCTCGGGTTTGTTTTCATTGGTTGGTACTGAAATGAACAAATAGTCATTGACATTTGCAGGACTGTCTGTTTACTAGAATGCTTTTCTTTTGAAAGGTAATCACTATTTTCTCGGCATCTAACTACTACGAGGAGGGCAGTAATCGTGGTGCGTACATCAAGCTGGGTCCAGATCTGATCCCACGTTTCTTCCAGTACCAAGTGAGCCGCAGCACCAGGAAGCTTACTTTGCAACAGAGGTATAGTCCCTAGTCTGGATGGGTGTGTACAACTAATCACTGAGGTACACTGCATACGTATCATTCGTTTATCTTCAGGAACCACTTTAGGAACAACCTGGTCAGGGTCCCAGTAGACCCCAGGAACAGTCGGTATGATGTGGGTCGCCAGTCCCTTCACACTTTCATTCACACCTAGGGCTAATTTTAAATAGTCAGTCCACCTACCAGCATGTCTTTGGGCAGTGGGAGGAAACCAAAGAACTTGGAAGCCAAGCTCAGGATTGAATCAGTACCCTAGAGCTGTGAGGCAGTAACACTACCTACTGCACCATTGTGCCAACCTTATAATCTATACACATGAACAGAAGTGAATAAGCAAAGTAACATGGCTCAGCACTGCAATGTAATGTAAATGTGGAAAACTGCTCCAATGTTATGCAAAATTAAACCTACAATGAATTTAAAAATTGCCAACTCTTCTATAACTGGGCTTTAGCTTAACAGAATCTTAGACTCTGGCCTGTTTGTACTGGGGGAAATGTTTTTTGATGGAGGCTACAAAGTAGTGACATGGCATCTACCAAGTGCTATAAATGTGTTTGATTTCTCCCCTTTATCTTATTATTTTCTTGGGAAAAAAATGCAGGCATAGAGTATATAACAGACCTTGTACATAAAACTGTCTAGCAGCCCATAGCAACCACGTTCCGTTACCTCTCTTGTAGACAGAATATATGAGAATACTGAGACCTTCTCAAAGTATCATGTTTTAACACCCAGAGATACATAAGGACATAAAAAAGCTTCACAATGATGACATTTTTGATTAATTAAATGATTAATAATTTAAACAAATATAAGAAAAGCAAACAGAATATCACAATATACGAAAAAACTGTAAATATTGTATGGCTAAGCTTGCTTGTCCTAAATATTAGGATGCAGTTGCATTGTTACAGCATTAATATGAAGGGATGTTTACAGTAGGAGATGATTAAGTAGTGATTAAGGATAGAAATAATAATGAAAAATAATAAATGTTTATTGCTGATTGTTGAGCGTGGCTGTTGAACTGAAACTAAGCCAATCTAAACTCTAGACCTCTAACCACTTGTATGTTTAACATACATATAACATTACATTCATGAATGTTGACTTGAGGTCTTTTGTGAACAGCTCAAATCCAGGTCACTGAAAGACACCCCATAAGTACTTTGTTTGTACCCACAAATACAAAAAAGAGAAGAATGATGGGCATGGTCATTTGAACCATGGGAAACTGTGAACCTTCCTGAGACATTAGCCATGAGCCAAACTTTAGTTCCCTTCCTTCAAGGAAAGGAGATACTAAAAGGGACTAATGTAAGTCAGCAAGAGGCATTTTCAGACGTGTCTGGAATGAAAGTACAAAACTCCTTACCAATCGCAGTGCACATTCTCCCCTTCTCTGCTAATAGTAGATGTAAAGCCATCTGTTTTTGCAGAGTCTTCTGTCGAACGATGCCAATTTGCTCCATAGTGTGAATAACCTTTCAAATTTCATCCAAGGCTACAGTCATGCCATACTGTTGTACTAAAGCTGCGAAAAAATATTTTAGTTAACTGGCTACCAATTCATTGCTATGGAACAAATCATCCTTCGCTCAAGAATTTTTAGGATCTCAAAAGTGCCTATGAGCAGGCAGGTCATATGCTAAATAACATGAGCCAGACTAATAAGCCAGTGGCAGACCACTGGCAGATGATATGCATGTTTGCCAGAAAGATGTGGACAAAGGGTATGAGTGGCCTTAGTGATTTTAACTGGCAAAGATCCTTTATAAAGCTGGTGCAAACAAGGGCCTATGAACCACTGTGTGGGTTCGTGGATAGACTTCTGCACTCCCGGGCATAAGTCCACCAATCTAACATTGATCAATTGAACATTGATATCCCTCAGAGTTGACTCTGCTGCAGTACAGTATATGAACGATTGTAAGATTAGAAGTCTCACTATGTTGTGCATATATATGTTAACCCCTAACAGATGTTTAATTTCTCTTACAGTTACCATCTCAGATTTCTTCAGATTAGCATCTCGTACATATAGAACTTTCAGATTTAGCTTTATCTTGGTCACTTGTTTGTTAGCCACTTTGTTAGCCCCTTCTCTCACAGCTGTCTTAGCAGCCTCATCTGCTAGCACATTTATTCTTGCTTCTTCCATGCTTTTTGTGTGTGCTTTGACCTTTATAATGGATTTAAGTTCTACTCCAGAGTCCAATACAAAGTCAATTTTGTTTAGTCCATTTACATCAGCGCAGATAGACCATCTGCTCAATGTTGAATTAGCACCAACCGGCACCTGAGGGACGGGGAGTCTGTTCCCCCAGGGACTGCATCATGGTCTGGAGAGCCCATTTTTGGTGACCGGTTGCTTCTACTTCCCTCACCTTGCTCTTTAATGACACCATATCTCGCTCAATGCATATTAGTCCATTGACCATATCACTGTAACTGCCTACTATAACCCAGTTGGGATGAGTGAGTTTCTCTGAACTGAGCTTTATTCTGAATTGAGCTTCATTCGACTGGTTCCGAAGCCAGTTCCCAACAACAGTCCATGCTGGTGCAAGGTTTTGCTTATCTTCACTGATGGCTACATCCAGGCATCTAGTGAGTTCAGTTTTTATTTCTGGTGTCATGAAAGGACTTAGAATCATCGCACCATTCATATGAATGTAGGTTGTAAATAGATTTGAGCCAAAGAAGATCATATCATGTCTTCATACCATCTTCTGTAGGATGTCAGTGTCAGCTGCAGAAGGCATTTCATTGATCAATCAGTGTTCCTCTTCTGTGTCTAATTTTGAGAGGTTTGGCTTGAATTTCATCATCAGAATCACTGGAACTGTGACTTTCTCTCTGATCCAGCTCTGACCCAGTGTAAAGTTCCATTCCAGACAGCAGGTGGCCACGTTGTTCCGTTTTTGCAGTTTGCATGAGGCTTTGGAAGGCAGTATTGTTCAGCTCTGAAATCTGCTTTCTGATGAGAGGTGCCTACTTGGTGTGCTCACCAATGCAAAGTTCTCTTTTGCATATGCATTATGCTGAGGCATCTTCTTGACTTTTTTCGGCTTTTTCTTTTCCAGCTGAGCTGTAAGCCATTTAACCCTAGTCTTTTTTTCTCCTTGTTTCTGTATAGAGAGCTCTCTCATCTCTCTACATCACTGAATATACAATAGGACCACTAGTACACTCTGACATTTCTTGTTTTGTGGTCTTAATTTTCCGATAGGCTTTTCTGATCTCCTTTACAAGACGCAGAGTTTTCTTTGAACTTCTGAAGAAGTTCTGTCTCAGCCTTTGCTAATTCAGCTCTAGACCCCAACATGAAGATCCCATAACAACATTGCTGGTCACTTCAGTGGGATTTTTATATGCTATGGCAAGATTGGGAATCATCCTGGAATCATCCTTCAGCAAACATCACATAAGATTTCTCATGCACGCAGCATAACATCCACCCAAACCTTGTTTGCAATCTTTTCTTGAATTTACTGTTTCACTTATTGCTTTGATTTGGCCTGAGGGCTTCGAAGTGTTCCATCGCAGGGAAAAGGACAGGTGTCTTACCTCCGAGAATGTTTTATGTGAATATTTGTGTCGTTTCCTGTTGAAAAAGCATTCACAGCATCTCAGTCATATCTTACAGACGATTATTGTTAGATTATACATTAATAGAAAAAAATGATGGAACAATAATTTTAAATAATGTCCTACAAAATGTATATGATTTGGAAAGGCACACATAGACTGTATAAAGCCATACAGAGAAAGAAACAAGCCTAATTACAAGAATTGTCCATAAACCTCTGGTCCAGACCTGGGGAAAGTCCTGAAGAATACAGTAGCTGCCATCATTCAGCTCAAGCTGGAGGCCAGACAAACAAGATTCTATGGTCTGATAGACCAACTCTTTAGACTGAATGTCAAGTCATCTAGTCAATTTTATTCCTACAGTGAAGCACGATGGTGGCAGCATCGCACTGTGGTGATGGTCTTCAGCAGCAGAAACTGGAGTCTTGTCAGGATCTAAGGAAAGGTGAATGGCTCAAAGTACAGATGGATGGATGGACTTTATTGATCACTAAGGGGAATTTGGGGAATTTCAGGAAAACCCACTCAGGAGGGCTTGAAATTCGGGAGTCACTCAGCCACAGCATCTAGTTGAAGTTGGTTATAAATCTCTGGAAAGACCTGTTTACAGTGATGCTCCCCATCTAACCTGATAGAGCTGGAGAGATTTTGCAGAGAAGAATGGGATAAGATCCAAGTTCTTAGCATCATACACGTGATGAATTAAGGCAATAATTTCCACCAAGGTGCTTCAAGCAGCACACTGGGTAAAAGGTCTGAATACTTGTTTAAATGTGATATTTCAGTTTTTTAACACAGGTAGCCATGGAAACTGTATGCACCCGAACATAACATCTATTGTCACAGCTGGGGAGGTCCCTGAAACTTTAGGGGCCCAAAGTGACATCCTAATTGCCCCCACCTACCTACTCACCAATTTTTTTTATTTTTTTTTTAAAAAGAGTCTGCAGTTTTTAAGATTCTGGTGGGTTGGGGGGAGGCCCTAAACAACTTCTTATATTGATTATAGCCAAAAATGGCCTTGGTCATAGAAAATGGTCTGAACACTTGTAACTAACATATTTCAACTTTTGGTTTTTAATAAATTTACAAAACTTTGTAAAAACTCATTCATGCTTTTTAATTATTTTGGATAATAATTGGATTCATTTTAGAGTAGCAAAATGTTAAAGTGAAGGGGTCTGAATGCATTCTGAATGGCTCAAAAAAGGTTTTTTTACACTAGTGTACTTTACCGTTTCGTGTTTGGTGTACACCCAACAGTGCCAGTTCCAACTGTGGATATTTCTAATTTGAATGTGTGTTCATTTTAGAGTCAGTGTGGCTGAAAGCTCAGCTCTAAAGGCTCTGCAGGAAAAGCTGTTTGCCCATCGCTCTGATCTCATGGCTGCCTTTCAGCAATATGATATCTACAACACAGGTAAGGTAACTCAGATTAATGCTACTTTTAAATACGACTGCACTTTCTATCTCTATCGTCTTCATTTCTTTCTTGCTCTTTCACAGGCAAGATCTCCACCAATGAATGGGCTCAAGTAGTGGAATCAGTGCTGAGGTTGGATCTTCCATGGCGTACTTTGAGACCACGTCTTGTGCGCCTGGCCTCTGATGGAAATGTAGAATACGAGTCATGCTTTGAAAACATTGGTCCAGGGCAACCTATGCCACAGGTTTCACATCCTGTCATATCTATTTTTGTTCAAACCAAAAAATTAGTTGCTTCATAAATATATTTTCAAATGATATGAATATAATATATGTTATGGTCAGGTAAGACAAATAAGAACAATGTTTAAAAGTGTTTTAAAAATTATTCTTGGTGTAACAATAAGCCGGATGTTCTTCAGACTTGTTTCTGGAAGCATCATGATACAGAATCAGCGTTGGCTAAAGTCGTAAATTACCTACTGTTTTATGTTAATGCAAGCACTAGGTAATTTATGACATTAGCCCCAATCCCAGTGTTGATCATGATATTTTTTCAGTTTAGGCAGACATATTCTGAACTGGTTTAGACTATATTAGATTGGGTCTTCATCCAGTGGGATATGTCTGGTGAGAATCTACCGGGAGCCAACCAGGGGGCATCCTTGGTGCCCAAACCACTTCAGTCACTAGTATGACTTGTCTTACCTCACCTTGAGATCTTGTTGCGGTAAAGGAGCCTGTGTACTCTGGTGAACCTCAGGGCGATATCACCAGGAGCTTAACGCTACCAGAAAGGCCTCACTAAATAAAAGGGCGAGAACTTTTCCTGTTTCAATAGTCTTTACGTTGATACCTGAGCACAGATGCTTTCTCTCTGTAATGGTGACCACCTGTTGCAAGTAATGAACTCATGCAACATGTCAGACTTTAGATTGTGAATAAGCTTCTTATGTGTGGCCTAGTTGAACTTTCATTGTTGAGTCATGAACAGAACTTATCTTTATTGGGTTTTTTTTTTTTTTCCAACTTACAGGTGGCACCAAACTTAGCAGAAACACTGTACAGGTACCGAACTGACCTTGAGATCATCTTCAACATCATCGACAAGGACCATTCAGGCAAGTGTTACCTTTATAATGATGATGATGAACTGGGAAATTGATAAAAGCACAATAATGAATTTTTCAAAAAGTTCAAAGGTCTCAGTATTGAATACTGGTCTATTGGTAGCGTTGATTTCCTAACAGGTCATGTTTGTTGCCTTTGTTCCTGACTGCCATCTGTTTATCTTATGTGGCCTGCCGTTGTACTTCATCCACAACCTACAACTCAGATTTACACATTTCCTTTTATTTTTTGTTGGGTGTCATCATTTCCATTAATTTGAACTCAACTTTTTTTTTGGTCTGGCTCACTCCCCTCACCGTCCCACAATCCTTGTACATGATATGACTGTATATATTATTGATCACATTTAGGGGTGGAATTTTTCATAGGTTTTGAACCTCACCTTTTGCAGGTCAGATTTCCATCGAGGAGTTCCGCCAGACATGGAACCTGTTCAGTTCTCACTTGGGTGTGGATGTGGATGACCGAGCCATTGATGACATGGCACGCAGCATCGATTTCAACAAGGATGGCAGCATCGACTTCAATGAGTTCCTGGAGGCCTTCCGGGTCGTACATAAGCTGGATGTGAAGGACCAACAGCAAGGCTGACACACACGATCACATATGACAAGACAATATAACGCACTGTTGATCAATAGCGCAGATATTGATTGATATGAAATGAATGTATCTGTACATCTGCATTCCAATTCATTTTAATTTAATGGCAGTGGATCATAATTGCACTTCATTTAAAATTCAAAACAAATGCTGAAAAAATGGTCATATATAGTTGGTCAGCATTAATATGCTTATTAGATTTAAGCCTGCTTATTTAGGTTTGAGTTTATTCTCTTTATATTTACAGTATAATCTAGTTGAGAATACATATGTGAAACTTGTCTGTAGCACACACTGTGCTGCTACTGTATTTGATACAGTGATGAATTGATGGATAATTAGTGGATATTGATGGAATTATACTTATATAATATGTTGTACTATGGAAAAAACAGACTGTTAACTGCCAACAACACATTAGGGTCATTGTGTCTGATGTAAACTGTTCATTGCATTCAAACTTGATTTTAAACTAACGCTAAACACGGTACATATAAAACGTAAACAAGGCATGAAACAGACTCGTGCATGGCTGCATTACGGCTGCATATTTTTCCTTCCGAGACAATTCATTCTCGATACCTGAACAATAATTTGATGTATGCAAGATTTAATGCAGCCGATAAATCGGTACAATTATACAAGAGCTGTTTTCATTTGATATGATGTGATTCAGTGTTGTTGTTCGATGAGTAGTGTTCAGTTACACTTTGCTGGACTTGTGGTCAGTATCGATGAAAGAACAGCCTACAGACTGGATAGTTTCCTTTCAGAGTGTGCTGGCACTGGCTGTACCCGGATGTCCTTTTAGAGGTCATGACATTTTGGTGTATAGGTAAAAACTACTTAATAAAAACGTTTTTATTCAATTTTTAAAATAGTCATTAGGGTTTTTAACCTGCACTGTTGTACTCATTCAGAAGCAACTTGGCTGTGAGAGAATAGCACTATATTAAGTGCATTTTGTCAAATGAATTGTTCAGAAAAGCAAAAGTAGTACGAAGAGCCCACTAGTGGTGTGACTTTTGGCATATTTCAACCATAAGACTTTTTAATGATTTAAAAAGTCTACACAATCCCTGTTAAAATTGCGGGTTTTGTTGGGTAAAAAAATGAAACCAATATAAATCATGTCGGATCTTTTTCCACCTTAAATGTGATATAGCAACCAACAGAACTCAAGTGAAAACAAATAACCTGTTTGCTCAAGTGTGCACACCCCGTAACTGATACTTTGTTAAAGCCCTTTTTGCTTGTAATACAGTCTTTTTTGATTTGATATGCACATCTTGATTTGGCAATTTTATTTCACTCTTCCTTCCTAGATCTATAAAATTGTGAGGGGAATCTCCTATGCACAGCCCTCTTCATCATTCCACATGTTTTTGATACAATTTACATCTGGTCTCTGACTGGCTCATTCCAAAATATTGAACATCATCTTCTGAAGCCATTCTTTTGCTGACTTTTTTTTCTTTGGGTCATTATCATGCAGCATGAGGCTGCCACCATGGTCTGGTGTACTTTGGGTAATATGCTGTCTTGTTTCTGCACCAAACATATCTTTTAGGATTATGCTCAAAATGCTCTACCTTGGCGTCATCACTGAGGAAGGGATTCTGTCTAGCCACTCTACCCCATAGCCCCGACATTTGAAGAATACGAGAGATTATCACATGCAGGGAGTGACTAGGACTTGCCGGATATTCCAGAAGCTCCTTTAATGTTGCCGGAGGTGTCTTGGCAGCCTCCCTGATAAATTTTCTTCTTGTCCTCTTGACCTTTCAACGATGAGATCCTGTACATGCTTTGACAGCTCTTTGTGGACCAACACTTTAGCAGTCGGATGAAACCAAGATGATGTCAAGAAAATCCTACAGAAACAGCTGATCTTTATTTGGTGGTAATCAGAATCATTTCAGTGATGACAGGTCTGTGGTAATTACCCTTGAACATGAGTTTGAACGTGATTGGTTAATTCTGAGCACAGTCACATTCCCCTTTATAAAAGGGTGCGC
Source organism: Pangasianodon hypophthalmus (assembly GCF_027358585.1). NCBI lineage: Eukaryota > Metazoa > Chordata > Actinopteri > Siluriformes > Pangasiidae > Pangasianodon > Pangasianodon hypophthalmus. The sequence continues at coordinate 15,225,011 of NC_069734.1, forward strand.
AGTGGTTGACATGAAAAATTATTACGATGTGATGGTGGTGCTGATACAAATTCTAAAATTTAGGTTTCAAGTTAACAGTAGTCCTGATGAACAGGAATTCACACAGGAAGCTTCTTAAAGTTCCCAAATAGGCCGGCACTTGTTGACTGCTCCTACTTGGGAAGTTGATTTAGTTTAAAGTAAAATAGTTTTAAGTAAATTAAAAATATATATAAATGTATACATGGTTATTAACTTCACTAATTAGCTTTGTCTTAGAAACAAACTTTAACCATAAGCTTTTAACAAAATTTCTCTAAGAAAATGAAAAAATATTTATTTGATCTAGTGTGTGCAAAATTGTAACTGGTAGTGTATATAGTAGTAGTATAAAGTATAGAGTAGTATGCAAAGTTTCCAGAAAAACAAGGTATTTGGACAAAAGTTTTTCATCAGCTGTGCAAGTAAATTGCTTTGACATCCTAAAGTATTACTGACGTGCACTGCACTTACTTAGTGGGTTATAAATTGCATTGATTAACTAAGTATTACATGTATGACAAGGTTTTTCTGCACTTTTTTTCATGAAGGTGTCATGAGGTGTGAAGCGTGTGGAGCCACATTTTGACCTGTTTAACTGCTTGTGCGTCCAGGAGACAGCTTTTGAATGAAGAGCAATTTACATTCCACAACACAGAAAATGGACACCATTTAAGAAGTGTCAAAGGCTGTTTCTTCCCCCTAAGTCATGTTTATCCCTGCGTAACACAGTGCTAATAGCTCCCGCTTACACCTACTTACAAACTTTTGTGAGTAGTAAAGGGATTTATAGTTTTTTGTTTTTTTTTCCCCAGCATGTTCTGGTTTGACCATCAAATGTCCTTTGAGAATCCATGCTGTTTTCCATCAAACCCCTCCATTACTAAAATAAAACCCTAGATCATAACTAGAGGCCAGGTTCACCTGGTACAAGTTTTTTTAGTCTTCTGTAGCAACATTTAACCTTTATGTATTGTTTAGTCAATGGAAAGCAATTTGGCTGTGAGATATTAGGTGCATTTAAATATTAAATAAGATGTTAAAAGAAAAGTTCAAAGCAAGAGTAACGCTAAGAACACCAAAGTGAATAGTGGTGCAATTTTTTTTTTCTTTTTGCAAAAAAACAACCTGTGACCATTGTACTATTTTTGAAGGACAGTAATTCTATGAACATACATCCTGCTCTGTTTTCTTTCTGTAGCAAGAGGTGTGTCTATGAAGTCTGAAGCTGTTGTGTTAATCTGTCTTGTGCCCTCCCCTATGCTGCCATTTCATCCCTGCTAGCTACACAACATTCCTCCTGTTTGTCGGAAAGCCACACTGGATATCTATGGAGGCTCTTGGAGCTACACTGTTGCCTGCACTGCTTACTCTGTATTGGGCCTTGGTTCAAGGTATGAGGGGTTTGATGGGATATGGGCCAAAAGACACTATAGTCAGATATTATCTGCCTGGTTTGTTGTATTAGAATAAACTATGCATGGTATTATTTGAACATGTAGTAAATCAGTGAGATTGGACATCTTTTACATGGCTTGGAGGGTTGAATACCACTCATAGGCACCTTTCTTGGTTTGCATGGTCACTCCATTTTGAAATCAAATGCATTGAAAATGCTTTGGAAATGGGTTTCTTTTCTAATTACTTGGTCACTGATTTGGATCTATTCAGGTGTTGCTGCCAGCGATTGCAGTAGCTTCAGGCATCTTGAGAATGGCCGGACATTTTTCCGTTATGGTGGACTGTACGTCACTTTCAGCTGTAACCCAGGCTTCAGGATGTATGGCCACCGCACCAGCAGCTGTGTGTCTGGCCAGTGGGCTAGACATCCACCATTGTGCATCGGTCAGTCATTCCAGCCCGTGAATGAATATAAACGGGATTATTTATGCAGAAAATGTTTTAAGCATACGCAAATGTGAACATACTGTACGAGTTCCAGTGGAAAATGTAGTAAGGTATGAACTTTGGGCGCAGTGTTGTGTGTACAGAACTGTAACTGTAGAGTGTGTATCTACTGCACTTTATCTTTTTGTCCAGTTCAAGGATGACTCAGCCCAGTGATGGCTGGTCATGATATTAAATGAGAGGCTAAAATCTAATCTCCATCAATAGCTTGACAGTGAAAATATTACGGCTGAGCAAAGCATTATATCACAGGTTTTCACTCATGGCATAATAATGATGTGGGGCACATTACACACACAAGGTCGATATAATAATTTATTGTTAATAAGTAATTATATATTTAATAATAAGTAATACTTAATTAATAATTGTTTCAAGTCTATGTCTTAACAACCTAATATAAATGACATAAATGAATTTTATATTGATGATTTTATATTTATCTCTGAAATGCTAGCCCACTTATACCAGCCACCTCTGCCCCAGCTATACATAAGGGTTTTTGTGTAAGTTTGTTTGTAAAGTGGTATAAAGTATTTATTGCTAAGGTGTTAGTTTGTCAGGGATATAGTATGTTTTGTCTGAGGGGTTCTCTACGGGATGGCTTATGTTTTGTCTGAGGAGTTCTCTACGGGATGGCTGTTGTGATGTGGTGTGTTTTGTTGTTGGCTTCACTGCTTGATGCTCTATCCATGCCGTTGATGTGCATGTGTTTTGTCTGGTGCCTGCACACCCTAGCTCCGGGATGTCCTAGTCCTGGCAAGCTCCTGCATGGCACCACATTGATGTCTCCTGATGGTTCGCTGGTCCAGTTCACCTGCAACACTGGGTTCAGGCTCTTTGGCTCGCCATTGCTCTACTGCAAAGGCAAGAGCTGGAATGGCAGCACTCCTGTGTGTAAAGGTGAGTGATGATACTTGATGAGACTACAGCAAGCAATTAAATGAGGTACATGACATGTCTATTACCTGTCCGTATTTCTAATACACCACCTACCCACTGAACGATCCATTGTCTAATAGATTCTTCCCAAGCATTGTTAGATGGCTGCATTTACTCTGGGTCATTATTCTTGATGTTAATAGTACTTCTAGGAAATACAACAAGCCAAAACACAGTATATCTCCCCATAAAGAGTCACAACAAGTTTCAAGTCATTTTTTTCAATTAACACCATCATTTCTCTTTTCAGAGTTAGACATCATGAACCTTTTCCAGCAGAAGCAAACATCATTGTACAAACCTGGTATGGAGTTAAACCAAGACATGACCAATCTGAAAAACCATTTCAGTGCTATTGCTATCACAGCTGCCAAAGAGACCTTTCTTAAATCCTCTCTGCTTGGGGCTCCTCAGCCCAAATCCCAGTTGATGGGAGATTTGTCTGAAGAATCACAGAAACATCTAAACCCTCCAACAAGACTGTGGTATGATCAGATCACTACACAAGCTAGAGAAGAGACTGTGGGACTCGAAGACACAATTATTAAACTGCATAACATGGGGGAACCAACTACATTTTCAGATCCACTCAACCAACCACTAGTGCCAGCTAGTACATTAGTGAACTCTCCAAAAGTCTCAACCACCACTCAGCTTCCTGCTACTTTATCAAAACCCACACAGTCAACTATCTTGGTCACTTCAACTATAAATGATCAGCAAGAACAACAAGAAGTGTCATCCAAATTCCTAGATCAGATGCTTTCTTCTACACCCAAAGGAGAAGACAAGAAAGAAGACTACCTGACTGCAACAGCACAGATGCATCATGAAATTCCAGTCACAACTTTGCAAGTCCTTGATGTATCAAGGGGAACTAATTTGGACATGATTCCAGCAACAGTTGATTCAAGTGCAGCCAAACCACACACAAACACTCTTCAGAATGGTCCCTCTCGAGATGCACCTACAGTGTCTCCAGAAATCCTTAAGAATAGTGAATTATCTAGTGACATTAGGATCCTAATCAAAGCTTCTACTGATGATCTTTCACAGTCTTTACAGGTAACAGAGGAAGTGAGTACTGCTGTCTCTACAACCAGCTCTCTTGACCTCACAGTATCTAAAATTGCGCCACTTACCTCAAAATCTTTCCCAACATCTTTTATGGCTAGTTCCCCACCAATAAGTCCTTCTGGGATTCATGATGGAGAATTTTTCGTCTGGAGTACTTCAGCAGCCGGGGCTGAGGAAGATTTTCCGCCCAGGACGGAAGTATCAACAGCACATGTCCCTGCCATACACTCGACTCCAGTTGTTACTACCGGTGATCTTCTAACAAAGCGTCTGGCAAAGGGTAGCAACGTGGTAGATAAGGAAAGTCTTGAGCCTAGTAGACTCTCGATTGGTCAGATAGATGGAGATTTACAGGCTACTTCAAGATCAGGCAAAAATGAGCCTGCCAGCTCTAGTCTTTTCACTCTTGAAAACAGAACACCAATGATCAGTAATCATGATCAGGAAAATGCAACACCTAAGCAGAGTGTGGTGAACCAAACCATGGACTCTACAGCAAAACACAATATCACTGTCACCACTTCAGCAATTTCAGGTTTCCCAGTATTCCACTCCATTAAACGAAGGCCTGTGTGTCCTTACCCTCCTTTACCTGCTCATGGTACTTTCTATTTCCATACAATACCCAACCCTGCTCCATTCCAGTATAAGCATTACATACAATACGCCTGCTATGCTGGTTACACGCTGGCCAATGGGGATGTGTACAGCTACTGTCTACAGGATGGGCAGTGGAGTGGGGTCACACCCATGTGTATCGGTAAGCCGCTGCTTTTACAGAACTTATTTTGGTAAAGACACAATCTAAAAAGTCTCTGACAGACTTGACGAGAAAGCATATCCTTGTTACAGTTGTGTATTACATTACTTACATTTTTTTCAACCTTGTTAAGGTCTTTGAGTCACCCTTGAGCCACAGTAAGTTTGAGTGATGCATATGCTATTTAACATTCTTTAAGCATCATTACAGTCAAAATCTTTCTGCAAGGTTTATTAGTTACACCAACATACAAGTCACATTGTAGGTATACAGATACTTACTGTAGGCTTTCTGTTACTGTTACAGTATGTCAGCTCCCCTTTATAAAAAGGGACCACCATAGCAGCATTGATGGGGTTTATGAAGAGTGTTCACTTATTAGCCACTGGACACCTACCTTGTCAGTTTACAATACAATGTTTTAGCTTTTTCCATGCACAATTGGAATTAATCTCGAGTTTCTGACCACAGCAAAGTTGCCAACTGGGTTTATTTATTTATTTTTCCAGTGTCAGGCTGTTCTCAAACCAGTCATGACTTCTTTCTTATTGATAAATCAATAGAGGGCTACAGAGTGCCCCAATATATCTTGGTGTAGCTTATAAAATAACGACTTTTTCTAAAGTTTTATAGCAAACTCAGTAACTGTCATTTTCTCTCTCTTCACACTCACTTTTCTCATGCACATGACTTGTATGACTTAATTTTTACTAGTCAAAAAAAATAAAAAATCAGTGCAATAAATGTGCAGAATAATCAATCAGTGTATAATATTACATAATTTAAGAATTTACCAGTCCTTAAAATGCACTCATGGCTCAGTCCATCAAAAAAAATCCTCCTTGTAGCTCAGAAAGTGGTCTTCCTTGGATGGAGAATGCTGTATCTACAGCAGCGTCTGGAAGGTTTTTCCAGGATAATAATGACCACGCCACGTTTAACTCCAGCCTAAGTAGCATCCGAATCCAAGTCTGGATTGGTCTCTGTCAGCTGGCACACACTGCTCTAAGCTAAGTGAGTGTGCAACCTGCGGCACTGAACACACTCTTTTGCACAGACGGAATTTACTATGCCATAGCGAATGGCTTTTATATAAATTTTATTCATCAAAGGACAAAAAAACTGCAGGAGGAATTCATTCAGGAGCAGGACTTTTTAAAAAAAAAAAGGTCCTGCACACACCGCCACGCACACCTCTATCACTACAAAATGATATCAAAGTGAGCAAAAGAAAATAGCACAGTCTTACGCAATGTGCCGTGTTGTATTCTATTACTATAAATTGCTAGACTGTGCAACCCTTAATGCACACAGATACATAAATTCCTGCCTCTCTCTTTAACCTTGGTTTTATTCAGTTGCACCGCTGTGCTGATGGTTCCAGTGAACATGTGCGAAAGCTATTCAGAATCTCTCCAACCTGCTAAATTCACTGTGACTTCCAGACTGTACATCAGACCAACCTGGGATTAGGCTGTGAATACCCTGGGCTATTAGTGCTCTGTTTAGCTCATTATCTTTTCTTGTCTTGTGTACATCTGCTTATTGCTTTGTGCTATTTGATCTAAGAGGACTATAGACTATCAAATGTGATGTCTGAGCTACAGCTATGTATACATATATACATAGCCCTTCCACAGTTGGCTCTCAGTATGATGTTAGAGAATTTGTAGCAAGGGGAACATGAACTGGTTCTGTTTTTGGAGTGCCTATACCCTCATAGGGTACATAAATTAGCCTGGACATTGAGCAAAGCATGACCGGATCTGCCTATTTTGTGGAAATAAATCATTTCAAGAAGCAGAGGACATCCTCTCTGTCTTTCCATTTGAGCTTAAATATGAGGACACAGAGATGACTGATGAGTGTTTAGATAAAAATGAAACATAATCCAAAAGCCTATAATTTGGAGCAGGTGTATTCTAGATGTTACCGGGATTAACCATGTATATCCTTGCCTACAGGGTTAACTCCGTGCTCTCTGAACAACGGTGGATGCTCTCAAGCGTGCCAGGTGAATGCGCACAATCACGCCGAGTGTCACTGCGAGCCCGGCTTCCTGCTGCTGGGGGACCAAAGGACATGTCGTGGTGAGGGATACATGCTTGAAAACATTTTATTCCAGAGCACACTTTATCCTATAGATGCAAAATAATAACTTACCAGATAGGTGGTGGGAAAGTCCAGGACTATGATATGATTATGGGAAAAAAACCCTAGAAATTCATGATTTATACAAAACAACAAAGGATGTTCAATATGAGTATATTTTGAATAAGAGTCCTTGGATGAGCATAGGACAGTCTTTATGATTACAACAAAAATTCTACAAATCTACAGTATCTGAGATTATCTACTGAAGCAAGAGCGAGACTTGAGCAAGAACTGTTTTTGGGAATTGCAGATTTTTAGGTTATATATGCGGGACCATCCGCAACAGCTAAAGGTAAACTCCTAAAGGCTTTGCTTCATTTTTATTTGCAGTCTTCATCTGTTTTAGTTTCTCAGGCGCCAGGGTTCTGGCACTAACTTAACATTTGTCTGTAGTATACCTTTATGTATATGTATCTGTTAGCAAACCAGTTGGGACATCTGGATTTAGTGCTAAATGCCTTTTAAATTCATGTTCTGTCGCCTGTGAGAGTTTCCCCAAGGCTGTGAATTCTTGTCCCACAGAAGTGTGGTATTGTAATGAGGGCGAGCCACAGCAGGTATGGGACATTCTTTTAGTGCAGTCGTTTTCTTAGCTGTTTTTTACTATACACTTAACCCTCATGTTTAACTTTTTTCATTGGATCTCAGTTTCATATGTCACTTATGAAACAATACAATAATTCTTTTTTAAAAAAAAAAACACCTTAATATTATATATAATATGTTCCGTTTGTTATAATTTAAAAGCAATAGGTTGAAAAAATGGTTAAATAGTAAATCTTCATAAATATGAAATAAAAAAAAGGTGATCTTGGTCCCTGTCATGTTACCTTGGTCTCTTATTAATACTTATACTACGCACATGCATGCAGATGTTTGCCTTTACTCTTCCTCACCTGTATATTGTCATGATTTATAATCAGGTGTCAGTCAGAAGAGGAAAGGTCCTGTGTCTTGTTCCTCTCAAGGATGTACAATTGTATTACCATAAAATCATACAATTTAGTAATCCTTTGCTGGATTACTAAAGAGAACATGAGAGTTAAAAACTGTGTTAATCAGCCATTGCTCTTAAACCGGCCAAATCCGTACCAACTTCCTGTCTAGGATGGCACAGATCTGAAATCTTTACTGATAATTTCTAAGAATCTAATGACAATGATTTTCTGTTATTCTGTTATCCTTCTACTAAAGTACACATATATACGGTAATATTGGTCATTTATAGCAAGCAGTACATCCATACCAGAACCCAACTCTGTCATTAGGGAGGAACAAAGAAGACGAATATAACGTTTCCTGGGTTTGATGCAGAAACCATCCTCTCTGGTTCTCCATTTGGTCTGGCATGTAACAGTGCAGAGCAGTACATTACAGCAGCTTGTTTTTCACTTACTAAGAGGCTCATGTTTACATACAGTATGCTTGTAAATGATCGAGTAAGACTGGAAGGAAACGTGTGACACGAACAACACCCAAGAGTTTGGGTGAGAAGAGGATGTGCGGTTAGTGCAGATTCGCCAAATGAATATTTGAAATACCATCACGATGAAAAATATTTATTCATTTAGGGCAGTGTTCAGTTATTATGCATGCATTATTAATATTTAATTGTGAAATTGTGCACATCAATATTCAGAGCTTACACAAGTCTTGCAGTATTGAACTTGCAGTATTAAGTTCAGTGTCACTGACAGTTTGCTGTCACACTGAAATTTGTGGTTTTAGGCTGCAAATACACTAAAAAAAACTATAGAATGCCATTTGTGGCCAATAGTAAATACATAAATATGACATAATTAATTAATTAATAGTACCATAGTACAGTTTTTTTTAAATTTATTTATTTATTTTTTTGCTTAATCTTACTCAGAGACATTGGTTATTTCGAGGACTGAATTATTTATTGTTTATTACCTTTCTAAAATCCTTTAAGCACGAATGTTTAATGTGCAGTGAGAAAGTGAGGACGAGCACATTTTGATTTTAACCGGTTATTGTTCTTCCACCAATGGAATGTCTGCCATATGATATAATTTTTTTTTATACTGTGTTTGGCCATGTCACCATCCCCTCTTTATTCTGCTCCAGATATACCGTGCATGTCTGTGTTTTTTCATTTATAGAACTTCATACATATGTGTGTGTGTGTGTGCTTTGTAGATCTGGACGAGTGTGTGGAGGGACCGCATGAGTGCCAGCAGGTCTGTGAAAACACCTTTGGCTCATACAGGTGCAGCTGCAGCCCTGGTTTCCAACTTTCATCCGACAGGATGTCCTGCACCGGTGCGTTCTTCATTCCAGGACTAAACTCTTCATCCTGTCTGGAGTGTGTATTTTTTCCCCCACACACAATCCAGACAAGATGTTTATGGATATTTAAAGATTTAGAAAGATTTCAAGATGCTCCCTCCTAGTGGCATTTTCTTAAATTACTGGAACTAAACATTTATGTGTGCCATGTACATAAACACTGTTTATGTTTAGGGTGAGACAAAATCAAATAATACAGAATTAATCTTAATTGTCAAACAAGAAGTGTAGCAAAGTGTAGCATTATATTGGTATATGTAGACCACTCTGCTTACATTCAGCAAAGGAGCAACTGTAGGGGAGAATGGGGTCAGTTGTAACCTTATCAAATGCTCCAATCAGCAACGTGCTACAGTAGTGACACTGACACTGACACTGCACGTGCTCAGTAGCCTCCTCTGTCTGCCTTTTAAGAGAACAGCAACTTCATCACAGCTCTGAAGAATTTATTGTCGAGAGTCAGATTCTGATGTATGAAAGTAATTTTCCTCATCTGGAGAACAGGTTGAATTCTATCTTCAGTTTGCATTTAAATGGAAACCAGAATAGGCTGGTTTTGATCACTGTCTAGTTGACTATAATTAACAGTGCTAAGCTGGTTAGCTAGCATAACATTTCAAGATGGTTTACTGTTTTAGGTGTTGCAACAGTCTAACCAGTACAAGTATTGAACATATTTGACAAAACACAAGAGATTCTTGAACAATGGTTTCCTTCCTGGAAAACGTAGTGGCTCAAAGACCCGAGGATATCAGCTCTCATATTCACGTGATTGATGTTTTTAATGGAAATTATGTACATAATTCTAAGAAATGCATTCACCATTACACTCACCAGTCAATTTAATAGGAACACCTGTACGCCTGCACCTCTATGCAGTTATCCAATTAGCCAATCATGTGGCAGTAGCACAATGCATAAAATCATGAAGATACAGGTCAAGGGCTTCAGTTAATGTTCACATCAAACATCAGACACTTTAACCGTGGCATGGTTGTTAGTACCAGATGGGCTGTTTGAGTATTTCATAAACTGCTGATCTCCTAGGACTTTCACACCCAGGATTTTTCACACACAACAGTCTCTAGAGTTTACACACTGTGTGCAGAAGGTCTGCAGGCTGAAGCACCTTGTTGATGAGAGAGATCAGAGGAGAATGACCAGACTGGTCTAAGCTGACAGGAAGTCTATAGCAACTCAAAATAAGCACTCTTTACAACCGTGGTGAGCAGAAAAGCATCTCAGAATGCACAACACATCAAATCTTGAGGTGGATGGGCTACAAGAGCAGAAGACCACATCAGGTTCCACTCCTGTCAGCCAAGAACAAGAATCTGAGGCTATCATGGGCACAGACTCACCCAAACTGGACAGTTGAAGACTGGAAAAAGACCAGGTGATTTTTGTTTTCTGTGCCCATGATAGCTTCAGATGCTTTTCTGCTCACCATGGTTGTAAAAAATGATTATACGAGTTACTATATCCTTCCTGGCAGCTTGTACCAATCTGGCTATTTTCCTCTGACCTCTCTTATCAACAAGGCGTTTCCACCCGCAGAACTGTCACTCAGTCAGTGTTTTTGCTTTTCGCACTATTCTGTGTAAACTCTAGAGACTGTTGTGTGTGAAAATCCCAGGAGATCAGCAGTTTCTGAAATACTCAAACCAGCCCATCAAACTTTTTCTTCATTCTGATGTTTGATGTGAACATAACCTGAAGCTCTTGACCTCTATCTGCAGGATTTTTTTTTTTGTGCTGCCACCTGATTGGCTGATTAGATGTTCCTAATAAAGTAGACAATGGGTGTATAATGCACATTACACAGTGTGATAGTTTAGTAGTGTGGCTAAACAGACAAGCTATGCTTTCATCAGGTGGATCCCGTGACACATCTCTCTATTCCAGATGTGAATGAGTGTGTGCTGCCTGCTGGCATGGCACGCTGTGTGTTTGGCTGCGTCAACACACCAGGTAGCTTTCATTGTCTCTGTCCTGCGGGGTATAGCATGAACACCACAGATGGACATTGTGAAGGTCAGTGGTGATTAGTGTTTTTGAAATTGTTTTGCAAGTGTGGAAAAACCTTGGTTTTTTTTTTCCCCCATCACATCTTTATAATTGAATTATTTCTCTAATTTAGATATGCAATATAACAGGTTGAGTTTCAATATTTTCCTGAGCGATGCATGTTTGTGCCCTGATTGCGCAGATATAGATGAATGTATCGAGAATACGGGTCTTGGACCATGTGTGTACGCATGTGTGAATACTCCGGGTTCTTTCCACTGTGTCTGTTCAAATGGATATCGGCTAGCCGGGGACGGGACGACCTGCATCTCAGAGTGTCCTCCAGGATACCGCAGAAAACGTTCTGATCCGCTAGTGGGAAATTCAACTGCACTCACTTGTGTCGGTAAGTAGTTTACAGGAGAAAGGATTTATTGCAATAATGTCTATGAAAGCTGCTTTAAAGCAAATTGTATTGTAAAAAGCAATACAACAATAAAACTCTCTTCAATTCTATTCATCTGGGTCAGAATATACCAGAACAAGTTTTATAGATCAATGAATTGATATGTAGAGCAACTGTAACAAATGCTAGTCCTAAAGTAATTAATGTAGCAAATGTAGGTAGATAAAACTGTTATTGCACAATATTTGTGCAATTTGAATTTAAATCCTATGTGTTTATTTTGAAATTTTATAACGAGTTTTGTAGTTAGATTAAGTTAATTAAACTGAAATAAAGAATGAATTCAATTTTAAAGTAATAAGATGTACAAAACTGAAATTCAATTTTAAATTCTTATCATGAAATTGAGTTTCAAAATTCTATAACAATGGAGCACAGATTCAGTGCCATTAAAGGTGTGCATAGGGACTGGGATCTCTCAGGAGTGGGCAGTTTTTCTTTAACGCACGTGGGACAGGAGGTCAAATGTGAAGCTCATGACCCAAATAAAGGCCACGTTCATTAACATTAGCATGCTGAGTGCTTGCGTAGTATGGCCTAGTCACTGGGTTCTTTCATCTTCAGTAACTGCTTCATGATGTTCAGGGTCACAGTGTTTTTAAATTACTAATTTGCTTACAGTTTGGGAAACAGAACCATCAGGCAGGTGCAAACAAAAATAACAACTATGGGTCAGTGGGGTTGGTCAAACTTTCTGTGGGAGTGGACTGGATTTAAAATCAGTCACAATTTTACACAATCAGCAGGAAATGGTCTCACGCGCCATTGATAATATGAATTTACAGCTTCAGTACTCACTGAGGGCTGAACTCTGTTTAAAACAAACGAGATTTGTTCTATCGCAACAAAAAGTATTTGTTCCATTGTTCCATTGTGGAGAGATCACAAGGGATCTTTGGGATCTTGAATCCCAAAGATGCCAAAGCCATCCATGGCCAGGAGCTAAGAGAGCAAAAGTGGGCATGCTTTATGGGTGGGAGGGATGACATACTATTTCTCCCTTGTCAAAAAAAGGGCTTTCTTTCGAGTGTGTTATGCTACCCTGTGACACAGCATCAGTAACAGTTCGAAACTATGTGGTTGAGGACTTGGCAGAAGGACGTTAGCCTTCACCCTTCCCAGTTTGTAGCTGTCGTATGATGAAGGGGAGAGCTGTCTGGTGGGCGAGCATTGGCAGGTGACCAAATTGAGGAGAAACGTAGGGTAAAAATGTGAATTTGAATTTACAAAATTCAAATTCCAGTGGCACAAATATCATTGTAGCAATTGGGCTGTTCAAAAATTCATCGAAAGTGTTATAAATGTATGTATGTATACAGTTTTTAAATGCATATTAGACTGGACTGTGGTATAGTGTGTTCTAATAATGAATTGTGTACATCCATTTCAGATATTAATGAGTGTGAGGAGATGGAGCAAATGCAACATCACCTGGCGCACAAGTGTGAATGGAAGTGTGTTAACTTGCCAGGCACACACCGCTGCATCTGTCCACGTGGATATACACGGCATCCAAATGGATACCAATGCAAGGGTTAGTTCATATAACTGAATGGAGTTAAATACACGAACAAATAGCTGAATTTCCAGAATGGCCAAAGAAGCTGAATGAATATCTGATTATTCTGTATGTCCTTCACCTTTTTTTTCAGATATCAATGAATGTGCACTGAGGAATGGGGGCTGTTCTCACGTATGCATGAACTACAGAGGCGGCTACAAATGCGCTTGTCCCGAAAATTACCGTATCTCTCCTTACAGCAGGAAGACGTGCCAGCCAGTTTAAAATTCACCAAGGATAGTCTCTTAGCATAACGTACTGTTCCACTCTTTACCTACTCATCCACCTTGTCATATAAGGCTAAGATTTAAAGTTTGTATTTAAAGTTTGATTTTTTCGATCTCTGATTTTTGTATATAAAGTTAAAAATAGAAAGTTAAATATTTTATTCTACTAAAGCCAACTCCATCGTGTCCTCTAATTTTTTTTTTTACAAATTGTCAGGAAATGAATTCCTGTAAAGTATTTGTATTTGCATCTATTTCAGGTTGTTGTGCATTTTTAGCAGTCAGTAATTTATAAGTACGGGTGAGTATTTGTAGTTGTGAGGGATTTCAGCTGTGAGGGGTATTTGTGGCTCTGAGCCACTAGGCTGTGGGGGTTATTTGGTTGTGAGGGCATTTAGATATGGGGGGTATTTGTAGTTATGGGGGAATTCAACAATGGCAGTATGTAGCTTGCGGGAGGATATTTGTGGATGTGGGGCATTTAGCTGCATAGTATGAAGGTATGCATAATATTTGAGTGTAGATACAAGTTTGTATATGATTGTGACAGGTTTGCAGTGTGACACCCAAGCACACAGCAGACTCGGGGGAATGTTCTGAGGGTACACACTGAAGACATTTGGGTTTGAGATCAAAAGATGAATGAGACAATAGATCAGAATTTCAGCTGTTCCTGATATTTACATCTAGATGTGGTGAACAGCTTAAAACATGGCACCTTTTGTTTGAACCCATCCATTTTTCAAGTGAAAAATGCTGGAACATGTGGGTGACAGGTGTTTCTTGTTGCCCAGGTGTGTCCTGTTAGATTAACTGTTTAAACGATTAAAAGCTCTGAATGTCTACTCTTGGTTTGAGCCCTGGATTTTGCCCGTGAAGGCTGCATTTGTTGTTAAAAAGGATAAACCAACATGAAACCCCAGAGAGTTGTCTATGGGAGATAAGCAAGCCAGTTTGAATCTGAGAAAAGAAGGAAAAATCAATCAGAGCCATTGCGCAAGTATTGGGCATAGCCAATACAAGAAGTTGGAATGTCCTGAAAAGGAAAGAAACCACTGGGGTATTAACAACCAGACATCGAACAGGTCGGCCAACGAAAACAACAGCAGTTGATGACAGAAGCATTGTGAGAGCTGTGAAGAAAAATGAGAAAAACAAACAAAAAGGTTTCAGTGACATTAACAACCTCCACAGCGCAGGGATGAAGGTATTACGATCCACCGTTCAAAGAAGACTTCGAGAACAGAAATACAGAGGCCATACCATGACTGGCCATGTCAATCACCAGAAATTAACTAAATTAAGCATGCATTTCACCTTACCTTATAGACTGAAGGGAGAAACGCCCCAAAAAAATCAACTATTAACTCTCTTGTTCCTATACTTTTGCTCACAAAAAACTGGTTGGTCTGCCACCAAAGGTGCCATGTTCTAAGTCGTTTAACGCATCTAGATGTAAATATTAGGGAATGAAATTCTCAGCTATCACCTCATATTCATCTTTTGATCTCAAACCCAAATGTCTTCAGTGTATAGCAAAAACAAAAGAATTGGCCTTGCTGTTCCAATACTTTCAGAGAGAACTGTATATCTGAGATATGCCCTAGGCCTATCGACCGCTGTAAATATAAAATAAACAGACCATAACAAGTGATCTGCGCAATGGCATCCTTCTATCAGTAGAGCAGCTGCATGGGGACATGGTCCAAACAGAGAGAGTAAAGGCATCCTATCAGGTAATACTGGAAAGCGAGGACAACCAACTTGATCAGAAAACATTCTTTTGTCAGTGACTTATGAGCAGGGAGTTTCCTGCTAATGTACAGTCTTTACCTTCCATCACCTAGGACAAAACAGCCCTGAACCCTCTGTCCAACACCTAGGTCTGCAATACAAGGGGAAAGACAAATTAGGTGAGTGAAGCAATTGCTGCTATCTTTAAAAAAAAATTTGAGGATGCCCAAGAACCAAAATGAATTACTGCATGATGTACCACCATCTGTACTGCTGCAAACTGATTGGTTCTCCTTTGGGAGATTACCCGTCTCTTGCATCGCGGATATTATTTGCTTTATTGAAGTGCCGTGATAGTGTAACAGGTTATTTGGTGTGTTTTCCATGTGTCCAAGCTTGAAGGGCCCTTGCCACTTGGCAAGTAAATTGAGCTGTAGGTCAAGAGCAATACAAGGACCTTATCTCCTTGTAAAAATTGTCTCAATAGTTGTTGAGCAGTTGTTTGCCGTCCCTGAACCTGCAGAAAAATACCTAGTGTTGGGCTCTCAGGTGTAGGATGTACTGAATTTTGTTTTTACTGGGGGTTTGACTGTTTCCAGGTGTTCCTTACTCATGTCCAACACACCCTGTGGCTTCTGCCTGGGATACTTCCTGATCTACAATGATACTGACTCCAACTATTTATTGCCATCCGTTACACATTATCAAACAAACCATGTTTTAAACATTTTGTTAAAATGTTCTACCAGCTTGACATTACGTTGTCTGTTGGGATCCAAGCTTAAGAGGCTATAAGGACCAGTGCTTCAACTGGCTCTTTGCAGAGACTGTCCACATAGATCCCACTTATGGATACTGCATCGCATAATCCACTAGCCACAATAGGATATGGTACCCTGGTGCTGAACAGGCTAGTGGCTCCACAACAGCCAAGCCAATTCTTTCAAATTGGATATTGATAAGAGGGAGCAGCCACAACATCTCCTTTGGGATGGCTAATGGATTTTCCAGTGTAACAGTCACGGAATGATGCACATCACTGACAAATATCAACAGTTAACGGGTTGTAGTGTTTTATTTGCCCCAGTTGATGGTAACAGTTTCTCCAGTTTTAGTGTCTCCAAGTCATTCTGTATAATGTAGCTTAAAAAAAAGCTTAAAAAGTGTGACACACTCGACAGGACATACTGACTCTAGCTTTTTGACTTGTTTGGTTGAAGGCATACCTTCAAGTGTTGCTTTGCCAAACATCTACTCTTGTTTTCAGACTGAAGAGTGACTGTTCCATGTCTACTGTGTATATTTGAGCAAATTCCCATATTTTTGCACAAGTGTGACATTGGTAGCGTCTGCCTCGAGAACAACACTTTTCTGATGACAACTTTGAAGAACATTAACTTTCGGCATTGCACCTCACTGCAAAGGGAAGGAATGTAAATAAATTTTGGGTAAATGAGGCTCAGGGCCCGAAATCCTGGCTCATGGTGCAAACCTGCAATTAAATATGTCTCTACCTGCTACAATGATTATAATATTGTTGTTGATCATTATATAAGAGGTGGTATCTTCTGACCACCTGTTATTTTTTGGCAGGTCAGAATCTAAAAAAAGACCAAAAAACAAAAAAAATCTTTTCAGAACACTTTTAATATATAACAACATATTTACAAATATTTAACATTTGACACTATGTAGTTAAGAGATGTTCCTACAGGTGTCTCTATTTAACAAATTTTTGACATAAATATAATTTCAACATAACTCCCCTTGCCCATAACTACAGTAAGAATAAAGTAGCTCGACAGGCTACAAAGTCAGCTGCAAAGTGTTGTCTCTGTTTTTTCTCAACTTTAAAATACAAAAATACCATTGTCCCAACACAATATTAATAGCAAATCTATAGCTTAAGATTCATCACAACACGCACGGAAGCTCGCATGTCTGCATGATGGACATTCATTAGGACGAAAATTTGTTGGTCCTGGAAGCCAAATCCCTTATACATTGTGGAATGCGATTGTTAAAACAGGACGGATGGAGTAAGAGCAAGACATAAAAACAGTAGTTGGTCACATCATTTTTCCAGTTTCTTTAGGGGCAAGGGAGATCAACAACAAAAGGGAATTCAGTGTGTATTCCACAATTTGGGGTTTAGCAGATTTGAGTATATTCACAATGGAGTGAGTCATGATCAGTGAAGGAGGGGCAATGGTAAATATATGACATTTACTTTAGTTACTCATGTCAACAGGGGCTGTGCCTGTATAGCTTTTACCGTGGCCATGTGAAGCGGCAGGGATTTGGCCACCCTCACCTACGGAATCAGGTCTATAGCAATTTTACGTCAAATTTTCCAGTTAAAGGGGCAAGGCTTGTAGCTTCTTTAGCTTAATTATACAAGTGCAGTCAGAGATCAACAGCATCTTCATCTTCATTTGAAAGGGCCAGTGCCAATAGTACCTTCAACTGAGTCAGGTACTGGGCTTACAGTACCTTTAGCTTTCTTAACCAGTTGCGAGTCATTTAATATCATTACCTTAATAGTTATTACAGCTTTAACTGATGCTAGCCCTGGAAGAGTACCTACAAAACCTTTAGTCTGTCAGATACAGGGTTGAGACCTTTGCGTCAATTGCAAAGCAAAGGGATATAACCCTTTAGGACCTTTACTTTCATGAAGGTAATAACTACAAAGGCAATGATATTAAAGCTTCCTTCTTTGCACAAGGTTAAGAAAGGGAAAGGTACTGTAAGCCCCGTATGTGCTTCAGTTAAAGGTACTATTAGTACTGTCCCTTGCCAATAGAGGTGAAGATGCTGTTGAAAGTCAGGGGCTCAAGCCTCAGGAGAACCAAGCTGCCACTACCGGACTCTTGAGGACGGCCCTTAGCACTATCTGCTCCAGGGGTTCCATATCATGGCTGACCCCAGCTTCCTAACAAGTTGGGATATGCGAAGAGAAGAATTTAATTGTGTATGTGACAAATAATGACTTTCATGATGATTCTTCTCAACAATAGCCAGCTACAGAGATGGAGCCTATATCACCTTTATCTCAGGACGGAGCAGAGGTCAGACCTGTAGGATCTTTAGCTTTGTTAGTCAGGTATTGTGTACCCCAGTACAAGGACAGGGTCTATAGCATCATTTCTTTATCCAGTTGCAGAGGCTGGCCTATAGCACCTTTACCTTAGGTAGTTTGGGACAGGGACAGGGCCTATAGCATCATTCCCTTAACCAGTTGCAGGGGTCTGGTCTATAGCACCTTTACCTTAGGTACTCCAGTACAGGGGCAGGGTTTATAGTATTGTTTCCTTAGCCATGTACAGGCTGTGGGCCTTTAGTACCTTGGTTAGTCTGGTATAGAGGCTCAGACTGTGCTAGTTACCTGATGCTGATATGGGGCTGCTATAGAACCTTTAGTTTGCTAGATAGAGGGTTGGGGCCCACAGCATCTTTACCTCACTCTAACAAGGTACAGAGGCTGGTCCTATAGCACCTTTACGTCAGTTAGCCAGGTGCAGGCACAGGGCCTACAGCATTTACCTTAGTTCTCCAGTGAGACATTTTAAGGTGAGACATCAGTAGTCTGCTAAAAAAAACAAATCGCATGTTTAAATGTGGTATAAGCACACAAGAGCCTCAAAAGATTTCTGTTGACATGCAGTAGGTAACAAAATTCACATGGGGTAAAATATATTATAGATTTAAATGACATCATTGTTTGACCCATATCCTTTGAAAATTAAAATTTCATGCCAAAGCAGTCATCCTGATCTGGTGTGTCATATAGGTAAATGTTACAGCAATGTTTTGCTAGCAAGGAACATTTTCACATTGTTTTTCCACATTGTTTCGCACACTGTGTACAGTAGTTAAACCCTTAGCTGCTGGCCTAAACCTTTATATGAATTTAACTCAAGACCTAAATGGAAAGAGTGCATGTCCGAGTGTTATTTTCAAAGCATCAGAGCAATGAACAGAAGCAGAAAACTCGAATTTCACAGCGCAGAATACCAGGGATTTAGAAAGACATAAATGTTTTGTACCGTGAAATGAAATGGTGAACTGTGGGGAGGACATGGGCCTCTTTAACCCATTAAAATAAAAATAAATAGCATTTAACAGAGGAAAGTGATCCAAGAGTTTGTTCCAGGTTGGACATTGGCTCATTTCAGTGTATGGCACTACAAAAAGTCACTTTCTATTGTCTTTAGTTCCATTCAGTTTTGCCTCCACCCTGAATGTTTATCACTGTTAAAAAGTTAATGATTACACAACACCCTGATGCATTTGTCTTTCTAGTAAATCCCCTCAAGTGGTCATTTGTTCTAAAGTGCAAATAGTGCTTTGTCGCCTGTGTTCCAATTTGCAGGGGTCGTGTATGCAGCCATCCACCAGGAGGCGACAGAGGGACAGTTGCAGTCACAAAGGAATCCAGGACAGGGCAGCTCTTTATTCTTCTGTTGCACACGCAGTTGGCTCCGGTACGTCCAGCGGCTTCACTATCTCCTCGTTATACACTCTCAGAATGGCTTCGCATACAAACCGATACTGACTCTGTAAAGGTAGTAAAAATGGGGGGAGATTCAGGAGATGGAAGGAAAAAATTATAGGCCAAATCTCAGACACGCTGATTGTGTGGCCATTTGAATTATTATTTGATTGTATTCAATTTGATGTATATTTTCGCCTAATTTTATTGCTTTATTGAAAATTATTAAAATGATTGTTTGTTCTTTGCTTTTCACTACTAGATCTTTGAGACTGTAGTAGTTCTTAATATGAATGTACTAGTATTATGTTACAAGTGGAACTTGTATATAGTGGAAAAAAATAATATACTATATTAATAAGGAATATAGAAAAATAATCAGCAATGGGGTGGCGTGATGTGGCCTGACGTGAAGTTACTGGAGTTACTGTTACCACCACTTATTTCCTATAAAAGCAGTCCCGAAGTGGTTTATTTCTCTTATACCGCGACAATCTGCCGATGATTACAATGTTTAATTTATTAAGGTACGACGTGTTATACTTTTTATCTGGTCACATTTGCAGTTCATGTTGTGGAATGTATATTAAAAAATGTTACGTAAGTGTAGCTATAAACAGACGTTCTCTCACCAGCCTCTCTTTTTTCTTGATGGTGATTAAAAAAATGTAGCTTGTTATATTACCAAGATCCTCTTTACCAAAGCACCTGCTAAAGCTTCACCATATCAACAATTATTAGCATGTTTTCTTTGTTAAATAACACCGCCATCATACACCTCTCTGTGAATCAGCGGTCACTACAGAAACAACTGAGATTAGAATGAGCTTATTAATATAAACCTGTGATTTGTCCTGCAGCTGGAATTGCTGTCAGAGCTGCTGTTATAGAAAATAAATCAACACCTTCTGACAATCAGAGTCGAGAATCGAGAACAGCGCTGTGGCATAAACTAATATATACATTAATTAGGTCACGTGAGCTTAATGAGAAGAAAAATGGTTGTGAACATAGACCCATAGTGCCTGCTGGTTTGAAAAACTGAACTCCGCCTCCTGGATCTCCTTGAACAGATTTGGAAAAAAAAAAGAAAAAAAAAAAGCTTCACTACTCACTGCAGTCTGAATCATCATGGCTCGCTGGTCTCTCATGGTTCGGACAATGTCTAACGGATATACGTCTTGACTCCGCTCGATCAGACACATCGCTGTCTCCATGGTGATCAGAACCCCTGTGCGACCAATCCCAGCGCTGCCGGGGGGGGGAAGCAGTGGATCAGTGAAGGATAGGCTGAGCTCACGATGAGTACTGACTACCATGTACTAACATCATAGAACTAGATTTCTTCTTCTTCTTCTTAAAAAAAAGCCATTAAAGCGCAATGATTAAAAAAAACTGCAACCCGGGATTTCAAAGTAACACAAACTTTAAATCAGTTTACTGAAATAAGGTCATGTGCTTGATTATATGCACAAAGTTTATAGCCTTTATGACTTTAATTATTGCAGTTATAGCTCAATTATTTCTCTCTTCTCTCACTAGGCCTTATTACATTGTGTATATACACACTATAGATATAGTTTAGTATCCTGAATCTGAATGTCAGTCTATCTGGGTTACACTCAGACCCAGATATCCAGTTGTTCTGGATACTATTCTGGATATACATAAACTCAAACCCAGATATCCAGATAATTTAGAAAACTGTCCATAGTGAATTTACATAAACTGGAACTTTTTCTGCTTGTTGACAGGAAAAAAAAATATTACTTCCCGCCTCTTTATACTCTCTTATTAACTTCCATCTTCCTTTGTTTTCTAGAAAGCGTTTTACACGATTTGCTGTCATTTAGCACGACGAAAATTTACAATACGGTGCGAGAGGTAATGAAAGAATAAACTATCTCTCTGAAGCCACAGACCATATAGACGGTCTATGAACAATGCTGGAACACTAGCACAGTCTAGTGGTAAGTCCAGATATTCAACATGACTATTGTTTGCTAATGTTGCAATATCAGGGTGCGGGTGTAATATAAGAACCAAACTCATTGTAACACATGTCAGATAAACATGGTGTGTAAATGATGGGTGTTTTGTAGGCCTGACCTGCAGTGCACAACCACAGGGTCCTGTGAGTCTCCTCGCTTACTGCGCACCAAGTTAACAAAGTTCAGGAAATCGGTAGAGTCATCTGGAACGCCGTGATCGGGCCAAGCCATGTACTGCATCTGACAAATGTGCCTCTCTTCTTTAGTCTACAAACACACACACACACAATAGTCATATACAGAATTAGTCACATGTCATAACACTATCTAAATCCATGTATGGAAAAATGGGTTTAGAGTTTGATGTGTGTGAATTACGGGTGGACTGGCATGAAACAATGTATAGTATGACAACCATACACCCCTAAAACATTTTTTTGTTTTAAATCATTAAGTGTGAAATACTAACTATTGCAATGTATTAACAAACAATATAACTATTTCAAATGTCCATTTATTGTCATACTGTCATGCTGTCATGCTGTGTGCCTTACCTCCAGGTGTGTGAGCGTCAGCGCCCGGAGCAGATATGCCGATTTCCCATCCTCAGACACGCAGGACACCTGGAAGTTGCCGTAAGTGCCCATGGCAGAGACATTAGGCCAGTACTGGTGACACTTCACCTGCAAAAGACGCCTCATGAATCAATAAAATCTAGCATTTTGGAGTTGCTTTTATATAAATGTGTTGATATAAAAGCAATATTCAAATCGCTAAACAAGCAATAAGTTTTTTTTTTTTTTTTTTTTTTTTTTTTTTAAAACCTTAATACTGTGGTGTTGTGCAATTGAGATCATATGACACTTTCATTGCACACAGGTCGACTCCATTCAAATAATAATGTAATTTCTGATGGCAACTGGTTGTAATTTAGGGGTTTCAAAGCAACGGGGGTGAATACTTATGATTCTAAGTAATAATTTTGCAAACTGTAATAAGTTCAATCCTACTGGAATATTATGGGCTATTTTGTGTAGATTTTTCCCAGTAAAGTCCATTTCAGTTCCTACCGAACGTGGAAAAGTTTGAGGGTTGGTGAGGACATACACAAACCACTCTAGGTGGTTAACTTCCGTTATATAGTTTTATTAATTATCTACTATTGTTTAGTCACAGCAATCGCACTCGACTGCTGAACAAAACGACTGGAGTGTGCGAGCGATTCGTTCAGTCCGCTCCCACGTGAACTCTAGTGCTGTTCGACTGCAGTGAGAAAGTGATCCGGGTCGAAATTACATAAAGACAGCAGGATGTGAACTAAACATATTTACAGGACGTGGGTTGCCTTTTTTAAAAGAAGCGAGTTGCTAAACTGACTCTCTTAAAAAATAGAAAAGAAACTCAGGATGTGATGCACAAAATATTTTATATAATTATCTAAACATTTATTTAAGATTAATCAACCTTACATCTCAAGGTTTTTTTTTTTCGCCATGTTGTTTCAGGGAGTTTTTCCTTGCCACTTTCACCTCTGGCTTGCTCTTTAAGAAATCTGTATTTCTAAATATATTTATATCTACATACAGATTTCTGTAAAGCTGCCTTGTGAAAGTGTCTATTGTTAAAAGTGCTGTACAAATGAAATTCAACTGAATTGAACTTGTAAAGATTTGTTTGGTTTTCCATCATCATATTTCTGACCACTGAATAAATGTTTTATGCTGATGCTTTCCACCGTCTTTTCTCGTTTCGATTCCGAATTTGCAAATGGACTAACAGATGTAAAAGCTCCTTTATTTGGCATAATTAGGAATCTTAGAAATTATATAGCCTGGGTTATATTGTGATGTATCGTTTGATCAGTTACTCGCACATGTTTTGTGTGCGTGCACGTCTGAGTGTGTAAAGTAAGCGTTATTCATACCCTGCCCCGTTCCACCTGCGTGGTGAGCATGACCACCAGGGTGGCGCTCTGCTCCCACACCATCTGCCAGAAATCGCAGCAAGTGCCAGGAAGTGGGCCCTGGCATGCAATGTATCGCCTTACGCCACCTCCCCCTGGTATCTCCATCTTAGGACACAAAAAAAAAACACACAAACATTGTAAACGATACATCATATACTATACACAAACATTGTAAACTGTACATAATGTGTATATATATATATATATATATATATATATATATATATATATATATATATATATATATATATATAATGTAAATAATATATATGAGAAGAAACACAAAACTTCTAAAGCTCGGAGATCCTGATGACAGGTGTGTGTGTGTGTGTGTGTGTGTGTGTGTGTGTGTGTGTGTGTGTGTGTGTGTGTGTGTGTGTGAAAATGCAAATAAGAAAAGTAACGAATGTAGCAGCGTTAAAATTTTGGTGTCAAATTTACAAATATCAGACACTTAAACATATTTATCCAGGAAATAAAATCCTAGTCTATTTTGTAGGCAATTTTTTATTTTTTTTTTTAATGCAGGTCTTTAATGCACATAAAAGCACGTTCATTTGTATTTGTAGGTTCTCACATTAATGTAGTTTGCATTGATGTAGTCCTCAGGTCCCTTCAGGACGACTCGAGTTGCGTCATCTGCATTGAAACACAGTGCTCACGCGTCAGAATGGCTCGGGTAATTTAAACTGGAGAAGTACAGGAAACGGAATACGTACGCTGTTGTAATTACTTACATGGTGAAATGTCCCGATAGCGATTTTTCGAGAGGTTCTGTGGTAACCTGGCACAGGACATGGACATTCCAGGTCGTTTTCGATACAGTTGCTGGAGGAGATAGGACGTATTCGAAATGATCAGACAGGAAATGAGACAGGAGATAATCAAAATAAGATACGTGAGGCTTTTAAGTTTAAAGATATAGGGTTTTTTTTTTTTTCCACATCTGAGGTGGCAAAAGTGCTTCAAACTCTTCACCCAAACAGAAAAGAACAAATTTAAATTTAACTAAAGTATGAAAAAAAAAAAAGGAATTATTGTAATTATAATAGGATAAATAATCAACAACCAAAATTTCATGATCATGACAGACCATTCCTTTAGAAGCTTGTGCCCTCATAAGTCTATCTTACAAACTATATCTGAGCTAAATTAAGCTGTTTATTGCGAAAAACAAAGTGTCATGTCATACTAATGTCACTGTCATGTCATACTAATGCAACCCAGCCTAGGTATACAAGTAAGGACAGATTTGGGTTTTCCCAACACACATTTACCAAGCTCTTAATCTGATACTCGAACTTTTGTTATCAGTTTTGGATGTCAGAGTCTGGCGTGTGAGAAAGCTCTACTAGAGAAACAGCATAGTCATGAGAGAGGAAATAGCACAGTGTGAATGACGATAACAGGAAGTGTTATTTAGAAGCATATTACTGTAAGGCAGAGGTCAAAAAGTAGGTAAAGATAGCAAAAGCAATGCCATGACTAAATGTATAAAACTTGAATTTATAGTGATATATGATACGAAATATTTTATAGTGTGTTAATTTAAACAAAAATGCTAACATAAAGGATGTTGAAAATTTCAGTGACATTTCATATTTGCAAGTGTTATACACTGTTATTTATACATAATATGAATGCATTGCTTTACTATTAGTGAAATGGCATCAGTGATAGAAAACTTACAACGATAAACTAGTTAGAAACTGAAAACTAAATGAGTGCGGTTTATGTATTGGGTGACTCACATCAAACTGAGCGAGAACAGAGCCGGTGCTCAGTCCTTCCCTCAGCATCTGGAAGGACGATTTCCATCCGTCTGGTTCCGAGTGCGACCGATCCAACCCGCAGCTTTCTGGAATGTACTGGAACTCCGGCTCCAAATCGAGCTTCTCCTCCTCCTCATCCACATCGTAGATTGCTGCAAGTGTGCAATAAGGCCAGAGACACGAGTTTAAGATTTTAGCAAACTTTTTTTTAGTAAACGTCAGGAATAACCAGAACTTCCAGAAGACCAACAATGTAAAAGTAAAATGTATATACACTTCTACTCCATACAAGTATTTTCCTATAACAGCATGCATTAAAAAGTGTTTACTTCCTCTTATACCACAGAAGTTTGGCAATGAATATATTTTCTTATTAAATAAAGAACAACAGGTCATACAATGTCATATTTTTTTCATTTATAGTCACATTTAATGAACAAGTTAGTTCATGTCATCACTTACATTATAGCAGCTATAAACACTTGTTCCCTCACCAGTCTCTCTTTTTTTCTCTCTCTCTGCCTTGCAGCTGGAACTACTGTCAACACTCCTGTTATATAAAACTAATCAACACCTTCTGACCAATCAGAATCGAGAATTCAACAGCGCTGTTGTATAGTTGAACAGTGTACAATCCACAGTATAAAAGGCTTGAAGCAATGACTATTAGTTCCTCACCATTGGGTCTTACTAGCAGAATAAGCTCTCCTGATTGGTTTTCACAGCTGGCCTTGATTAGCATGACCACGTCGTCGTGCGTGTAGTCCGAGATGTCCCGCCCATTTATCAGCACCACCTGGTCGCCCTCGTTAAGACGCGGCACACACAGGTCAGCCTGACGTGAGGTAGAAGTCACATGACACAAGTGAAATGCAGCACACGGGATCTCATGATACCGTAATTAGAATTGAAATGAAAGGCTACGTATAAACTTTGGGCGACAATTTGAGCCTACCGCAGTTCCAGGAGCGACACGAGACACGATGATTGGCATTCTCTGATCAGCGCCACCCTGCGGATGGAGGACAGGAATCATGATATTCTGACGATAACTGATCCTTTAAGGTAGTATTTTCCCAAATCAACCATTTTTTTTTTTTTAAATGCAAATGTACCTTGACATTGAATCCGAAACGTCCATTTTCATCTGGTTTCATTTTGATCAGCACAAGGTTGTCATGTGGAACTGCACCATTCTGTACAGGTAGGAGAATAAAACCCCAGACATACACAATCAAGTACATCTACAATATGGCACCAAAAATGCTCTTGTCACTAACAACAATGGGGAACAATGGCTACTAGCTTTAGTCTTTGTTATCCTGTATTAATATCAGCTTTTCTATGTAAAGAATTTTTTAACTGCTACACTACAAGCAAAAAAAACCCACCATGCTCTTATCTGAAGCTACAGGAACGTCGTAGATTTCAGAGGCGGGGTCATCAAGCTCCAGCTCAGATCGGGATTGGCTGATATGACTAATCAGGTTCTTCCTGGACTGCTTTGGTGGAAGAGCAGGAGGTTGGCTGTCTATCGCACTGTCTGGAGATCTGCAAGGTAACACAATGGAAATGAATGCAGCTGGTAATGTAAAGAGAGCACAACAATCTACTGGAAGCAATAATCACAATCGCCACTCACAATTTTCCAACAATCACACAACAACCAGTTTATATGTGCAAGGCTATCAGTTTTTTATTTATTTATGATCGCCTCAGAAGGTTGCTGATATAGCCCATCCTTCAGCTAGAGACAAAATTGGGGATATATTCTATATTCAATTCTATAATACACAGCATACACAGCACAGAGCCCACAGCATGACATCTGCTCTCTGCTGCATTCACTTTAATCTCCACAAAGCATCAGAAAAGAAGTCTGCTCTCTCATAATCAGGTTGTTCCAACAACGCTTCAGTGGAAGGAAAGGGTGAATCGGAATATTAGCATAACAAGAATGGAGAATTAGCTCCCATGCCTGTAGCAAGAAATGTAACCAGGCCTGGCCTTGGTCTTCTGACACACACACAACCTGACTATGAATGCTCTGATCACAAGCACGAAAGCAGTCCCGCTCAGTAGTTACTGACACTGCTAAGCATTTCAGCCTTTGGGACATTTATATCATCAACAACAACAACAACAACAACAAAAATCCATCCAGTGACCAGCAGATCTGTGGACCTTGTTGTTGATAGAGGTCAGAGGAGAATGGCCAAAATGATTTAAGCTGAAGGGAAAAGGCTACCGTAACTCAAATAACCACTCTTTACAGCCATGCTGAGCAGAAAAGCATCTCAGAATACACAATAGTTCAAACCTTGCTGTAGATGGGCTACAACATCAACAACAGAAGAATCTTCAACTATCATAACTGTTATAGCCACTCATGTTAAGTTATTACACACTGTGTAAAATATCCTAGGTTTGATCTCCATTTAAGGCATTTTCAGAATGCCTTTCGAGAAGAAATATTAAGCAAATAGACTAAGCAGACATTGTTCAAATAAAGTACAAACCACAAAACCAACCATACATTCTGTGGTTCTTTGTTTTAAATGAAAAGCCTGCTTAACAGCAAATGTAGGCTAAAATAACTACTCTGTTTACTGTGCTTGCTTTTCTAGAGCAGACATGCCATTAGTAGGGCATTACTGACTTAAAACACTTTAAAACGTTAGGAAGCACAAATGCAGATGCTTATCAGTCTTTCAGCGAGTGTGTGTGCGTGTGCGTGTGTGTGTGTGTGTGACAGACTGCCCACATCACTCTCATATTTACGATGAAGCCCTACTACCACAGAAGTCTCAGCCGTAATAGTGTCACTGTCGTAACTTTAGAATTATTTACTAGACATTCAATTTTTTTGTTCTGATTCTGCATTCCAGCCAGCATCATACTGTACTGATTATACAACCAATACACCTGATAAATCTGACTAAATCAGGCCTTTTAATCTAAGAACACAAAGTAAAAACCCAGTGTTTGTCTGTGAGTATTTCTGCCCACAAACATAAAATATTTTTTTTTCAATTCTTTCTATATTTCTTCAATATACTTTAAACTAGTAATATTATATAGTTATATACATATAAATAAAATGCATGTTGTATTACAGTCAGTATGTATATATAAAAAAAAAAAGTTCGAAAGTCCTGACCTAACCACCTGTGCGACATCTAGCAGAGCAAAAGCAAACCACAGCTCCAACCAGAGAAAGTTTCCACCCAGTGTGTAATGCTAAAATAAGCACATGAACCAAATGCCAACTGCATCTCTGAGCACTGTGGAAACTGTGATGACTCAGATATGAACTTGATTAGCGTTTCTCTACCCTACACACGCGCTCACACAAACATACACACACAGTTCTAGTCACTAATATATTTCAGCATGTGGTCATCACCTAGCTCCTATCATACTTTTAATACATTAACAACGATTAAATCAAAGAAAACTCGGGTGTCTCTTATGACGTGGGTGGCATTTTGCAATCTTAGAGGGAAGCGTAACTGCAAATAAATATTACGTTCTTCTGACTGATAACTTCATCCTACGATGAAACGATTCTAACGCGGTTTCTGCAAGGATGACCCCCGCCACCATCTGCAAGACGAAAGCAGTCACAGAATGGTGCGATATGAGGATGAAAATGATGTAAATCTTATGCCGTGGCCTTCAGTCACCAGATCTCAACCCAGTTTAACACTGATGGGGGATTTTGGAGTGACGTGTTAAACAGCACTCTCCACCACCTTCATCAAAACACAGACCAAAGGAACATGGTACTCATCCCTCCAGTACAGCTCTAGAGACCTGTGTAGTAAAGCTCTTCTAGACTCATGGTGACCCAACACCTTACTATGACACATTATGGTGGTTTTTCCTTTGATTTGTCACCCATCTCTCTCTCTCTACACACATACACACAGTGAAGAAAAAAATATATATATATAGATCTATATCTATATATGTATACACACACACACACACACACACACATATATACAACAGCCATAACATTAAAACCACTGAGAGGTGAAGTGAATAACATTGATTATCTCGTTACAATGGCACATGTCAAGAGGTGAGATATATTAGGCAGCAAGTGAAAAGTCAGTGTTCAAAGTTGATGTGTTGGAAACAGGAAAAATGGGCAAGTGTAAGGATCTGAGCGACTTTGACAAGGGCCAAATTGTGATGGCTAGAGGACTGGATCAGAGCATCTCCAAAACAGCAGGTCTTGTGGAGTGTTCTTGATATGCAGTGGTTGGTACCTACCAAAAGTGGTCCAAGGAAGGACAACTGGTGAACCGGCCACAGGGTCATGGGCGCCCAAGGCTCACTGATGCGTGTGGGGAGCGACGGCTTCATGTGGATGTTACTTTGACACGTACCACCTACTTAAACATTGTTGCAGACCAAGTACATACTTCATGGCAATAGAATTCCCTAATGGCAGTGGCCTCTTTCAGCAGGATAAGCAGGAATGGTTTGAGGAACATGACAAAGAGTTCAAGGTGTTGACTTGGCCTCCAGACAAGGCTGATCCACGGAGGCCCCACATCGTAGCTTACAGGACTTAAAGCGTCTGCTGCTAACGTCTTGGTGCCAGATACCACAGCACACCCTTCATAAGTCTTGTGGAGTCCATGCCTCGATGGGTCAGAGCTGTTTTGATGGCACAAGGGGGACCTACACAATATTAGGCATATTATTACGCATATTATGGCTGATCGGGGTGTGTGTGTATATATATATATGCTTGAATAAACATTTATTTAATATACTATATTGCCAGAAAAATGTAAACACCCCTCCCAATTATTAAGTTCAGATGTTTCAGCTGCACCCATTGCTAACAGGTGCATAAAATCAAGCACACAGCCATGGAATCTCCATAGACAAACACTGGGAGCAGAATGGGTTGTAAAGAGGTGAAGAGCTCAGTGACTTGAAATGTGGCACTGTCATAGGATGCCACCTTTGCCACAAGACCATCTGTGAAATTTCTGCCCTGCTAAATCTGCCCCAGTCAAATGTATGTGCTAGTATTGTGAAATGGAAGCATCTAGGAGCAACAACAGTTCAGCCACAATGCGGTAGACCATGCGAACTTACAGCAGGGGTGCCGAGTGCTGAAGCACATGGCGTGTAAAAATCACCGTTCCTCTGTTGCACCACACACTACAGAGTTCCAAACTGCCTCTTGAAGCAACATCAGCACGCCTCGGGTGGTGTAAAGCACACCACCACTGGACTCTTGAGCAGTGGAAATGGTCTCTGGAGTGATGAATAGCGCTTCACTAGCAGTCTGATGGACGAGTTTGGGTTTGGCGGCTGCCAGGAGAACACTACCTACCGGAATGCATAGTGCCAACAGTAAAGTTTGGTAGAGAAGGGATAATGGTCTGGGGCTGTTTTTCAGTGTTTGGACTAGGCACCTTAGTTCCAGTGAAGGGTAATGTTAATGCTACAGCATAGATATTTTAGGCAGTTGTATATTTCTGACTTTGCGACAACAGTTTGAGGCCCTTTCCTGTTCCAGCACGACAATACCCTTGTATACAAAGCGAGGTCTACAAAGACATGCTTTGATGAGTTTGGCATGGAGGAACTCCAGTGCCCTGAACAGAGCCCTGACTTAAACCCCAATGAAAACCTTTGGGATGAACTGGAACGTCGATTGCGAGCCAGGCCTTCTCATCCATAATCAGTGCCTGACCTCACTAATGGTCTTTTGTCTGAATGAGGACAACTTCCTCATGGTTTTGGAATGGGATGTTCAACAAGTTCATATAGGTGTGATGGTCAGGTGTAGACATACTTTTGGCCATATAGTTTATATGCCTGTCCAGACAAACTTTTTATATTACTTTTATTTGCACTACTGTTACATTTATTTCTCAGTTTTGTTTGCATTGCTGTCGCAATTACTTCTCAGATTAGTTTAATGTTCATATCTAAGATTACTATGTTATGTGAATAACATTGATTATCTCGTTACAGTGGCACGTGTCAAGAGGTGGGCTATATTAGGCAGCAAATGAACAGTCAGTGTTCGACGTTGATGTGTTGGAAGCAGGAAAAATGGGCAAGCGTAAGGATCTGAGCAACTCTGACGAGGGCCAAATTGTGATGGCTAGACGACTGGGTCAGGTTAGTCCGTCTGGACCGATCCCACAGCAATTTCTGTAGCACAAACTGTTGGCTATGATAGAAAGGTGTCAGAACACACAGTGCATCGCAGCTAACCCCTGTCCACCAGCCTCTACGATGGGCATGTGAGCATCAGAACTGGACCACGGGGCAATGGAAGAAGTGGCCTGGTCTGATGAATCACGTTTTGTTTTACATCATGTGGACAGCCGGGTGCGTGGGCATCGCTTACCTGGGGAAGAAATGGCACCAGGATGCACTATGGGGACAAGGCAAGCCGGTGGAGGCAGTGTAATGCTTTGGGCAATGTTCTGCTAGGAAACTTTGGGTCCTAGCATTCAAGTCGATGTTACTTTGACACGTACCACCTACCTAAACACTGACCCAGTGTATATGTGTGTGTATGTGTGTGTATATATATATATATATATATGTATACACACAGTCCCTCGGAAAGTACTGAAACAGCAAGGCTAATCCTATTTTTGCCATACACTGAAGACATTTGAGTTTGAGATTACAAGATGAATATGAGATGATGGATCATAATTCATGACACACATGTATGTATTGACAGTTTATATCAACAAACGACTGCATCTTTTTTTTTTTCTTCAGAACAAGTGCTAACATTTTTGCTGATGCGGAAAACAAAGGTCTTACCACTTCTACCTAGTATCGGCTAACTAACTGTTAACGTTGGTGATGAGGAGGTTGTTTTTCAAACTGGTCAAAGTCCAAAAAAATAGACAAGTTGTTATTTTTAGTTACATTTTAAAGCTTGAATATTGGCACTGAAATACACTCAAATTTTGTATGTCATTCGTTCATATTTTTTCACCGACACTGATATCACTCTTTTTCACAACTTTTTCTACATTGGAAGCCCCACAAACAACAAAACAAAAAAAATAGGAGGTGATAAGATTACACGTAAAACCTTTGCAGAAGGATGAGGAAAAAAAAAAACAATCACAGAAGCACTGTAAAATTGTATGACAAAGATTACTGTAAGATATAATGGTAGGATCTGTCTTTGTGGTAACAAGGAGAAACAAAGGTTTTGTTTGTAATTTAATATGAAAGAAAAACTTAATAAAAAGAATCCTCAAGAATGAGAAGCCGTCTGTTTCAATACAGCATATACTACTGTATTGTATAGATGGTCTGTTTTCGTAAATGTTCGTTATATTGCTAATAACTGAGAAGGAGCTATGCGTAAAATCAGGAGCACGTCATAAATCAACAAACGCACTTACGGGGTCGAGTCCAGGCTGATGCTATTCGCCTGTGTTGACGATGCTGACTTATGATTGGTGAAAGCTTGGCACACCGAGTCGTCGATCACATGGTCCACCAGATGCCCGATGGAGGAGGGCCGTACCCGGGTGCCATCCGCAGCGAATATGGAACTGCAGGTGACAGGCGACAATCACAGTGCTCAGGTATGTGTGTGTGTGTGTGTGTGGGCAGGTTATTTATTTCTAAAATTCTTGGAAAAGGAAATGCAAATCCTTGGATTTCCCTTGATGTTTTCTTATATGCAAATTTCTCATTTGCATAAGAACAGATGAAAAGCCCAGCAATGGCTGAATGCCTGTACATGCAGCCATGTCGTATTGACTCCAAAGTTTTGCTAATGATATATAAAGTTATAAATGGTTTCGCTCAGGCATATATTACTGATCTTCTGAAACAGTATAACCCATCTCAAGCACTTCGTTCAGCTGAGGCAGGTTTACTATTAATTCTTTCAGGCTGGATTATTTACAGTTCCTGTCATTAAACTTGTTACTGTGAAAAACCTGTTGAGTTTTTAGTTAACACCTGGAGATTTTATGTTTTATTAATGTTGTTATATATTAATTATTAACCATTTATCACTTAACTGTTTTGCTTTTTTTTCCTCTGTTATTTGTAAGTTCTTCTGTTTATGATTGTGGATTGCTTTATTGTTTGTGTAATTTTATTTTTTTTTTTTTATGTAAAACAGATTTTTTGAGAAACATTTTACATACATACATATTATTATTATTATTATTATTTTTATTATTTGGCAGGTTGGTGGTACAGTGAGTGTCACTGTCCTTGTCATTGCTACTGCAAATTGCCCCTTGGTGTGAACTGTGTGTGCATGGTGCTCTGAGATTGAACATTTCTCCCGGCTTGCACCTAGCGCTCCCAGGACAGGCTCCTGACCAGAACAAAGGGGTTACCGAAGATAAACGGTAAATTATTATTATTATTATTATTATTATTATTACTCTATTATTATTACTATTTGCACTTGAGCTTATTCGCACCAAGAGTTTATTCATTTGATTGAGTGTGTAAGACGCATTCGAACTCAGATGCAGGCTAGAAAACTGTTCCATTTCTAACCAGTGGTCTGTTTTTTTTTTTTTTGTATATAAGCAAGCAGGTTTTACTTCAATCACTGAGCTAAATAAATAAGGTGTGTATAAAATATGTACGTATACGCGAACTCACTGATTGGGCGAACCCGGGCGTGAGCGGTTGGGCAGGCTCTGTGTCTCCAGCCGTTCGTCTGAGAGAGAGTTCCTGCTCACCGTCTCCCAGTCTGTCCCACTCACCAGCCTCCTGACCATTGGCTTGCTGGGTGACCTGGGGGTCAAAGGTTGCCAAAAGAACACAGTCAACAACTCTGGAACTCTGGTGACCTGAGTTTAGTTGTTTGGAGGTCAGGGCCAGCTCGGAGGTTAAGATCCAGGGTCTATAGCTGCATTTTTAATTTGAATTATAATACAGTGCTACATACAGTGCTACTGAATGCTCAATTCTTATTGGTGTTAGTTAATAGAAAAGAAAACATACATAGACTTGTACGGTGGACGCTCCATACAATATACAACCAACAATGTGTAATCATTTACATGGTGAAGTTTTCTATTTGAAGACATTTATTTATCTTTTTAGAAGGAGTCTCCAGTGAGAGCGCTTTGTTAACAGTACGTTTACAGTTCCACAACATTAAACATATAAGTGGATAAAAATATGTTCGGCGTTCCAAGAGTGTTTATATTTCCTATACCCACACTGGGACGTTTTACTGTGTGTATCGCTCTGCTCGCGACGTAAAATTCCACTACCTAGTTCAAAACGGTCACCACAGACGAATGTTAAGTTAGCGACATCATCGGCAGACGTGGCAAACGATACTTTTCAGGAATACGACTCTTGGCTTAAAATATGAAAGCTGGTCAGATGAAAATGAAAGGAATAGGGGACACCGATTTTACTGGAAGCACCTTTAACGGGAATGTACAAATCAACCTGAGCTAGCTAGCTGATGTGCTATGAAGTGAGTGTGGGTTCTGCGGGGATCTATTTCCTCTAGCGGATTCAAAAATAAACAGAACATTTGGCCATGTCAGTTATTCGATAATTTCTTGCTTATAGAACCGTTGTATAAAAGCAATATCGCACTCGGAGTCAAGAGGTTATACTGAATATCGGCACGGCTGTGATTACCCATGGCTGAATCATGACCGTGTCGGTATTCAGTCTAACCGCACTCTCTCATGCGATATTGCTTAACTATGTCATCATGGATACCCCAATATTCATAATATCAGGCAGGAGGCGGACTGCTAAGTTAGAGTACTGCAAGGCCGAAATGATCTGAAACAAAATCTAGAGTTACGCGTACTTATGTCTTGTCCAACATGTTTAAATTACTCCTCAGATAAACATTCCGATTTTTAGACATAATAATCTAGGCTGTTTGCCATGTTAATTATACGTTCATACAATACAAAAAAAAAAAGCTCATATTCGTAAATCATGCTTATAATTCTTCATACATGATTCTTTGTAAGCATTTTTACACACTCTAATAATACCTCATAAAGCTCTAATAACATGTTATAAATAATTCCTTGATCACTTATAACACATGTAACACAAGTGTCCCTAGTGCTTAATATGCCATGTGCTGTACTGCACAACCTTTATAACTAATAATGGCCTGGAAATAATTGAAAATAATTAAAAACTGTAATATTTATTAACAATTATAAACTGAATTGAATTGTCATCACTGAGTGCTTCCAAAAATGACAAGATGATTATATGTGTGTGTCATTGTCATTTTTTGGATATTTTAGAAATTTTTTTTTTTCTATTATTATTATTTTCATATTAAATTTTTCAAAACTTCTAACAGTCTTACTATTATAATGTGTACCAATTTCACCTATCTTTCACTTTACTTAATGACATTTTAAATGTTTATAATGTATTATAGTTGCTTTATAATTATACACAGGTCATTATTAGTTATAAAGGTTGCACAGACCAGCAGATGACATTATACTGAATAGTATCACTTATTAAGGAATTAATTATAGATTATAACATTATTGAGCTACATTGGGTTAATTTATAGATATGGGCTTTGCGGAAAGTGCTACCATAAAAGTTTCTTAATACGATCACGTATATAGTTATATAGTGCGTGTTAAGATATTAACAGTTAAAACATTAAAATGATGTCAGGTCAAAAGTTTGCATCTCCCCTACTGAATGTGAGAAATATTCTCTAATATCATGTAAACCTACCACTGAGTATACAATCGTCTATAACCTGTGGTTTTCCCATATGGATTTGTCATATTTTGCCATAATCGGCTGTAATATATATACTTTCTTCAATTCAGAGCTGGAAACTGACTTCTTGTGTTATGGTAGTTAATTTTTCGATTTTGCCTTGGAACTGTACGATAAACAGCCACATGAACGTCTCTGAATCCAGAGACCACGAGGGATGCAAACTTTTGCACTCAACTTACGTTGATGGTTTTGACATCATTAGCACCAGACGTTTCTCTCAGACAACGTTACTGTATTTAATATTTCATTGTTGTTCAAGCGGCCTGGTTTCACTTTTAATTTTTCAGAAGATGCTCTGAAACCTCTCCGAGACATAAATAAAAGCCTGATGAAACGTTCACTAGGCTGCGTAATAATACAACTCCAAAGCGTTAAAAGGAAACCAGACAAGAGTAATAACTAGAAGACATGAATGAATATATAAAGTCTTAATCAACAAACCAACTGAAAATGTACCTGCTAGAAGCACAGTGTGAAAGCCTTAGCCTCATCTTGAGTCCCCACATCATTTACTATGATGCACTAAACAATAACTGTAACTTTAAAACCAAGAGGGAGTGTCTTCTTGCTAAACACACAAACGCATGCACGCACACACACACACACACACACACACACACACACATACACATATGCACCCACCCTGTGGAAGCTTCCTGTGTTACTTAGATGTATCTTTCTCAGAATATTTAACCACACACGCTCACACGGAAAACAAGTAGAGGACTGAAGACACGTCTCACCCACTTGCAAGGACATTTTATCCATTTTTTTTGTGCCTGTTGAGTAACTGATTGACTGTAAAATACATACACTTTCCAAATCCCACTCGCACTCACTGTAAAAGTGCTATACTTATTCGGGATTCAGAAAAGCACAACTGCTTCTCATTTATGTTTCAGTATGTTTCAGTGTTGAATCAGCATTTATAAAGATGCTAGACAATGTAGTTTCATTTATAGTCAGACAAGATTAGATAATAACATTCATGTCTGTAGCAACAAACATAATCATAAAGTCACCTAAGTCTTACTAATTTGGAAACAATGCTATAATACGGCCTTATAAAACTCCAGTAAGATGCTTGATTAGTTATTGCTATTAATAGAGTTGAAATTTTGAGATAAATTTTGAGATTTTCAGACAAGGACAAACTCAGGCGTGGCAAAACAAGTATTTTTTTTTCTTTACGTGAAGCACTCAGTGGTACAATTTAAAGTGCTATGTAATACAGGTAAGGATTAAGACACTTTGAGACATGCTGTTATAGAAAAATAATCAATCACAGGGTAATGGGTAATGTGATGCGGAAAGTGTGTGTGAAGTGAAATTACTATTAGCATACCAAAAATGATCACTTTCGTATAACAATAGTGTTTTATTCCTCTTACACCACAGCAACTTGCCAATGATCACAATTTTTCATTTATTAAAGAATTCCAAGTCAGACTTTTCATCCGTGAACACTTCATACAGGTGTGAAACAAGCATTTATTATTGATGTACATATGAATATTCGCTAATACCATTTGTATCACATAAGCAGCTTTTGGACCCTTTTACTTAATATTTCACCCTCCCCCTACTTCCTGCCACATCTGTAATAACTCAGACTACAGTTACTGTGCTATTGTTAAATTTCCAAAGTGCATTATATCTGGTGAGGAACACATTCTGATTTAGGATTTAGGATTTAGGATAAACCTCAATTTATAAGCTTACTTCTGTCATGTATGTCAACTTCGACACTGTACTATATACTATGTATACTATACTACTCAATAATAGTCCCAGCCAATCACAGTTTTTAAAAAAAAATAGTGCAACATCATGTCAGAAGTCATGTCATGTCTATTGAATTACAAAATATTGCATAACCTCTTATTTGCATCTGTCTAACCCATATTTAGTGTATTACCTGGCAAACACTCTGTCCTTGACTCCTTGCTCTTTTCCGTATTGGACAGACTGAGCTTCCGTTCTTCCGCTGATGGAAAAAAAAAAAAAAAAAACATTGCTGAAATCCATTAGAAGCTTGATTGTCCTATTGCAGGGTCACATTCGCACAATTCGCACAATATGTGAACACTCGGGGGTTAGGTCAGAGGACTGGGATGGACATGTCAATAGCTTGATTCTGTTGCTGTTGAAATATTTGTGTGGTTCTGGATGTATGTTTTGGATCTGATTCATGGGGCAACCAAAGGAATTCCAAGCAGCGCCCAAAAAAAAAAAAAAAAAAAAAAAAAGCCCATTTTATTAGCATACAAGTGACTGGGTGATTATATAGTGGGTGATTAAACACTGGGTGATTATAGAGACTGATTATAATTAATAAAGTGGTTGTTATACAGAGAGCAATAACCGATAGCCAATCAGGAGATGTGTGTGGGTAATGGTTATAGGCAAGGTTACATCATAACCATTATTTATGCCTTTCCATTATCATTTGTTGTATTAACAACTTTTGTTGTATGCCATAAAAAGCAGTAACACTGCTAAAAATACAGGAGCTTTAGTTATAATCGAAATGAATTTGTAGTGAAGTTTGGAATGTCTGATGAAGTCACCGTTTGTGGTAAAAGTGTAGTACACCTGGTTTAACTAATGAAAGGCATTTTTTTTTTAAAAGGCTGAATCAGGTGTGATAGACGAGGGAAACCCCCAAACTATGCAGATAGTCCATGTACTCTACAGGTCTGACTGTTTGGAATGAACCGGTAATACACCATTTCCCCCCATATGTCTGTCTTTTGCCGCTGTAAAAAAAATTCCTTTTCGGTGTTCACCTTGAGCTTTCAGTAAAATTAGATAATCTGATGTCGCGTGAGACAATATGTACCAGGCACTGGGGAAATATTACAGAACATTACTAGTATGCAATAAACTTCACTACAATCTTAAGCGTGCTGATTCACCACTGACTCAAAGAACTCAGGATTTTTCCAAGGCTATAGGAACAAATGACAGTCAGCTCCAGAATTACTGGCACCCTTGGTGGGTAAAAGAGGTTATTAGAAAATGTTTGTGTGGGTAATTAGCTTAATCTAACCATTATAGAGGATATAAAAAGCCTTATTTAGTACTTCATATAACCTCCTTTTTGCTAAAATACAGCACTGAGTCTTATCCTATAATGCTTGACATTTGAGAATAAAGAGTGATGAATCTCAATACAGGATATCTTCCGGGTCCTATGCTTGTGGACTCTCTTTCTTGTGGTTATCAATGGGGTTTGAGGTCAGGGAACGGAGATGGACATGTCAGAAGCTTGATTCTGTTGTCAATAAACCATTTTACGTGGCTCATTATCCTGCTGGAAGATCCAATCATGACTCAGTTGTAACTTCCTGGAGTTGCAGAGGCAGACAGATGTTATTTTGCATTTTCCTGGTACTTCATGGAGTTCATGATGCTGTGTATCCTTGCAAGGTTAGATCTATCTATGTCAGATAGATAGATCTATCCAGAGAGCCAAAATTCAAGTAGTGTCTTGCAAACACCATGTGCTTATTCTGCAGTTTCCATCCATTCATCCATCCTTCCATCTATCCATGTTTGTGGTTAGATGAAAGAAAAGAATTTCTTCTGGCATGCCCTCCAAATACTTTGTCGACAGCAAAATGGCGTCTAATTATAGATTCAGTGATTTGTTGATCCCAAAATTCAACCATCTTCTGAAAATCTCCAACTGTGGAGATCTTGGAGAACTTTTTGCCTTTCTAACCATCTGTGCATGGGGCAAAATTCTCTTGTGTCCTCTTAAAGACAGGTTTATTAAAGCCCTGGTTGTTTTAAACAATGGTGACCGGGGCATTTTCAGATATGGTTGTATTTATGAAGGTTGACCTGATTTTGTCTCATTTTGTCTTTGTGTATTCGCTAATCTTCTGAATACTGTGATCAGGAAATTAGAAAATGTTATATCTCACCAGTAACGGAACTTAGAGCCCAGAGTGAAGTAGTGTGTGAAGAAGTTCTTTTGGGGAGGTAAGGGCCGCTCCAGTCGGAAAAACGTGTGGTGCTCCACGCAGGCCTTCCACACGTTCTTGCACGCTCTGTAGTTGGCCATGCTAAAGGCCAACAGTGACTCCCTGCTCTTACTCTGACGGAGTGAAAAATAAAGAAAAGCAGGGATTAATAGAGTCCAAACTGAGTTGGATTAATAATCAAACATGGATAAATTGATAATCTTGGGTGCACTGACGCTGAGGAGCCAAAAAGGAAAAAATACACCCTGAACGACTTGCATATCAATTTTTTTAATTGATATGTGAAAATCAACAATGCAAAATATTTATTTTGTTTTTAAATTCAGAGCTGATTTTTTTTTTTATATACTTTTTCATTGACATGTGGTTCTATTTGCAATTCCATTTGACTATATGTAGACAGCAGGGTTTAGCCAGTTGGATTTAACCCATTCTTCATCTCTACCTAAAGAGTGCAATGCAGCGGCACTTTAGTCCTTTAGTCTGTCCAACTTTCTCACCTCCTCAATCTGTACACCCTGCTCAAAACAATCAACTTACAAAACTTTAACACCCACGTTAATAATGCCTTTATCGCTCGTCATCTTATAGATTGCCAAGCTGAGTCGCTCTCAGGACTCAGCACAACTGCATTGTATAGCAGCGAATCCAGTGCTTGTACCAACATCTCCACTACTTCTATGTTGAACTTCTCATTAATAAGACATTGAT
The DNA here is from genome assembly GCF_027358585.1 of Pangasianodon hypophthalmus. NCBI lineage: Eukaryota > Metazoa > Chordata > Actinopteri > Siluriformes > Pangasiidae > Pangasianodon > Pangasianodon hypophthalmus. The sequence goes on from NC_069734.1 coordinate 15,265,896, forward strand.
CATCGCTGTAAAAATGCCGCCTGAGACATATTCAATATAAATAAAACATGAATTGTCAAATTGTCATGACCTTACATGACTTCTCCTATGATGTGCTGGTAGCATAACCAAAAAACCTTATATCACATAAAGCACTAATAGCTACAATTTAACCTACTGTCCTATACAGCTATGGTTCACACTTAATTAACAAACATTAAGCAGCACACAAGCCTTGTGAACACTCTCAGAAATGAAAAGTAAGTGGGGTATTACCTTCAATGGTACATCTTTTGCATATTTAGTTTCTATCTTCTACTTGAATATAGAGTACCTTTGTGGAGGCGGAGGCGTGGTTGTGCACCAGTTTGTGAATGGAGGGCAGAGCCGAGTGAGTGGTAAGGATCTACAAGTGCCGGATTTTTCTAATGAGTGTTCTGTGTTTCATCGAGTGGCGGCAAGGATAAAAAGTGGAGAGATGAGAGCCATGGGAGAGAGAGAGCAAGAGAGCGCGCTGAGCAGCACAGAGCCGCGCGTGTGCATATATGTACGTATGGAAATTAAAATGCGAAAGGATTAATGAAGAAAAATAAAGAGCCCCTTTCTGAGCTGTCCCAAGCCTGCCTCCCATCTCCTCATTTCCAGTCCACCCCAGAAAGTGTCACACTGGTGCCGAAACCCAGGAAATTGAGGAAGATCCGCATTCCCGGCCACTTGTGGATATCGTTAAGACCCTCACCGGTATCCACCAGACGCAACATCAGGCCCTCCTTAAGCTACCCACAGAGCATGAGCAGCGCATCCAGGCCATTCTCCAAGCCCAGGCAGAGGACCGGCAGGTGATACGGAGCGTGGTCCAGCCGGTGGGTACTCCAACAGCAGCCCCAGTGGCCGCTCTCCAAGATGGGATCGCAAGACGACCATTAAGAGTGCTGTGGAAGCATGGGGTTGGCTGGACTCACAGTGGGCAGCCCACTTGCTGCCTCTAACACCCCCCCAACCCCGAACCTGGGCTTTCCCTTCCCTCCCTCTCCCCCTGTGTCTCTTCTCCCCCTCAGGTTGGGCCACAGCTGTCAGAGTAAGGCCTGGGCCAGTGTGCTGGCATTGCAGGAAACCCAGGCATTGATGCACTGCAGGCCACCCCTGATCGAGCTGGGATGCACCATATACCGGTGAGTGAGTATTGAAGGCATACATACAACACATTGGTGGATTCAGGCTGTAACCAGACCTCAAGTCACCAAGGTCTGGTTCAAGGTCAAGCAGTGGGTACAGCACATCAGCTGAAGGTGAGGTATGTGCATGGGGCTGTGCACAAATATCCCTTATTGGCTGTCACGATCCAATTCCGGGTGACAAAAGCATATAATAGAGGCGGAGGTTAGTTCCCACCTCGCCCATCCATTGATTTTTTTGGGACAAATTGGCTGACATTTAAGGTGGTGTTGAGGCAAATGTGTGTGGATGGGCCCTGCAACAGTATAGCATGCTGTGGGATGTGCGCAGCGCTGGCTGGGGAGGCTTTGCCCGGGCCATCGACGTCAGCATCGCGTCAAGAAGACACGGAAGGTTATACCAAGTTCTGCAGAACACTCAAACAAAAGAAGAAACGACCCAGTTATTGGTCCCAAAGAGCCGTCGGGAAATGTTATTCCAGGCGGCTCATCATAATCCGATGGTGGGGCATTTAGGTCAGGGCAAAACACTAAACCATCTCATGGCCTGCTTCTATTGTCCAGGCAGTGATGTTCGCAGGTCGTGTGCGGCACATCGCAAATGTGAATCCACCAGCCACTGCAAAAGCGCCATTGCAACCCCTTCCATTAATTGAGGTCCCCTTCAAAAGAATTGGTCATTGGGCCATTAGAACAGACTGCACGAGGGCATTGCTTTGTGTTGGTCCTGGTGGATTACACAACACGATACCCTGAATCTGTGCATCTTCACAACATCTCAGTAGGCAGTGTTATGTGCAAATCCACACATTAGGGCAATCAAGACAGGAGAATTTGCTACAGGCACAAGAACGTCAATCCAAGCAGTATAATAGGGGCGCTCGGAGACTTGAGTTTTCACAGGGAGATGAAGTGCTCGTATTATTACCCACATTGAGCTCCACATTGCATGTGGCAAGGGCCCTTCAAGGTCATACGTTGAGTCGGGGACATTGAGTACGAGGTGAAGCAAAGGGGGTGGGGTGCGGCAGATAGACCACCTCAATCTCCTTAAACCATGGAGAGAAGTTGTCCCCGTGGCTTTGGCAACGGTTGTTCTGGAGAGGGAGGAGCTAGGACCGGGGTAATTGAGGAGTAACTGGTCCAGCCCAGTGGTCCTGGTTCCCAAGGCAGATGGTTCGGTCTGGTTTTGTGTGGACCTTAGAAAAATCAAAGCGGTGTCTAAATTTGATGCATACCCAATGCTGCACATTGATGTACTCCTCGATCGGTTAGGTGTGGCTCACTTTCATTTGACACTGGATTTGACAAAGGGATATTAGCAGATCCCTCTGACTCCCGTATCTCATGAGAAAACAGCCTTTTCCACTCCATGTGGTTTACACCAATTCGTGACCCTTCCTTTTGGGTTGTTCAGAGCCCCAGCGACGTTACATGGACAGAATCGTCCATCCACACACTGCCTACGCCGCTGCCTATCTAGATGACATTATTTATAGCAACGATTGGCAGAATCTAAGGGCTGTCCTGACATTGTTGAGACAGGCAGGACTCACAACAATACCAAAGAAGTGTGCACTTCGATGGGTGGAAGTACGGTATCTGGGCTTCCACTTGGGCTATGGGAAGGTGCGTCCCCAAATTGATGAGGACCAGTATTGCACCATTTAGTTAGCTTTCGGAATAAGGCTTAATAAAAGGTGCACTACATGCACCTTCCCAGAGAAAAGATATAGAGTAAAGGTACAAAAGATGTACAGGTAGAACCCCTTCCCTTTGGGATATTAAATGTCTACAAATTAAACAGAGAAATTAAAGATGCTTGAGGAAGAAACAAATATTCATATATGCAAAGGTCACTATGAATTATAAATGATCGTGTCATAAATGTAAAGGTCTGGCATTATTAAGTAGGATGTGTGCAACCCGTATAAAATTTTCACAGCAAACAATATTTCAGAAAACATGCGACAAATTCCATTCCATGTGGGAAAACTGCTTACCGATTCTTTTCGGAGTTGGATAAAAAACTGTCTTGATTTGAAAGATATTTTGACAATTTTCACCCTGAGAAATGAAAATGTCAGAGGACATGGGAAAGAGAACAAAAATATTTACCTCTATGCTACAGACCACAGACTCTAAAAGATAGACACATTTATTATTTTTATATTTGATTACATTTTATATTAAACTAAATGCAAATGAAATCAATAAATAGCAGTTTAGACAATTAGTGTCAGCATCTTTCAGTGGAATTGCAGTGAAAACCTTTAAAGCAACAATTTGTGGTTTAGATACATGCAAAAGAGAGATGTATTTCAGTCTGTTTTTAAAGTCAGTTTATATTTCAGAACTATATATAGTAGGAAATTTCACAATTGCACAATGAAGGGTTTTCTGAAGCTGCCACACACGTCACAAGATATATAGAAATTGTTATGTATAATGACTGATTTGAATCTACACTCAGTTTTAATCTTACACACACTTCACTATCAGTAGACATTACGGTATGGAGGAGTAAAACAATATAATTAAATATACATTAGCACCGTCAACCATTAGTCAGTATATGTGCATGTGCACATGCCTAGATTTATAATGTATGAGGGATATGCATTATTTGCCACTGTTGTGTTAAACTGTAGAGGTACTCACCATGGGAAGTGGTTGACCCGTACCCTGTTTTTATAAACGCAGATCCCAGCAGCCATCACTCCAATGTAGACCTCAGTGTTGCTCTGGTCCTGTCATGTACAGTTTGGTTAGGATCAAGGGAAAGAGCCTGGTTGTATCGTAGCTATTTGTAATATTAGTAAATATTTCACAAAAAAATGCATTTGTTTAATTCGGGAAGTTTGCTCAAGTTCCCAAGAAAATACTACTCAAAATTGGCAAACTGATTTGATTTCGATGATACTCTACAGTTTATTTTCTGTTATACCCTATGTAGTGAGCAAATATAGGGAATAAGAAGCCACTTGGGATTCATCCCAGTACACTTCATTCAATCAGCCCGCTATTTTTTGCGATGTACACACGTTGGTCCGAGTCCACGCTCAGGACCAGTTCTGGGTGTGTTTGGGGGCGGGGCTCATAATCGCAGGTTTGCATTCACACAGAAGAATTCCCTTCCTAACCGTGGATTGGTTGCACAATGCAATATGTCACTTGTGTGCACACAGGTTCGCAAAGTGGTAAGCACTAGATTCAGCTGTTCGCTGTATTGTGAACCCCAGACCACCATTTTTAAGAGGACCAGTGACACTATTAAGGACTGTGTTGATTTCATTAGATCTAAATCACTAGTATGCTACATTTTGTCTCATTCTTCCTTAGATAATAACAAATTGAAGATTATTAAGTGATTGAGTTCATATTAAGTGTGACTCGTAAGAAGTTACAAGCAATAATAATAAAAGCTTTATGAGAATACACAAACTGCTGTATATGGTGTCAATTTTAAACCAGTGCACTTCTTGGAATTTTGCACCTTATTTATATACTGTACTGTACAGTGCTGATGACTTTCTTCATTTTTTGGATGAGATGTGAAAACAGACAGACAGTCCAAGAACACAAACAGACCTCAGTCAAAGGGTGAAAATAAAACGTAGCGGGGAAAGCAGGCAGGAAGGGAGAGTTACTCACTCGAGCATAGTGCAGTTCCACTCCATACAGCTCTAAAGAACTGGCAGAATTCAAGTAGTTAAACTCTGACTGAGCAGGAGTGAGTCCACTGGAGAGAGAAAAAAAAAAAAAAAAAAGAGAGAGAGAGAGAGACGTCATTTGTGCAGTCTGTAAGGAGACTCGATCTCAGAGTTTGGAACAATGAGCTGCCTTGTTCTAGCCTGAGTGTGTGTGTGTGTGTGTGTGTGTGTGTGTGTGTGTGTGTGTGTGTGTGTACTCAGCTGCTTCCTTTCTTTCCCCCCACTTAGTCCAATCACGTTGTCTTTTACATAATTTTATATAGAGGATTTCCAGTTAGCTGTAGTCCTTACAGACTGTTTCTCCCAGCTTACGTGTGCTGCTGGTGCAGTTTGGCGACCTCCTTCTCAAAATCCTCCGGCGGATTTGGGATGAAGCTGTACTCGGAAAGGTAGTCTGGTGACTGCTCTGACTGGCTGTAGTCCCCCAACTCGGCTGCAACACAGAGCGCACATTGTGACCGAGTGTGTGCGTGTGAGAAAAAGCCGGAGTGCACAATGGCTCCTTTGCCCACTTAAAGTCTCAAACAGCAAGTCTTCCAATTTGCTCGTGGTCATGTAAAAGTGTAATGCTGGGCCAAAAGCCAAAGCCAGATGTTAAGACTCATAGCTCCAACCAACATCTGAGCTGCCACCCATAAAACATGAAGGTAACCATTACCATCATCATCACCATTAATCTTTGGCAGTTGATTACGGATATTCTTATTGTTGAAGAGTTTAATTGCATGCATTTATGCAAATAAACTTTCATCTTATGAACTGTGCATAAATTTGCATACTTCACAAAACCTAAAATCTATTTAGCAAATTTACATTTATTCTCAACAATCCTAATCATTCATTCATTATTTCACTTGTTTAAACCATTAAAGGCTTAAAAACACATCCATAGTGCCCCTGAGTTCATAAACAGAAGGGCAAATATACATATTACACCTTTTCCTAAGGGTAGAGTTTTGATAGTTTTCTTGCAGTACAGTTTACGGCTGAGGCAAAAAAAAAAAAAAAAAAAGGGGGTACTGATGAATTTTGGGCATTTTAATTAATTAATTCCTTCTAAATAACAGTGTTAAGACTCCTGTGATAAAAGAAATACTCACCCTGAACAGCATAAGAGGCCAAAACTGCTGCTGCATTCTGGGGACACGGTAACCTAACAGACCAAGAGGACACATGTCATATCATATTCACAATTTACAACAAATACAAAGTAGAGTTGTCTGTTAAGGGTTTTTCCTTTGTCAGTCAGTCAGTGCTATATGAGATTATTCATGGGTTTCTATATTCTGTACTAAATCACTGCTATACTAAAGTCATTATATGAGATGTTTTAGGTCAAAAATGATTTGGGGATTTTATTGGTTTCTGATCAAATAAGGTCTCAGCCTTCATTCTTATGAAACTCAGTGAATAGAGATGTAAGTGTGCAAACTTTTATTCCAGGTTGTAGCAAAAGGAATAAATGAATCAACGAATCACTGAAAGAAGAAGTGTACAAAAACCAAATGGCATTCCGAGATGCTTTTCTGTTCACCACGGTTGTAAAGAGTGGTTCACTGGATGTTGTTTTTTGTTTTATGCATCAGAGACTGATGTGCGTGAAAATCCCAGTATATCAGAAGTTTCTGAAATACTCCAACCAGCTTGTCTGGCACCAACAACCATGCCATAGTCAATGTCACTGAGATGAGATCGCATTCTGATGTGAACCTTATCCGAAGCTCTTGATCTGTATCTGCATGATTTCATGCACTGCACTGCTGCCACATAACTGGCTGATTGGATAACTGCATGAATGTGCAGGTGTACACACGTTCCTACTACAGTGGACAGGGAGTGGCTGTATAAAAATCTAAAACTATGATATTATACTATTCTATACTTGCGTTGGTCTGTCCGTCTGTCTGCGTCTGTATGCCATTAACTGGAGTGCACAATTCTACTCACTTTCCACTCTGGATGTCCTGCTTCAACTGCAAAAAGTACAGGTACCTGAAAATAAGTGAGTAAGACATGTACATTTTAAAACATAAGTGCGCTGTTTAACACTTCGCTTTTACTTGACAGGTTTTTCATTTAATCATTATATAAAGGTGGCACCTTGTGTACTCCTCTTGAAGTTTGCTTGGATCACTTACAAAAAACTTCACCCTAAAACTCAGATTATTTGGAGTGACTCCTGGAGGAAGAAAAAAAAAAAAAACAGTGATCAGTCATTTACTCTAGGCAAACATAGAGTACATACAATTTAAAAACGTACAGTGGATATAAAAGTTTATATGTTGCTGTTAAAACTGCAGGTTTTTGTGATCAGTCATGTCAGATCTTTTTCCACCTTTAATGTGATTATAGCAACCAACGAAATTCAAGTGTAAAACAAATAGAAATGTTTTAGTGGGAAAAATAATAAAAAGAAATAACTTACAATAACCTGGTTGAATAACTACTACTTTGATAAAGCAGTTTTTGCTTGTAATACAGCACATAGTCTTATTGGGTAAGGGTCTACCGACTCTTCCAATTGATTTGGCAATTTTATTCCACTCTTCCCTGTAAAAATGCTCCAAATCTATCAAACTTTTTGTCATTCCACAGGTTTTCGATGGGATTTAGATCCGGTCTCGGACTGAGCCATTCCAGAATGTTGATCGTCTTTTTCTGAAGCAATTCCTCTGTGGACTTGAACTTGTGCTTTGGGTTATCATCATGCTAGAAGGTGAAACTGTTCGTCTTCATCAGCTGTCTAACAGAGGGCCTGGACTATCTATGCCAAAATGAATTATTCTGTATTCAGAGATATCCCTCTATCTTGACTAGAGCCCCAGTTCCAGCTGAAGAGAAGCAGCCACAAAGCACGATGCTGCCACCACCGTGCTTCACCATGAGTATTTTTTTTGCGAAAGGGCGTCCTGTCTAGCCACCCTACCCTATAGCCCAGACATATGAAGGATACTTTGGAATGAGTTTGAATGTGATGGGTTAATTCTGAGCACAGTCTAATTCTCCATTATAAAAGGGTGTTTTTTTTTTTTTGTTTTTTTTTTTCCCCTAAAATGTTTTTTTGTTTTTCACGGAAATGCTGTTGGTTGCTAGATCACATTAAAGGTGGCAGAAGATCTGACGTGATTTATCTTGTTTTCATCTTTTTTTACATCACAAAAACCTGCAGTTTTAACATGGGTGTGTGTGTGTGACCTTTTTATATCCACGACAAAGGATTTTAAGAATGAAAATAGCTTGTTCTTTCACCTACTTTTCAACTGTTTCCTTATTGGTTTGCTTGGATCCAGCCACCTCTATAAATAACACAACAAAGGAAAGATTGTGTTGTCGATTTCAGAGCACACTTTTATTTTGGGATCACATAACAGCCGCTTAAATGAATGTTTTCTTCGGTCAAGCAGTGTGTGAAATACAAAGTAAAACATTTATCACTTCGAAATAACATTCATCAGAATCTATGAATTATGCATCAGGTGTTTTTTCGCTTCTGCTGCGCTGTTAACGCTGTTGTATCAGTTACAAACCACTGGAGTATGACATGACCTGAGACTCAACTCCGACTTGTCAGGTGTGTGTGTGTGTGTGTGTGTGTGTGTGTGTGTGTGTGTGTGTGTGTCTGTCTGTAGCTATAGTTATATCCGTCCTTTCTTCCATCCTTGTCTCTAACACTTATTTTACCATAAGATGATGCATTAGAAGATGTATAAGAACATGTCTGCATTTACATGTGTGTCCTATTTGGGATTATATAGTTACTTAAAAAAATCACAATAAACTTTGATTAATTGAAGGATTTAGATCTAGGATTTTTTGACTAAAAATAACTAAACACATAAATATCTTCATAGCATAAAATTATAATTTTATCATAAGCATATCTTATCTAATATCTTATCTAATAAATTTACCTAATTTATCATAATGTGGGCCTGTTGAAATTTATTAGTATCACTTGTAGGTCACATAAATTCTTTTTATATTTCATATTTCATTAGTGATAGATTTTTAAAAATACCATTATTGGCAAACGTTTATTCAGAGGCCATTTTGTCCTACACTCGGGGGCCGCTTACACGACAACATTTTCAGCCAAAAACGGGAAACTTTTTATGCGTTTTGCCTGTTTGTTTACACGACAACGGCGTTTTGGGGACTGAAAACGTATATTTTTGAAAACGGGTTTCAAAGTGCAAGTTTTTGAAAACGCCATTGTCTCATATCATCTCCATGTAAACACCCAAAACGGTGATGTCATGCACGTGCGTAGTACGTGTTAGGTATGCGCAGACATGCGCGGTACGTGTCTATTGTAAAGGCAAGCGCGAACAAACATACACAACAATGGCGGAGTACGTGGTAGTGTTGTTGCAGCTCAAGAGTTTGCTAACGCTTCTTCAGCAAAGTGTGGATTTACTTCACCAATATTACAACCAACTAACAAGGTGACAGCGCCAACTACTGGCCTGGCACACGTAATACAGCGGTTTTGGCCGTTATCGCGGATATGTGTAAACGCGAATCGTTTTGAAAACGTTTGTCGTGTACACGTGAAACTTTCTGAAAACGCAAGAGAAAAACTTTTCCGTTTTTGACTACATCATTGTCGTGTAAACGTAGCCTCAGCCTCAAGGGGCACTTGGCCAAAGAAAATGTGTTTCAATAGATGGAATTTTAGGTGACTAAATGTAGGAACCAGTAGTGAGGACACATTTAAATATGAATTTTGTCATGCTTGAATACATAAATATTAAGAAACTGTCAAATTAAAAAATATATTGTGTTTTATGTGGATTTTGTGTATTTTTTTTTCCAAAATTTTCTGCCAATTCCCACCCATCAGCCATCACTCCCCTTTCATATAACAGCTACCAATTGGGAAGAGTGAAGGCTAACATGTGCTTCCTCGGAGACAGCCAACCTCCAGATCTTTTCAAACCGCTTCTCATGCTACATCACATGGCAGTGTAGCTCTGAGGAAAGTGATATTGACCCTCTTCCGCATACATGAGTTCACAAATGCCCGCGATTGGCTAGTGTTGCTGTGATTGACAGGGGAGAGAGAGTACACCATCCCTCCCACCTGCAAAGCACGGCCCATTTTGCTCTCTTGGACTCCCGTCCATGGATGTCTGTTCCATCATTGCTGATCAAACTCATAACCGCTGGAAAACTGCGCTTTTTTGTTGCACCACACGGGCGTCCCAAGTGTGAATTTTTGCCTTTGAATGAGTAAATATGAAACTGCTTAACTATTTTCAAAATATGGTGTGTGTTGTGCATTTTATGCTGGGAAGGAATTCCTGATAACAAATGAACTCTTTGGGCTAGTGTATCACTCCAACCATCAACCAATCTATCCTTCCTATTCATTCGTCCGTCCATTCTTGTGCCATTAATCCACCCGTCAATGTGTGCGTAGCGAGTGAGAACACAGCTTTTAATTTATCATGAGAAGATGAACCCACTCACTCAAAGCTCGAAACTATGGCACGCATAAACCAGGACTATGAGACTGCATGTGTGCCATGTGGGACAGGGTCCAAGTGTTACTTCACTATGTTAGCTTTTGGTTAATATGTATATTTTTACAAAAATGGCACTCGGGAATGGCGCAACACCACAATCAAACAGGACACACTAAATAACTACTATATAGATTTGTTATTTATGTTACATAGATTTTTCTCTTTCAATTTAGGGCAATGTGTCCACCAGAGCAATTGTCCGGTATATGTGTGTGTGTGTGTGGGTGTGTGTGTGTATCTGAACATCCATCCACGTGATTCATGTGTGTCTTTATACATATACATGTATATCCATCTGTTTGTCCTTTCACCAATTCATTAATCTATCCATGTGTGTTTATTTACAGAGAACAACCTTTGTACTACCAGGGCAAGCTTCACTGAGAACACCATGCCTGTGTGTGTGTGTGTGTGTGTGTGTGTGTGTGTGTGTGTGTTATACAGCTTGCCTGGCTGTCCGCGGAGTCATCAGTGATCTGAAGTCCAAAATAGTCTTGCTCGGTCAGTTCCAGATGTTTAAAGACTGCATCCAGTAAGACCTGACCCTGATCCTGCTTCTACGGCGAGAAAAAGGGTCATTATTAGTCACTTGTAGCTGCTGAGAATTTAAGCTGTAATGACGCAAAACTCCGAGATCCGAGTGGTGAGACACAAAACACTACAATGCATACTAATCTACACTAATTTATGCAAATGTATGTTAATGTGTGCACTTTGGCTTGTTGACCACATTTGGGGGATGGGGGCGTTGGGGGTTAGGGATCCTTCTCCATTTGCTACTAGGACACAATGATCAGGGTGCAAAAAAATTTGCTCAGTGTGTGTGGCCGTAATGGTGATAGAATGAGTCATATTGAATAACACGACTCAAAAGGAATCATTTCTACTTTAGCATGTGAGGTATCAGTGGTGAGTTCACTGAAATGCCTCTCATAATCACTATGTAATCGTCTCACTTCATTTATCTGACCTGATCAGGATTATCTGGTATGACCACACGTTTCTATATAATTCCATTTGTAGCAGAAGTGGGCAGGATGGCAAAAATATATCATATCACAAGACTCGAAAACATTTCGACGACACAGGACATGTATTGCAATGTCCAGGTTTGCTAACAAACTGCAAATATGAAAAACAATGGGTTTGATGATAATGTTAATATCTACAGAAATACAACACGTAAAATCCTAATCTCAATTATTCTAATAATAAATTTTAAAAAAATTCAGGATGGAATTTTGACATCAATCAGAGCTTGTAATTGCTAATTAAAACAAATAAAAAAAAAAATATCAGATAAATCTCATAAAAGTTTGTGACCAAATGCATCACGATCAGTGTTTTATCGTTAAGCCAGGCCAGCCCTAATCTGTAATTAGTAAGCATGCCATTCATTCAAAGTTATTTACTCAATACAATCACATCCGTGCCCCATCATATTTTAATAATTACTCTCTGTCAAAACTATGTTTCTCAGTAAACTGTCATGTTTTCTGTAAGAGCCAATTATTTAACATGGTTGGAAGGAGTCTCCAGTGCCAGCACTATGCTGAGTAGTATACAAGTCTGGTGTGTGGTTTTTGGGGGGAAAAAATAAACAACTAAAAGTTGTATATCGCACAATGTGATACATTAGAAAGTTTGTTAGAGGAAGATAATGATCACATACACACTCGTTTTTTACCTTTAGTCTGTAATAACGCACTTATCTAGCTAACTCTCTCACCATACGTTATTACGTTTATGTTAGCTGCTACTTCTTTCAGCCTATTCAATTTCCAGGCAACCAAAACATGAGACTGGGCAGCACGTTTGAGCTCCACTTGGACTGTAGGCTGGCTAGTGAAGTTGTATTTGTGTGCCCCTGTACAGTCCCCTTATATTCAAAAATATTGGAACAGCAAGCAAGGCCAGTTCTTTTGTTTTTGCTGTATACTAAAGACATTTGGGTTTGAGATCAAAAGATGAATATAAAATGATGAAAAGATGAAAAACAACTTGGAAAATAGCACTTTTTGTTTGAACTCACCCATTTTTCAGGTGATCAAATATATTCGAACATGTACCTGACAGATGTTTGCCCAGGTGTGCCCTGTTAGATTGACTGTTTAAACAATTAACTAGCTCTGAATGTACATGAACCCTGGATTTCACCTGTGAAGACTGCATTTGTTGTTAAAAAGAATAGACCAACGTGTAGTCCAGAGAGCTGACTATGGGAGAAAAGCAAGCGACTGTGAAGCCGAGAAAAGAAGGAAAGTCGATCAGAGCCAATGCACAAGCATTGGGCATAGCCATTACAACAATTTGGAATGTCCTGAAGAAGAAAGAAACAACTTGTGTACTAACAACCACATAGGGAACAGGTTAGCCAAGGAAAACAACAGCAGAAACATTGTGAAAGCTGTGAAGAAAAACCCAAAAACAACAGTCAGTGACATCACCAACAACCTCCACAGGGCAGGGTGAAGGTATCACAAGCAACCAATCGAAGAAGACTTTGAGTACAGAAATATAGAGGCCAAACCACAAGATACAAACCACTAATCAGCAGTAAGAATTGGAAGAGCCAGATTGGAATTCGCAAAGAAATACAGAAATGAGCCACAAAAGGTCTTGAACCAAGATTAACCTCTACCAAAGTGATGGAAAGGCCAAACTACGGAGAAAGAAAGGATCCACTCATGATCCAAAACACACAAGCTCATCGTTCAAGCACGGTGGAGGTAGTGTTATGGCTTGGGCTTGCATGGCTGCTTCTGGAATGGGCTCACTAATCTTTATTGATGATGTTACTCATGATGGTAGAAGCAGAATGAATTCAGAAGTCTACACAAACATTCTGCCTGCCAATTTACAGAGAAATGTGTCCAATCTAATTGGGAGGAACTTCATCATGTGGCAAGACAATGACCCAAAACACACTGCCAACACAACAAAGGACTTCATCAGGGGGGAAAAAAGTGGAAGGTTTTAGACTAAGACCAAGTCAATCACCAGAACTTAACCCAATTGAGTATGCATTTCACCTCCTGAAGAGGAGACTGAAGGTAGAAACCCCCCAAAACAAACAACAAATGGAAGCACCTGTGGCCTGAAAGGCTGGAAAATCATCACAAAAGAAGAGTGCAACAGTCAGTGGGTCGCTAGCTTGATGCAGTTATTGCAAGCAAGGGATGCGCGACCAAATATTAAGTGTTATTTATGTTAAAACTGTTTGTTCCAATACTTTCGCTCACCTAAGAATTGGGTGGTCTGTCACCAAAGGTGGCATGTTCTAAGCTGTTTAACACATCTAGATGCAAATCAGGAAATGAAAGCTGAAATTCTGATCTATCGTCTCAGTCATCTTTTGAGCTCAAACCCAAATGTCTTCAATGTATAGCAAAAACAAAAGAACTGGCCCTGCCGTTCCAATACTTTCCGAGGGGACTGCATATTAGAAAATCTCATTTTGTGTGTGTGTGTGTACTTACATTAGCTCTGAATTCTTGCACCGTGTTGTCCAGCAGCAAAACGTTACACACCACCTGTGAGCTCGATCTGTCTCGTGCCACTTCGGACTCTCCCACATCGGAGCTTCGGCCAGCAGGCAACCGGAAGCGTGCTGTCATTACTGTCCCCACACCGTCTGCGAAAGACATAAACCTTCATGAGTGCATACGAGACAACATACATCCTGAATACACACGGAAGAAGGAAAATAGTTAATAACAGTGTATATACCACAGTGATGTTGAATTCTCAAATCTGATTGGTCAGAAGGTGCTGATTCACTAGAACAGCAACTCCGACAATAGTGCAGCCACATATCTCAGGTTTACATTAATGTGTTCGTTTTAATACGTTATTGTTTCCATAGTAACAGCTCATTCACAGGCAGATGTTTACGTAACCTAAGCTTAATAAGGAACAAATTAAAAAAAAAAAAACAACAAAGAAAACTGTCTAATCATTGATATGGTGAGGTATTTAGCGAGAAGACATTTATTTAACATTTGTGTAAGGAGTCTCCAGTCTCGGCCCTTTGTAACAGTCAGTTTTCCACCACAGGAAAATCTTTAAGACAGAGGATATAGTGCTTTCAGGTTTAACGTCAAGAGAACAAAAAGAGAGGCTAAGAAGGGAATGACTGTTTATAGCCACTATAGTGTAAGTGACGACATGAACTGACTCGTTTAATGGATGTTCCGTAACATTACATGTACCTATAAATGGTTAAAAAAATACGTATCAGTAAAAGACACAGTATAAAACACTTGGGGACTTGGTGTTATTGGAAAATAATCAATGTCAGGGTGCTAACAGTAACTCTGCTCTGTGTCTGGCCACATCATACAACCTCGTTGTTGAGTATTTGACTGTAACAGCATGTTAAAAAATAACAGTAGCCTCACTATGCTGTAATATTACACACGTCCTCACTTTAGGTGAGCGCACTACGTTGCCTCTTTATAGCATACAGCGTTCCGTCGTTCTCATTCGAGTGTAATTCAGGGTTAGACATGTATACAGGCTACATACTGTATTTCTGCTATTCGTTATGACAAAGCTGAAACTATCACTGTGGGGCGAAACCGAGATGAGCTTTTGCCGTGACATCACGTTAGAGTGCAATCCTACACATTCTCACAGTGCACTGGAATGCTCGATTTCTCTGAAAACGTTCTCTTTTTTTGTATTTTCAACACGGAATCATATGTGGGTATGCACATTTCCCTAAAACGGTGAGCCATTCGTGCAGTGGTAAGGCTATCTACTGGACTATTTGTTTAATATTGACATTACCGATGTAGAAAGGTATCAGAAAGGTATTATTATCTGTACAGCTTATTAAAATATTTAGGGCACCATTTTGCAACCAGGCACCCGTTCCAAACGTAATGTATTCGTTTCATTCATTCATATATGTAGTAATCTCTTTATCCTGACCAGGGTCGCTGGGGATCTAGAGCCAATTCGAAGAAGGTGTATTATTTTTTGACTTTTATTAATTATAATAATTATAATAGATTTATGACCAGCTAAAATTTTCCATTTTCCAATTTTAAAGGTTCAATACAAAATGTTTAATATCGAATCAGCTTCTTCCAATCAGAGTTTGTAATTAAAAAAAAAAAAAATGCCAGAAATAAATACCTACAATGTCTCAGAACAGAGTATTGTGACCCAGTTTATCATGATATTGATATTTCCCTGTCATAGCATGAAAGTAAAATGATCAACTGGATTTAATGGAATCTAATTATAATCTAATTATAAAAGCAGAGCACACAACACAAAGAAAACCGTTTTATTGACTGCCAACTCGATTAGCTTAAAGAAATTCCCTAAGTAATGAAGAACCATATATTTATAAATTATACAATCTGTACAACAGAACAAAAAGGAATTAATGATAACTAATTAATGATAATAATGTCAAAAAAAAAAATCTAGCACCTCATTTTCATTGTGTGTATCACTAGGAATCAGATAAGATACATCTGTGGCCCTGACCATATATAATTACATGATAATTGCTTGAATCACCTTTTCACATTAATACCCATGTTGTTATGTTACAGTATATGTGATGACTCAGTGTGTGTTAGCTGACATTCATAGCTGACATTCGCAATTCGTAATCAGCTAGGCGGGTAGACTAGAGTATTAGAGTATCGCTATTTAGCCACCTACAGTGGAGGCCAAAATTTACATAACCTATACATTCAAACTCAGTTTTCGGGTTTTCCACAGCTATTGCCGTATAGTTCCTGTGTTATGTTAATTAGAGTATCTCTTATATTTTAGAGAGACGGCTTTATTTTAGCTTTTATTCACTATATCAGATTTTCAGGAGGTCAAAAGTTTCCATACACTTTGCTACTATTCGGTGGCACTAACTTGAGTTTTAAATTTTCTAAGTTTTAAATTTTCGGCTGATGTCTTGAGGTGTTGCTTCAGTATTTCCAGCTAATCCTCCCTCTTCATAATGCTATCTATTTTCTGAAGAGCACCAGGCCCTTTTCCAGCAAAACGACCCCAGAACATGATGCTGCCACCCCCATGTTTCACAGGTGGGATGGTGTTCTTTGGATTAAAGCTTCACCCTTTTCCCTCCATACACAGCACTGACCATTATGGCCAAACAGTTCAATTCTGTTTTTTATCTGACCAGACAACTCTAGAGGTGATCACCTGCAAAACTTTTTTAGCTTTTTTTATGCCGGTCTTAGAGTAAAGAGCTCCGTCCTTGCATGACTCTCTTAACGGTGGATTCAGTTCTAGTTTGTATAAGAAATGTTACTTTTTTGCCTTGGTGGTGAACATATTACTAATCATAAAACGGCTAAGTAAGGTGTCCGCATTCTGAGGCATTTCTCATCGTAGATTTTGTACCTAACTTTTACCTAACTAGCTTACAGAACTCAGTGTTAACCAGCAGTGTGGAAGTGTTTTATACGATGAAAATAAAGTTAGCTGAAAAATATGTTGAGCTGGTCTCCAATGGAGGCATGATCACTTTAAACAATCATCTCATCTAGGGCAAGTGAAGAGCTTACAAAAGCTATCAGCATTTTTGCATCAAAACAAAAAGCCATTTAGGTTTAACAGCTTAATAATCATTATATTATGGGTACAGCCTCAGAAACAGAGTACAACGTACAGCGTATAACAAAGCCAATCACAGACAAAAGAAAGCAAGACATTACAGATAAAATTACACAACCCATAGTGATGCACATTATCGTAATGAAACGTGAGGCGCTTAAAAGATTAATTGAGACACTGGAGCGCAGTTACTCCATCCCTAAGCGTTCTACAATCTCAGAAGCCCTCATTTGTATGCACATCAATTCTCAGGACCAAGTTCTAACCCAGAAAAGAAGCTCTACATCAGTCAGTTTGATGGCAGACATTCAACAGTCAGTGTCCATTTCATTACCAAAGATGAGAGAAACTAGAGAAAACATTGGGTAAGAACATCCCAAGAACACTGGGAAAATCACGTACATTTTCCTCAACGGGAACTTCTTCAGGACTTTGCATTTTGCAATTTCTTAGGAACATGACATTTTTGGAATTTCTTAGTAACATGACAAGTGAGGAAACAATTCTTTATAGCCTGGTGAAGGTTATGTGGTGAGGATAACTTATGTTATGCTTGAATCTAGAACCCTAAATGGATCCTTCTGCTTGTTCTTTTGGGAAAAAAGTTTAAAGGTTACAGGTTTTCTACAGAACCTCAGAGTTTCAAGTTTAAAGAGGATTCCAAGTATAATCCTTTAAAGAAGAGAAAACCATCAACTGTGCATTAAAAACACTAAAAAAAAAAACCCCTCTTTCCAAGAATCATCAAGAAAAAGAAAGAAGTTAGTTCTGCCAGCCACTTCTGTGCTTGAGTCTCCTTCTGAGAATGTGGACTTGATACATTCTCAGCACGCATACAGTGAGCAAAGGTCAGCCAGGGTCAGCAGCGTGTTCTTAACCTGTTCACAAATAACTTACCAGAGGCTCTTTCAAAGCTGTGAGCACAGTGCCAACAAGCCAGCATTAGTTTTTCTTTAATGTACTCTGAGCATGTTTTCAGGACAGGAGAAAGGTCAGGTATCTAGGGTCACGTATGCTATAAATGGCTCTAGCAAGACAAGTTTATCTCATGCTATTGCACCCTTGCAATTAGAAAAAAAGATATATGCAAAGCTAATTGGTATGACATTTTGATTAACATCATAAATCCCAGCACTGAAACGGCAATGTTTTTAAATATTGGAGTGACACTGGAGGTTGTCCCATTTCCCACACTATGCCATACAAGCAATGGTTAAAATCAGAACTAGGCATGTACCAAAGAAATCATCCACAATATTGTTACCGTCGACACTTCAATTTAATACCCCTGCAATAGCCTCTCTACCCCTGCAATACCCCCTACCCCTGCAATACCTCCACTACCCCTGCAAAACTCTCCCTACCCCTGCACTACCCTCTCTACCCACACAATACCCTCTCTACCCCTGCAATAGCCTCACTACCCCTGCAATACCCCTTACCCCTGCAAAACTCTCCCTACCCCTGCACTACCCTCTCTACCCCTGCACTACCCTCTCTACCCATGCAATACCCCCACTACACCTGCAATATCCTCAGAACACTTGCAATACCCTCACTATCCCTGCAATACCTCCACTACCCCTGCAAAACTCTCCCTACCCCTGCACTACCCTCTCTACCCCTGCAATACCCACACCATCCCTGCAATAGCCTTACTACCCCTGCATTACTCTCCCTACCCCATAACACCCTCACTAACCCTGCAACACCCTCCCTATACCTGCAATATCCTCCCTACCCCTGCAAAACCTCTCTACACCTGCAATACACTCACTACCCCGTAGTACCCTTCCTATGCCTGCAATATCATTCCTACCCCTGCAATACTGCCACTACACCTGCAGTACCCTCACTACCTCTTCAATATCTTCCCTACTGCTACAGTACCCTCACTACCGCCTGCAATACCCACACTACTCCTGCAATACCCTCATTACCCCCGCATTACCCACACTATCCCGTAATTACTTTTGGGAAGCTGATGCAGATCTGAGTTGGATTTGCACACTTCCAAGATAAAGGTCTCTGATTTGTAAAATAGCTTAAGGACAGCTGAAAAGGCTATACCATAATTAGGTATTAGACCCGATGGAGAGTACCCTCACATATTTTTATTAGTTTTATTAACGGTTATACTGGGCTTGTGTATTGACAGATTTTATTCTTATGGTTGAATTTAGCTATTAACTAACTAACTTAACTAATTTAATAAATGACATTAAAGAGTTGCACGGAATTGTTTTTTTTTGGATCTATATATGTGAGCATCACGGAGATGTGTTTTCCATGACAGCAGCAAGAGACAAAGGAACAGCACGACATTTGAACTGACATTTTCTTCAGTTCTATGCAAATTAAATTCCGAGAAAAGCGATAAATTCAAACAATTGGCTTGAATGATTCCTTGGACCACTCCTATGGTTCGCGTGGTCCGTTGTTTCCGTAATCCCCCACTGACAACTTCAGTTCCTAACCGCAATTAGATTCCTGTTACTGGTTGATACACTAAAATGGAAGGAAAACGTATAGCTAGCTGTGGTTTCCTCTTATCCTGTCATATATAACCAGTCATTAAAGGTGTATAGAGGTATTACGAAGAAATATGAAGCTTGGAAAGAAGTAGCAGAGACGGTTGGTGCCTCTGGTGAGTGTACGTCGCTAGTACAGTTTGCTAGCTTTGAGAATCTGTCAGTGAAGCTAGTATCAAGTCTAGCCTGTAACATGTAAAGCAAACAACAAATTTTCATGCTAGTTCGTGCATTATTTTTATTTGTGTTTAACAAGTTTAACATGTAGGCCAAACATTTAGTCTACTACTGTGACATAAACTACGACAACAGCAGCGTTCGCTAAACTCCCACAAGAGACTAACTACAAAAGGGATTTGTTGCTTGCTAGTACGAACCTAGTGTGATAAGTTTAACATCTTTCTAATTTCCAGAGGCACAAAAAGCTGTATAGTTGCTACTTTGGATGGATACTTCATTATATAAAATAAACATCATCTAACATTGGATAAAAAGCTAGCTAGTCATAATAGCTAGCTTGCTCTTCCATCCAAGATACAAGCTAATTTAAAAAAGGTTGAGAAGTTAGCTAAGCACATCGTGTGAACAGAGCATTAGCAGGAATAATGTATCATCCCAAAGCCAATCCCAAATGGAATGACTGCAATGACAGATACAAATAAAAGTGTGGTTTCTGTACTGAAATGCTGCAAACCGTGATTAAAAAGGTTAGGCAATTATTGCAAATACTGTGGCGTGCCTAATGAAAGCTTGTTAATACCACATTCTGTTCCTTTAGTTTACCATCCATCCTTTCTTTTCAGAGGCAGCTATTGTGTACAGGGCGAGCATTTGAACGCTCAGTGGATAGCTGTCCAAACAACAGGGGGTCACACTGGTTGACCTTTTAGGAGCCATGCAGTGGCCTCCTATCCAAATTCCTGCCAATCAAGCAGTGCTACTCATAAGCTTTTCCACGGACTGGTATCTCAATGGACAGACATATTGTATTTTCCAGTTACAATAACGTAGTGTCTATAAACTCTTATGAGTACACTAACATATATATTTTTTGTGTGAGGCTTTCTGCTTTTAATTTGCTTTAAAAAAACGAAACAATTTAAACGCTAATGCTGTCAAATCTCTCACTTCTGACATGCTGCCATCTTGGATTTCTGCCATATTGGACCTTTGCAACATGGACAAGATGTCGTTTTCTCTCAACTCATAAGTGTTGGAATATAAAATGGATTTCAAATACTTATTACGTAAGCTGCACTCACAAATTCAGACCAGCAGTGAACTTTCTTCCGATTTCAAGTGTAAGATTCCAAATCAAGTTGCATGAAAGAATTGGAGAGTGTGACATTTTAAAAAGGGAAACATGCCTCTCCTGAGCCAGCATACTAATATGATTAATAAATAACATGATGTAACAGTAGCACAGCAATAACTGATGATTATTTTAATCTGTCCTAATATGACCCTGTGTGTCTAATGCTAATTTGTGACAGGTAGTAATCACGCCACTGTTAGATTATAATCTCACTGTGTGTGTGAGTGTGCGTGTGTGTGTGTGCATAAAAATCCCCCAGGTGCCATAAGAAGCCACACACAGATCTTGCAATCCTCAGGGACCCAGGATGGGTACACACTCCAAATGACTGTACCATGTGTCCTCTAACCCCTCCTTACTCCCTTTACTAGCCTTTCTCTGAATGAAACAGAGAAAGGGCACACCCAAAATCTAAAAAAAATAAAAACCGATATTAGGATGGACACACTCATTACATCTGGACCATCTCTGTCATCGACTATCCCTTTATACGCAATATATCATAGTGGACTTTTCCATCGAAGCAGGTCTCTGTGCACACACACCTACCTTCTTAACAATAGGTAGCTCACAGCAACATTGGTTACTTCCTGCCTGCCCTACAGCAACGGAGGACCGAATAACGGAACAATCTCTTGGCCGAATCATCAGTTTGATCAAATGCAGGCAAATATGTTAATATATTTACACCTCCGCTTTGGACTCTAGTCTTCCCAAATGATGAGATGAACAGGGCAGGTGCTGCAGAAGAGTGCGCACCTAGACAGAGGAGCTGAGCGAGGTGATGTCATCCATTCAGCTGAAAGAGGCGTGCATGTCCAATAATCCAGTGCTGTAATTATACACCTACAGTGGCTGTATATATAAAAATATATATATATAAGTCTAACTCGACACTAATTAACTCAGTAAGATATCCATATAAGGATATTTCCACCTTGGGAATCTTTACATATGTTGTGTTGTATGTGTTGGCATGCAAGAAAGCACAGTGTTACATAATGTACAGACTGGGTAAATATGCTGTTGGCCAGAGGACTGGGGTAAGAATCATTTCAGATGATGTAATGTGGCATACGTGCATGCATGCAGAAAGACAAGAAAGCAGGCTGAGAGAGAGAGAGAGAGAGAGAGAGAGAGAGAGAGGCTGCAGGTGCACCTTGCAACCGAGCAATTTTGGAAGAAATGAAGCTGCACCGGCCAAACTGGAGGCTGTGCAGTGCAATCCGAGAACCTGATTCATGCACCATGATTGGAAAAAAACCGTTCATTCAAAAGGATCAGAGAACCTGGTTCATGCAAAAAAAAAAAAAAAAAAGGATCAGAGAACCTGGTTCATGCAAAAATGATCAGAGATCCTGATTCATGCAAAAATGATCAGATATACTGATTCGTGCAAAAACAATCAGATATACTGATTCATGCAAAAAACGATCAGAGAATCTGATTCATGCAAAAAAAAAAAACAGTGAAAGCAATGCTCACCGTCATATACAGGTCCGAGAGAGTCCAGATGATGAAAAATGAGGAGGATGAGGAGGATGAGGAGGATGATGATGTAGCTGTGATGAAAGGAATAAGGAAAGCCGGAGGCAGAGAGAAGGACGAAGCGCCGTTCATCCGCTGCAAAGCCGAAAAAGCCTCATTTGCTCTCCTAAAAGAGGGCCAGCAGGCTTCACTCACTCACACGCGCGCACGCACGCACGCGCTCGCGCACGCGCGCGCTCCACCGCGAAAAGACAGAAATAATCCCTCCTGCGTCTAGTCTCTCTTTTTCAGAAATTCACGCCGACATGATCACGCCGTCAGTCCTGGCCACATTATGCTAATCTGAATCTTTTTCACCCATACCCCTCTAGCCAGCGTATCTACACATAGCTGTATTTTAGCAGCTGCGCTGCAGCGGCGCTAACATGGCGCAAACGCCCCGCGCACCCACACGTTGACAGCGGAGAGGGCGGGGCTTAAAGCGGGGGCGGGGTTTCCATATCTAAAACAGATAATAATAATAATAATAATAATAATAATAATAATAATAATAATAAGACACGTGCTTAAAATGTAAAAATACCATTTATTTAAAAAAAAAAAAAAAAAAAAAGTTTCCGTTCTGAAATCTGATTGGCTGAGCCGCGCTCGAGCGCACCTGTAACCGCATCACAGTAATCACATTCTGTATTAATGCGCCAGGTTTTTAAACCAATGAAGGCGTCACAGTTAAGAGTTTGTTGTGTTCGCGCGTGCTGGTCGTGTTTCTTAGCAACTGAAGCTTACTTTAGTTAACGAACTACATTACGTGCTGGAAGAATTGTGTTTTGCGAATATTATTAATAATAAATGAATTTATTTATTTACTGAAACGCAGGATTTTATCATATTGTTTTTGTCGAGTTTTATAAAAGCGGTAAGTGATAAAATCACTGTAACACACGCCCTCGAGTGGCTTATTGCTTTAAGGTAGACCACAGGTTTCCCTAATTACCGTGTTGAAATACTGTTTAGTATGGTAGTATGCGGGTTTGTATCTAGTCTTTCTCTCTTTTGGCATGAAAATAATTTTAAAAACTAAGGTACACATCAATCTGTTTATTCTTGTACATATTTAATAACTCACTATAAAATAGGGTTTTTTTTTGTTTGTTTGTTTTGCAGTCTTACTCACCGTTCCACCTTAAATGATTGCACAGATGCCATTCCTCCTATAGAGGGCAGTCATGAGTATTTTTTTTAAATTAATTAATTTATTTTTTTTAATTATTAATCCATATGCAGTATTGGACAAGATACTTATTTTAAGCTGTTTTTGTTGTTAGTACAAATTGTGGGAAACATTTCCTGTCTGAACTATTTTCACTCTTTTTATTTTTTTATGCTGTATAAAATGCCTTTATTTTCCTATAGCATCAGGGTTCTGATCACTGTTTAAAGGGTTAAATACAAAAATACTAAAATGCTAAATAAAATGCCTAATTTTCCAGTATGAACAAACGTTAAAACCTCTTGGGCCACCAAAAACCCACCACACTGTAAAATAAATAAATAAATAAATAAGGATTTTGTAAAATGGGCACCTTAAAAGTGTCATAATATGTTTTACAGTGCCCAAGGGATAAATGTTCATAGCACTGTAGGAAGGGTTAATCATTTTGGGCCACTAATATTTCAGTACAGACTATCATAACATTATTTGTCCTCAGCCTGCACCATAGTTTTGTTCTACCCTTAAAAATGTCATAACGTGTAGTATACAATAGCTATTTCCCCATATTAGACAAAGTTCAGACCACTGTATAGAGGGTTAAACATCTTGGGCCTTAAAAAAAAAAAAAAAAGAATCTGTCTTTTTCATCCTTAAAATTACTTAATAAAAATATCTGACCAGCTGTATTATAACTGTTCAACTCCATAGAAGAACATATTCCAAAAATATAAAAATCAGAGTGAGCCCTTGAAAGATATGTTATGGAGATGTTTGTGTAACGTCTTTGAACAAAGTATCAATGCTTTGTAAGAGTCAGTAAGTTTTCCACCACAGGAAAGTCTTCAGGATGGAGGACTTTGTGCTTTCTGCATGCTGCTTTTTTTTTCTTCATGATTTCAAGAGAGAGAGAAAAAAAAGAGAGGCTGGTGAGGGACGGACTGTTAAAACATAAGCAATAACAGGAACTAACTATGTAACTATGTATGGAACTAATGTAACTATAAACGGTTAAAATGCGCTTGTTGTTCATTAATAAATTAAAATTGTAAATTCTGGCTGTGGTGTTAAAAAAGGAATGTAGGTGGTAACAGCATCACACCACCCCAGGATGGATTATTTTCCTAAAACAGCACGTCCCAAAGTGTGTTTTTCCTCTTACACCACAGCAATTTGTGAGGCCCTGTTGTGTTCTATTCCTAACCTAATCAATGACAGTTTTTTTAAAAACTTAAAATGCATTTGATGCGATGACCATACATGAAATCTTAGTGCTTTATTTACACGTGATCCGGATCTAAGTTTATAATCAGTTCAAAAATGCAACAGTCAGATACTAATACTGCAGATACTGCGTTAACATATTGTTATATCCACGTGTGTTGTGTTGTGTATCTGTGCTGTCTCTCCATTTTGGGTTTTCCAGAGGTCCAGCCCGTTGCAGTTCACGCCCATGATCCAGTCCACACCATTCCAGATTTCCCTATGCCTTCTTACTCCTCGTGACATCATCACTGCATGGGTAATCTGACCTGTTAACATAATGCTTATTACCATGTTAACTTCTTGCTGCTTGTTAAAACTAGTGATGGTGAGACAAAGTTTCCTGTAGGTTTGAAACTTTCCAGCCATACATTAGAGAATGCTGCATTTTCTGTGGCTTCAAGTGGCCTCTAGAGGTCAAAAAAAAAAATACTAATACTAATGCTAATTGTACTACTACTACTACTACTACTACTACTATTACTACTACTACTAATAATAATAATGAGTGTAAAGGCTGATAAGAAAATAAATGGCAGATAGAAACAAGGTCAAAAAAAGGAATTCCTGAAAATGTATTACTGATTTGAATAAAACCTTTAAATAACATCGTTAATGTGGGAAGAGACAGATCTTTCTGCACCCCTACTAAACCAGGGCGGTGTTGAACACTTGGATATGCTCTCAGGTGCGCATGCACCATGCCAAGACCTTCTGACTAAGTCAGAAATTGGCAGTGCTGTAGTATTTTTTGAATAAATGCCCATCATATCATCACTTCTTTTCCTTTTCTCTACTTGCCAACGCTGTAATGATTGGAGAGTTTGGCTTGTGACTACAGTCGTAGCTACAGTTTTTCAGTCTTCCAAAGATGTGATAAACTGAAGAGAGAAAAATGGAGTTTCTCTTCTGCCTCTTTTCCCACCACAGTGACTGTATCCATTCCTTTCTCTGTTGGAGTATTGGCTGGTAATTGCTAGCTACTTCTAGCTAGTTGCGCCTACTAGCTTAACTTGTTAGCCCACAATCCACTGTTTCTGCAACAGCTAGGCCGTTGTGGCTATCTTGCAAGTGGCTCTCTCCAGACCATGCTATCAGTGCTAACATGGCCGGAGCATGTGCTGACCTCCATGCTAGGTCAAATGCTAACTCATTGAGCACAAATAGCAGGCCTACACACTGATTCTGAGACAATGAAAACAATGCCACTTTACCGTCTTTACATTACAATACTTCAGTACATACAGCGGTGTAACTGTACTTTTGTGATTATAATTAAATCTTTGTACCTTTACCTTTGCTTGAGTATGTTGAAAATAAAATATCAAAATTTTCTACATTTATTACTGTTAGATTTTAAAAAATTATGCACTTAACCTCAAAAGACTGTTTGCCAATTAAAATACTGTATGTGCAAATGTTAAATAATTAATTTTCGATATCTAATCAAAATCTAGCAGTTTCCTGACGAAAGTCTACAGGTAAATGCTTAGTCAGCATGATAATGATCTGCATATTAAGCAGCTGAAACCTGTGGAAATATCAAGATAGTCCTCGCTGCAGTACAAAAAAACAAGCTTGAATTTGCATTTGGTAGCTGTTCATGGGAACTCTCAATATGCGGTCCAAAGAGGTATCGATGCAAGTGAAGGAGGCCATCATTAGGCTGAAAAAACAAAACAGACCAATCAGAGAGATAGCAGAAACTTTAGGAGTGGCCAAATCAACAATTTGGTACATTCTTAAAAACCTCTTCACAACATCTAGCCAAGTCAGGAACACTCTGGAGGAAGTAGGCGTATCATTGTCAAAGTCTACAATCAAGAGACGCCTTCATGAATGTAAATGCAGACGGTTTACCTCAAGATGCAAACCACTGATAACACTCAAGAACAGAAACGCCAGATTAAACTTTTCTAAAAAAAAAAAAAAAGCCTAACCAGCTCTGATGCAAGATTAATTTGTACCAGAATGATGGGAAGAGAAGAGTATGGAGAAGGAAAGGAAGGACTCATGTTCCAAAGCATACCACATCATCTGTCAAATATGTGGAGGCAGTGTTGTGGCATGGGAATGTACAGTATGGCTGCCAATGGAACTGGGTCACTGTAGCAGGATGAATTCTGAAGTGTACAGAGCTATACATTCTGCCCAAATTCAATCAAATCATGCAAAACTGATAGGACAGCGCTTCACAGTGCAGATGGATAATGACCCAAAATGTACCGCGAAAGCAACCCAAGAGCTGGGAAATGTCATGGTATTAAATGGCTGAGTGAGTCACCTGACCTCAACCCAATCGAGCATGCTTTTCACTTTCTGAAGACAAAACTGAAGGCAGAAAAACCCACAAATAAGCGGCAGCAGAAGGCAGTTGCTGTAAAGGTCTGGCAAAACATCTCAAGGGAGGAACCTCAGAATTTAATGATGTCCATGGATTCCTGACTTCAGGCAGTCATTGACTGCAAAAGATTTGCATCCAAGTGTTAAAAATAATCCTAATATTTATGATTGTTAGTTTGAGCAACTACCTTTGAGCCTGAAATGGAGGGATTCTTTAAAAAAATGGCTGTAAATTCCTAAATGGTTAATGCAATATTTTTGTTAAACCCTGTGAATTAAAGTCTACACTTCAATCACATCTTGATTGCTTCATTTCAAATCCATTGTGGTGGTGTACAGAGGCAAAATTACAAAAATTGTGTCACTGTCCAAATACTTACTGACCTGATTGTATATAGCACATGCGTCTAACTCGATGCCCATGGGCCAAACACAGCCCACATGAACTTGCAAAAAATAATATTGAAACACAGGGGTGGCACCACATGTTTAAGACCAAACCCAACATAGTGAACATGCATTAAATAGAGAGAGTGCACATGCCCACAGAGGTGCAGATGGCTGTGGTGGATTTCCTGAGTCTCCTTGGCCTGAGTCGGGCATTGGGGTATGTGGCAGCAGGGGTGTGGTTGAGTGCAGGCTGTGAATGGGAGGAAGAGTCACGGAGAATGAGTGGGTAATGAATAATGGTCTACGTTTGTATGTGGTTGACGGCAGTCTATTTATTTGCTAAACATACCTGCCTTGCCCTCAGCTGGAAAGTGGGACACTAATTTCATTTTTTCATTTGTATCTGTGCTCAAGAGTGCCGAAATGCATCAAGCGTCATTCTTGAAAAGAACAATTCCGCTCTCTCCATTTCTTGCCTTCCGGATTCTCATTCTCCACCCCATCGACCCCATCAATCTGTATTGTGCGAGACATATTTATGTTTCTGTTTTCAGCAGATGTACCCTGTCTGTTCAGTTTTGCTAGAAATCCTTGATCGAGTAATGAACAAATGGTACTATTCATTTGTTGAGTCAGCTAGTGATTTATTGACTTTGTATGCTTTGGAACATGTTGACAGGCTGCTGTTTTATGTGTTTTAATTCTTTTGCATGTTGTGAGAAATGCTTTTATTGTTGTGGGAATTGCATTTAGAGTTTTGAGAATAAGGCTAGCGTGCCAGGAAACATACACTATATGGCCAAAAGTTTGCGGACACCTGACCATAACATTCATACAGCACGTGCTTGTTGAACACCCCGTTCCAGATTTAGTCCCAATTTGCTGTTATCCTCCATTCCTCTGGGAAGGCTTTCCAATACATTTTGGTGTGTGGCTGTGGGGATTTGCCCACTGAGCCACAAGAGCATTAGGGAGGTCAGGTACTGATGTTGGCACGAGGAGGCCTGGGGGGGTGCAGTCGGTGTTCCAGTTCATCCCAAAGGTGTTCAGTGGGGTTGAGGTCAGGGATCTGTACAGGACACTTGAGTTCTACCACTCCAACCTTGGCAAAACACGTCTTCATGTGATAATAACAATGTGCACAGGGGCACTGTCATGCTGGAACAGGTTGTGCCCCATGTTACAGCCTACAAAGACATCCTATACAATTGTGTGCTTCCAAATTTGTGGCCCCAGTTTGGCGAAGAACCACATATGGGTGTGATGGTCAGTTGTCCGCAAACCTTTGGATATATAATGTAGCTAAGCAATTGAGAAAAAAACTGTAATTGAACTGTGTTATATTTTTTTCTTGTGGTTGACTGCAACAGAAAAGTTGATTTCTTTATAGCTGTTGAATATTTGGGGTGAAAAATTATTATTACTCATCATTCATCTTCAGTAAGCATTTTCTCCTGGTCAGGGCCACGCAATCCGGAGCCTATCCCCTGAAAAGTAGACGCGAGGCGTCCATCAATGGGACGTCACTCCATTGCAGGGCACCAAGCACACAAACATGTACAAACTCGCATCTAGGACACCTATTAGCGTTATTGGCGTTAGAAGGAAACCGGAGAACCTGGAGGGAACCTGCAACATTGAGACTATTAGATACCACTGGGGTATTAATTCATTTATTCCTTTGTTTGTTTTAGGAACACTAACACACACAAAAAAAATCATATTGTAACAAATTATTATAACAAAGTATAAATTAAATATAACAGCCCCTGTAATTCATTTTAGCAGTAACAGCACCATCTGCTGGCTGAGGTGTTTACCAACTACCTTGAGACTACATATTTTAATTTGTTTATTTAAAAAAAAACCTATTTTTAAAAAATCTGTCTCAACTGAGAGGTTCTGTGTCCATTTTTTTTTTTTTTTTACCAAAAGCAGAGCACAATAGGCTTCCATGATGACGTCAGTTTACATTTCTGTGGCTGTATCCCAAATACACCCCTACTGGACACACAGTGCACTACGTAAAGGGTGTAGCTGCCATTATGGCGTATACCCCCCATGTAGTGCACTTAGGCAGAGAGAGACGGGGCTGTTTAGGATACGGCCCATGCTGGGCTGTAAGAGGATTCTGGGAGAAGTCTGCTTGTTACTAAGCAACCTAAGAATGAGGTATGTTCTGTAGAGGTTCAGTGATATTTCCAAGCAGGTCATTAGAAACAGATGGTGTTTCTAGCAAATTCCATTTACAAAAAAAATGATTAAGGGATATGATGAACTGATAAGTTTATAAGACAAGATCAAGTTTAAAGCTGCGATTACAGTGGTTCAGAAATCATTTGGAAATTTGGAAACAAGACGTAAATATTTAAATGCCATTGGTAGAGAGTTTTATATGATACATACAGTATATCTCTCAGAAATAAAGCTAACAAAGAAGGTGTACTTCTTGTTGTTGCTGCCATGGTACCATCTAGGGCATCTTTTGGACCTTTAGTATGTATCTTTCAACTGGAAACATGAATATAATATTCCTTTAAAAATATATATTTTTTCATTTATGTACCTTTTATGACCAATGATGTACCTTTATTCTAAAAGCTAATTAAATGTACACGACATGCACCATCCCGGGTAAAAGATACATTACTAAAGGTCCAGAAGATGTGCTCTTGATGTTACCACCCAGCAACAGGGGAAAAATACAGTTTGGTAGATTTATTTCTGAGAGTTTTTACACTGTTGAGTGTATGTTCTGTACATCTTTTACTTATCATTGTGCCTTTTATTTAAAGCAACCTAGAAATGTGACACAATCCAAACTAATCCAAACCACAGCCAAGCAACTGAAGGTTAAGAACCATGCTCAAAAACCCATCAGTGGTTCCATCTCTAATACAGAACTTTAACCATTGAACTCGGGCGTTCTAGGAACACTAATGAACTCTTATCAAGCCTAAATGTGTCGGCAGCCTGCATTTACAGTCTAAGCACTGTGACTTACTCATTGCCGTTGTGCATGGTTCCTAAAGATTTGCACTTCCCCAAAAAAAAAAAAAAAAAAAAGAGTTTATGCCCAAATCTCACCTTTGCTTCAGTGGATAATGTCACATGGATACTGTGGATTTGTACCTAAAGACTGCTTCTATAATCATAAAGGCTGTCCTGTGCTCATCCTAGGACTTTTATTCACAAAACACACGTACAGAACATCCTTCAAACACAGTTAATACTGTGACTTTTCTAAATCTGTACGACGTAATGGTTTATAATCCTACTCTCTGGTGTCACCCAGGAAAGGATGGGTTTCCTTTTGAGTCTGGTTCCTCTCGAGGTTTCTTCCTCATGTCATCTCAAGGGTTTTTTTTTTCCTTGCCTTGCCACTGTCGTCTTGTTTATTAGGGATCTACTTATAAATATACATGTGGATTTCTGTAAAGCTGCTTTGTGGCAAAATCTAGTATTATAAGCATTATACAAATAAATGTGAATTTTAATGATCTCTATCTTCTATCTCCATGGAAGACTGAGACTGTATGTCAATAATATCTTGGATAATATGATGTCAAATGCTAGCCCCATATTTATATATTTATATATCATATTATCCATGATATATATCATATAAATCATGGATAATATGATGTATAAATATGCGGCTAGCATTTGACGTTAGAGCTAGAATTAGCTTCTTCCTGCTTTAAATCTCTTTCCTTTACTGTGAAGTCGGCTCGTGCGTGTTTTCCTTTTAAACCTGCCAGCTCTGACAGTGGACTGATCCATTCGTATAATAGGGGGATCCCGGGGTTCACCATTTGCCCATTTCTTTATTATTACAGAAAAGACTATTACTACGCGGCGTTATTTGAACAGTATGACCTATTTTAGGTTATAATAAACAAAGTAATAGTAGAAGAGCGTTTAGTAAAGGAGGATATTTGTCGGTGAAGTTATTAATACCCCCCTACATGTGAGAGGGTTTTATTTGTAACGGCTGTTGCGGTGTAAGGAACTGAAACACTTGAAGCGGATGGATGAAGAGCTCTCTGGTCTGGAAGAGATAACACTGTGAAAAAAAAAAGAAAAAAAAAACACCCAAGGTGAAAAGAAAAAAAAAACAACACCCCGACACGACTTGGGTTTCAACTGGAATGTTTGCTTCAACGTCTCCTCAAAAGGACTTTGTCATCCGCACATGGTGTCTTCTCCTTAAACGGTAACATGATTTTAGTGTGGTTTTGGCAGCGTTGCTTTGACAGCTATGGCACCAAAATCATTCTCGAGCTGCAGGAAGCATCAGGCCTCTGCGTCCGTGCTATTAATAATTCACTAATGACAAAGGGCTTACAGCTGATCTGTGAAAGGATTTCACACTGCATGTCTCGAAGCCAGAGATGAGGCTTTACATCAGAAGTACATGGAGCTTCCATGAAGAGACACGCTGTTGCTTTCTTTCTAAAGAAAAGAAAAATGTCCAGAAAATATTTCATGCAACAGTGATCTTTAAATATAGATTTTTTTTTTTTCTTAAAGGAAAAGAACAGTTAATGAGAGCGAAATAAGCACGACTTAAACGCCTACACAGCTGTTCCAGTAATATCCAACTGCAGTATGATGCACGCGCATGCAATATGTGCTGTGTTGAGGCTGAGAGATATGCACTTTGTGTAGGGAGCCCGTGATTTGTGAGTGATCGTAGTGCATGGAGGGTTAATTTTCTGAGAAATGTGCATGTAGAGTTAATTTTCCGAGTACATACGGATAGAGGGTTAAATCTGAGAAATGTACATGGAGGGTTAAACCTGAGAAATGTACATGTGGAGTTAAATCTGAGAAAAGTGCACGTAGAGTTAAAACTGAGAAATGTAAATGTAGGGTTAAATCTGAGAAATTTGCATGAAGGGTTAAATCTGAGAAATGTAAATGTAGGGTTAAATCTGAGAAGAGTGCTTGGAGGATTAAATCTGAGAAATGTACATGAAGGGTTAAATCTGAGAAATTTGCAGGTAGGGTTAAACCTGAGAAATGTACATGTGGAGTTAAATCTGAGAAAAGTGCATGAAGGGTTAAATCTGAGAAATAAATGTACATGTGTTAATTATCTGAGAAAAGTGCATGGAGGATTAAATCTGAGAAATGTACATGAAGGGTTAAATCTGAGAAAAGTGCATGTGGAGTGAAATCTGAAAAATGTGCATAGAGGGTTAAATCTGAGAAATAAATGTACATGTAGTGTTAATTTTCTGAGAAATATGCATAGAGGGTTAAATCTGAGAAAAGTGCGTGGAGGATTAAATCTGAGAAATGTACATGAAAGGTTAAGTCTGAGAAATATACATGAAGGGTTAAATCTGAGAAATGTGCATCCACTGTTAAATCTGAGAAATGTACATGGAGGGTTAAACCTGAGAAATGTACATGTGGAGTTAAATCTGAGAAATGTACATGGAGGGTTAAACCTGAGAAATAAATGTACATGTAGTGTTAAATCTGACAAATGTGCATGCATGCTCTATTGAATCTTTGCACAAAATGGCAGAGTCGGATTCTGCCTCAGACCTGAGTGTTGTGTTCAGTATGAGAAATAAGCACACTGTGATCTGTTTAGTGTGTTCAGTGTGCATGTCATGTTCAGTGTGAGAAATGAGCGCACAGTGATGTAATCTTTGACTACAGGTGAGGTCACTGTGCTTCCCAGAGGAGCTGGTGCATGCTGTAGGCTACAAGATCAATGTAAATTATATCAGACACATTGCATTGTATGAGCTCATTCCAAAGTGCATGTTTATGGTTATATCCTATCCGTGCAATATATATATATATATTTTTTTTAGTTTTGCTACATTTTGTTTAAATTTGGTTGAATATTGCATGTTGTGGACTCGAGGCACATGGCTTGGACTCGACTTGGAGTCGTGTCACGAATTTTCACGACATAATTAAAGAAGACTTTTGCGACTGGCTTTGACTCGAGCTGGAAAATAAGCTCGATTTGGAAAGATTTGATGCCTTTTCAAAACTAAAGATGCAAAAATTACACATTTAAAAGTGTGCAGTGTGCAATCAACTCCCCCCATCCACCAGCAAACATGAATTTTCAGCAATTCAGCATCAATCTTCATTTCAAATGTCAACACTGAACCAGGCAGACAGCCAGTGAACTTGCACTAGGCAGAGCAAAGTTGAAAGAGTGCTCATTCCCCGACAACAGAGGCACTCTGCGGTAATCATGCTCCCAAACGATAGTAGTCTACACCTACAAAGATTATGTTGCTTGCAACAGCAAAAGGGCTGCAACATGTAGAACCTGTGGTTCAAGAATTTCAGACGCAAAAGCAACAACGTCAAATTTTGTTTGCCATTTGAGCTAGTAAATCACAAGGAAAGGCCATATTGACCTGAAATCCATGGGTACCCTTAGTGAACCCTTAGTCTGCACCCGATTTCACGTGAAACCGAACTGAAATATTCCCTTTTTATAGTCATGTGTGTGTCTCTCAAATACCCATATACTTCCATTAGATTAGCAAGTTGAAAGTACTACACTAATACATTTTGTAAAGAGCACATTATGACTTGTTTTAGACTCGAAAACTAAAGGTAAGGATTGTAACGTGATTTGGATCAGTTTTGATTTGGGACTGTGAACGATGAACTGTTACAGGTGCAATAATGTATTAGAACGAGTGCATAAATAAAATAAAACCTCATAATCCTTTATGTCACAGTCGTACCTATTGTCAGAGCCATGCTGTTATAGAAAATTAATCAACAGCTTCTGATATGAGACTTCAACTGCGCTGTGGTGTGTGTGTGCGTATGCATGTATATATGTGTATATACATATATATATGTATATGTAAATTCTGAAAAAGAAGCCAGGAAGTTACTAATGGTAGAGGTGGAAGAGGTGTAACATTCTCTGTTTAAAATAAAATAAAATAAAATAAAGATTAGACTGTCATTTGGGTATGACATCATAGCGCATGCCTCTTGTATGCTGCTTAAATTTCCATCACCTCAATGCAAAAACGCTTTCCCGCACCCCTGTGTTTAACACAGCAAATATACATAATCGGTGGTATTGTGATGCTTTTTGTAATGGCGATCCTTTATTGAAGGAGTCTCCGTTATCAGCGCTTTGTGAGAGTCAGGGGTAAAGCTGTGACTTTTTGTTTTCTGACATTTTCTGAAAGTCCTCAGGATAGAGGGCTTTGTGCTTTCCGGTTTCTTAATAACAATGACAAGCAGCGTTGTTTTTTGCTTTGTTGTTGTTTGTTTGATTGACTTAAAGAGAGGGAAAAAAAATGGAGGGAATGAATGTTTATAGCTGCTATAACCCAAACGATAACAGGAACGAACTTGTTTCGCAGGCATTCAATAACATTAAAAGTGACAGCTAGCTTTACAATGTTGTCTACCTAAAGAGCAGGCAATTAAATGGAACACTAATTATTTATATTCTCAGGTGTCCTTATGAATACAGTGTGTGTGTTGAATGTCGTATAGTGGATTATCGGCACTGTTGCAATATGGAGTTTGCAAATTCTCCGGCTTTATCTTGGGTAATGACCAACGAAGTTGGATAATAGAACAGTGTAACTCTTGATGCATTAAGGAAGGGCTCATCAGTATTTCAAAACTTGACAGACGCACTCACCTACGTGCAGTGTACGATTTCTCAATATTTACTTCCACTCTTTCAACACGGTGAAATACTTGACTGAAATAAAGTCAGATAAAAATGTTTACCACAGACTGCTCTGCTATAGATACGGTATTTGTACAGTGTTGTATCTCACGAAAGATAGACTCTTTTGAAATGGTGCTTGCTGGTGTGCTTCCCGCTATGATTTTATTACGTTTTTCATCACATTTTGACCATTTCAGTGCTGTATTGATTGCTGAGCTGATCCCGCTATAGTAATCACAACCCCTGTGATTATAGCTGGATGTGAAAGAAATTATTTGTAAATCATTCACAAAACCATTTATACAAGAAATGTGGTTTTCAAGAAAATCCAATTAGTAGGCATGAGACTTTACACTAAAGCCACGATACGAAACCGAGACCAAGGTTTCACACGACAAAATTGGCACAAATAAAATATTACATTTTAATACATTTATTTTGTAATGACAACAAATCGAACCACTGCAATATCAATATATTGTATTGTAAGAAGAGTAGATCAAGATTTATAACATAAGGTGTAAATTTCAGTTGTTATTAACGTTATTTTAATCTTTTTCAGTCTCATAAATGTATTTCATGGCAACGTTATTAATATTGAAAGATTGTTTGACGGTAGATTGTGCCTTAACCGATTAGGCTAAATAACAAATTTTACATCCACCTGAAATGTAGAAGCGCAGAAATGTACAACTTACCAATTTAATTGTACAGATGAGAAAAACAATTATGAAATTAATTTCTGGTCACGTTAGTGCCAGCACAGCAAACAACATGCTTCTGAATCATTTTTAGACACGAGTGTGACTTACATCAAGCACAGCACGCAGGCGTTGATTATAGAAACTGGCGTGCACGTATATACAGCAGTTTATGGTAACTAAATCTGTCTGAATAGTTAGTTTTAGTGTACCAATTCACTATACAGTATGCTACTTTTGTTTTGTTAGAATATTGCTAATCTCTGAAAAAAAAAAATCATATCGGTCTCAGTATCCGCATCATGTGCTAACTCTTCCAGTAATATCAACTGCAACATTAGCATTGCCTCGGGTTTACGGGTGCCATCTGCACAAACTGGCCCATGCTCCTTTTGTACGGTAGCAATTTCATCTTAATATGAAATGACGGGTCTAAAAAATAGTTAATTTGTGTGTGTTTGAAATAAATAACATTTTAAACTTGACAGCGTGATCCCTATATAACTATACGTAATATATAGCAGTAACTTGTTATCGCAAATTGTAAGATTCAAAGCCGATCATTCAAGCTTTCCATTAGTTCGTCTTTTTATGAGTAAATTTACAGACACACAGGAGTAGGATATGAAAGTTTTTCAGAACGGGATTTTAATGAATGGCAGATTTTTGTGTAAATGCTCATACACATGATTTCCGCATAATTTCGTTCGTATCCAGCTAGATAAATGAGGTCCAGGGTTAGTTCCAGGCTAACAGTAGCACATTGGCCCAAATTAGTGTGATGCTTATAGTCTTTCCTGCTACGGATACAGTACATGCAGATGAGATTACACATCTATATCATGTATTGTTTTTCTGTATGTTATAGTTTAGTAGTTAATTTGGTATTTTGTTAATTTACCATCAATTAACTTAGTAGCAAACGATCTGAACTTCTTGAGTAGCATGGCTAACATAAAACTAAATTTCTAAAACCTTTCTGAAAAAATTCGAAAACCATAATTCCCAATAAACAAGTGAGGTTTTAATTCAGGTTTTGTGGGTGTAGTTTTGTTGTATGAACAATAACTTTTGAATGACAGAACATACATGTATTTGTACCAGAGCATGTGCTAAACTCAGTACACAAAACAGTTTCCTTCTGCTCCAGAGAGTGAGCTAGCATGTACGTGTTCACTTACTTTCAAATCCAGCCTCTCAGTAATGCTAGCTAGCGAGCAGAGCAGTAAAGGACAACAGGCTTTAAGATGTATTGTTGCCTGAAATTAGGTCTAAAGCATAGAAAATAGCAAAGCATACATCATTTATAGGAAATGCTGTAATCATATTAGTCAGTTTGCCTCACAAAACCTTTGTTTTGATAACGGCTACATTAATGCTAGTCATATCACCTTACTGTGCTACAACAGACGCTCACAACAGGGATTTTCCTCATTCTGTCGGATGTTTTTATGCAGTTTTTCTTACCGCCTTGATTTTCCTCCATGTTTTCGGTTAGATGTAGCTACTTACTACTTATATGGCCAAAAGTTTGTGCACACCTGACCATCACTCCCATATGTGGTTCTTCCCTAAACTGATGCCACAAAGTTGGAAGCACACAATTGTAAAGGATGTCTTTGTATGGTGTAGCTTTAAGATTTCTCTTCATTGGAACTAAGAGGACCAAACCTGTTCCAGCATGACAGTGTCCCTGTGCACAAAGCGAGCTCCATGAAAACATGGCTTGCCAAGGTTAGTGTGGAAGAACTCGAGTGTCCTGCACAGAGCCCTGACCTCAACCCCACTGAACACCATTGGGATGAACTGGAACGCCGACTGCACCCCAGGCCTCCTCGCCTGACATCACTGCCTGACCTCACTAATGCTCTTGTGGCTGAATGGGCAGAAATCCCCACAGCCACGTTCCAAAATTTAGTGGAAAGCCTTCCCAGAAGTGTGGAGGCTGTTACAGCAGCAAAGGCGGGGACTAAATCTGGAATGGTATGCTCAACTAGCACATATGGATATGATGGTTAGGTGTCCACATACTTTTGGCCATATAGTTATCGATTTTTGTCAAACATATTGAATATTTGTTGCAGTGCAGGTACTAGAAATTAAAGTGTACATTGTGCCTTGGAAAAACTGTCAAATAAATATTTATAGAAGTCTCTATAAATATCGACTAAGAAGTCTCATTAGTCGATTTCCTGTTCATATTATGCATTTTATTTGCTTTTTTTTTTTTGTTTGTTTGTATGCCATTTTTCTCCCAATTTTAATCATTGCTAGCTAGATCTCCCCGTGACAAAACAGTTACTAATCAGGGATGGTGAAGGATAGTGTGTAGCTCTACCTAGTGTCTCTGATTGACAGGGGAGAGAGTAACGGTATCCCTCCCCCACAGATAGCATGGCCATTCCTTGACACAGATGGCTGTGGCATAGTCGCGATCTCCCAACGAAAGGGCGAATTTTTCTGTAGCACCACTCAGGACGCCTGTATTGGGCATTTTTTTAGTGGAAAAAAAACAGCAGTGCAAAATGGGTTTGGAAAAAAATTCATGAAAATCTTTTTGAAGAAAGCAAAGAAGCCCAAAAAAAAAAAAAAACTCTCTTGTAATTAAGAGGCAAGCTGGTTTTAGAGTCATATTTGGAAAGTCAAACGGGTGAGTATTTATTGGCTTACAATTTTTCCCATTAAAAATCAATAGTCTATATAGATATAGTTTTCTTAGCTGGATTTGGATGTAGAAGGTTCTGGAACGTTAGCATTTCTTTTAACGGGATTA
This sequence comes from Pangasianodon hypophthalmus, assembly GCF_027358585.1. Lineage (NCBI taxonomy): Eukaryota > Metazoa > Chordata > Actinopteri > Siluriformes > Pangasiidae > Pangasianodon > Pangasianodon hypophthalmus. Next base: position 15,304,595 of record NC_069734.1, read on the forward strand.
TATTATGTCCTGCGAAAAGGTATGGACAAATCTGTGACAAGGTTGTTTTACGGTCCGTGTATACGGTCTAGTCGATATTTCATATACGTGAGTGCATAACGCTTTTCTTTGGACGCTTGGAAAAAGGCTTCGTCAGCAGATATTGCCGAGTGCTTGCTTATTCTCGAAAGCTGCGGCATTACAGTGCCTACGTATCACTTTACAGCCCATTTAGAGTGTTAGGGTTCATCGCTTCTCCTCTCGATGTCATCCAGTGTGCTTATGTATGTGTGACCAGGTGTAGCAGTCTCCATGGCGACGAGCGCTGTGCCCGGGGACAACCTGCCCACTTATAAGCTGGTAGTAGTGGGTGACGGAGGTGTGGGTAAGAGCGCCCTCACCATCCAGTTCTTTCAGAAGATCTTCGTGCCTGATTACGACCCGACCATCGAGGACTCCTACCTCAAACACACCGAGATCGATGGACAGTGGGCCATACTGGACGGTAGACCTCTTTTTTTTCCCTCAGTCTGTGTGCATGTGTGTTTGTGTGCACTTATTAGAAGTGTATTATTGTGTCTGTGTGTTGATTTACAATATTTTTGTTTTATTTGATCAAGGGTGTGACTGTGCTTACTCTCTCTGTGGGTGTGGGTGTGTGTGTGTGTGTGTGTGTTAGTTTTTGTTTGAGGGTGTGCCTATGTGTACTCTAAGTGAAACTTGCTTGTAGGTACAGTTTGTGTTTGTGTGTGTTTTTTATGATCATTAGGCCTCATTTATGAATCTTAGTAAAGTTGTGTGTAAATGCTTACGTAATCCAAAATGAACTAAAAGGTTCCGCCAGATATACAGAAGTTTTGGAAACTGTTCCAAAACTTATGGAAACCAATCACCTGTAAGGTACAAAGAGCATTCCCGACACAGCTCAGTTGTGTTTCGTGCATTAATACGATTGGTCGAGCACCGGTTTGCGAATGGAGGGCGGAGCCAGAGAAGGTGAGTGGTAAGGGTTGCACACCTGAGAGGAATTGTACTACAGAGGGATCTGTGTTGTAGTGAGCTGTGGTGCGGATAAAAAGAGGAGAGATAAGCGCCTTGAGAGAGCCGTGTGTGTGTGTGTGTGTGTGTGTGTGTGTGAGAAAAAGTGCTGCAAAGTGAAAGTAAACGACAAAGAATAAAGCCCCTTTTGAGTTGTTGCAAGCCTGTCTCCCGTGTCCTCATTCCCGTCCCGGCCAGGACAAGTGTCACACCAAGCAACTGAGGTTTACATACACAGGAGCACGAGTAGGATACAAACTTTTTTTTTTTTTTCTTCTAAAATTGCAGGATTTTCATGAATACCAAATTTCCTGTGTCAATGCTCCTACGAATATTTTACGAATAAATCCGTTTGTATCCAGCTTGATTAATGAGGCCCATTATCTTTATTTAGTTTGCACACGGGTGTGTCGGTGCTTACTCTGAAGATAATCTGTGCTTTTTTTTTGGTTTGTGGGTTGCTGTGCCTTTGCTTACACAGCAATTAATCTGTGTGTGTGTGTGTGTTTCTGTATGTATATGTGCATATTGTCCGCATCTGAGTATGGTGTGTTGGTGTGTATTTTGTGTATATGCTTGAGTTTTGATACACTTCTGTTTGATCTAGATTCCTGCTACAGTGCCCCTTGGATTTAAATACCCATTTTCCACTATGCAATCAGTTAATTTGGCGTAACAGACACTATGTGTACAGTTCTAGATTGCACTGACATTACGATTTACAGACTGGACTGCCTGTAGGTGGTGTTAGTGTACCAGCATTAGTGCAACCAATCTGTTCCATTGAAAAGAAGAGCTCCAAGGAGAAGATGCAGGGTTACTATTATTATTATTATTATTATTACTATTATTATTATTATTGAATTCATTACGATTTTTACCCTTAAAATGAGAATAAATGTTATGCCTTTGAGAAGTTCTCAAGAGATACAGTATTACTGGATTATGTCTTGATATCATGTTTGTGTGTGTGTGTGTATTTCTAAGAATTATCTCTTTTTAATTTTTAATTTTATTTATTTTTTTTAATGAGTAGGATAGGTTCCGTGTATTTCAGACCTGGTATTAACTTCAGATCACAAGTGGGCAGCGCTAACTACAGGCTCAGATGTGTCTTGTGATTCAGTCACTCAGACCACATTGTGTCTGTGTGCTTGAGCTACTCAGGATTAATCTCTCTCTCCATCTTTCTTTCTCTCTCTCTCTCTCTCTCTCTCTCTCTCTTGTTCGTGTGTGTCCGTAGTTCTGGACACGGCAGGACAGGAGGAGTTCAGTGCTATGAGAGAGCAGTATATGAGGACTGGAGACGGTTTCCTCATAGTGTTTTCAGTGACAGACAAGGCCAGCTTTGAGCATGTGGACCGTTTCCATCAGCTCATCCTGAGAGTGAAAGACAGGTATAAAAGGACAGTCATTGATTCATTTATAGGGCAAAACACTAGTAGGCATAGGCACATTATTGTGGAATAACAGAACGTCTTGATTAGGAAATCTGTAACAGTTATACCATTCTAGATAGTATATACCATTAAACCTGGAGGTTATACAGACATGAAATTGAGTGCATAAAGGCATAGTACGGCTCTATGTGCAGATTTTTTTTTTTTTAAAAAACCCAACACAAACATGAGACACCTTAATGATAGAAACCATCACACCAAGAGGGTAATCAAAGAGTATGGAGCACCATGGAGCAGCAAAATGGTGAAAAAAACAGAATAGGCAATCAGAACAAAACAGCTTAGAATGTACCTAACTTGACAGAATGGCAAGACTTTGCAATGATACACTGAATGCCATAAGTTTACATAACAAGTAAATCAGGAACTTAATAGAAATCACTTATCGCAACTTATTAGAATAGGGTACTGAATATGAGTATGGCTATTGGTATGTGGTGTAACTTAAAGATGACAGATTGTACCCAGATCACTGGCAAGATCAGACATTGAACTAAATAACACAACATTGCTAAGGGTAAATAACTAAAAATCTATCTGTGGCCATAAACTGTGTTTTTGTAGATACTATGATGCTTGACGAAGCCTATGCTTGCTAGTTTTTTGCCACTTGCCCTAAAGAAGAAAATGTTTCTGGTACATTGTTGTTAAGTAAAGCAAAATGTCATGCACACATCAGACTGTTCTGAGTAATTACTTCCTGTTGTATTATTATTCTTTAATGAGTTTGAGTATTTTCATATCAAGGTGGTGTTAAATGAAAAAAATGGACTTCTCCAGGCTAGGAGTCTTGACATCCCTGAATTAGGACGTGATACTGCTTCACCTTTTCATTGTGTGTGTGTGTGTGTGTGTGTGTGTGTGTGTGTGTGTGTGTGTGCATGCAGGGAGTCCTTCCCGATGGTCCTCGTTGCTAATAAAGTCGACCTGGTGCATTTGCGCAAAATCACAAGCGAACAGGGGAAGGAGATGGCGATGAAACACAGCGTAGGTGCTTCTTCACCATTCACAAGGCAGCTTCATACTTTGGAACTCTGTCAGGTTCTTCTTGGTTTTGTGTATTTTAATGATTGTTCTTCATTCACACTTATATTATGAGCAATGTCTCATTTCAGCAGTTAACAGTTACCCTTACTAAAGTAAACTATGGTGTCTTAAATTGGGTTAATTATGGAATTTTTTCAATAAATCTGATAGTCACCTTGATTTTAGCTGAATAATCGAGCCAAAACATTGCAGCAAAAAATATAATTGTTAACTGGTAGCGCAAGCAACACATTAAACCCTCTCTCTACCAGTTAACATGAAGAAAGAAATGACTTTTTGCAAATACGGTAAAAATATGGCAAGACATCTGATGAAATTTTCAGCTCAGAGGGATTTATTGGAACTGAAAAGTGACTGCAGAGGGATATATCACATGTTTAGAATGAAATCAGATTATGGACCGATGCACGCAGACCCAGAGTTTTGCCATTGTTAGATTACTTAAGTGTATGCAGGTGTGTTGTATGAATTATTTGCCAAAATCTGATTTTTACAGTTTACAGTTCAGTTCAGATTCTAAATATACTGAATGTTTTGCTCCTGAATACACTTTTGCCTTCTCTTAATAGATTACATATATTGAAACAAGTGCGAAGGATCCACCCATGAATGTTGATAAAGCATTTCATGAGCTCGTGAGAGTGATTCGGTGAGTGAAATTTAAATAAAGTCACATGATTCCGTCACTGATATTGTGAAATATGTGAAGCACCACATTGTGATAAATGTATTCATTAGGGGGCCAAGCACCGAAGGTACATAGGCACCCCATTGTTATTCTATGTTTTCTTCTTTTCCTTCTTCTTCTTCTTCTTCTGCTGCCAACGTTCTAGCACCACTATTAAATTTGGGCGTAATTTGGAAGTACATTTATGGTCATAACTTTTGAACCATATGTCCAAAATTTAAAAGCCAGGCATTCTCCGCCATCATGGATTTTGTCAAAAACAGTTTCTTTGCTACTCCTAATACAAATTTTGTCAAATCATCACCAAATTTGGCACACATCATCTTCAGAGTAAGCCTCACAAAGGTTATCAAAAGAATTTTGAATAGTTCAATGGGTTTGCCCGTAATGGGCCAACGAATCTGATGGCGAAGCCGCCAAACAGGAAGTGAGGCTGTGTCTCAGCAACGACTTTGTGCGCTGACACAAAACTTGGTAGGCATCTTGAAGACCATGACCTGAGGCTATGCAGCAAATTTCGTGATAGCGCCACCTACTGGTCAAAAGATGCAATATCACCCCAAAAACGCTTACATCTAACTGCCATTTTTGCTACTCCTCTTCCAAATTTTGTCCAATCTTCACCACAATTTAATCACATCATCTTGAGACCTTTTGATGTTCAAACCAGTTGTCCTGTAATGTGCTGGCAAATGAAAAAACAGGATGTGGGGGTGTATCTCAGCAATGCATCTACATATCATCACAAAACTTGATAAGTATCTTCAAGACCATGCCCTGAATGTACCCCAGAAGTTTTGTGACTGCATCACCTTGTGGTCAAGAACTGTAACAACTTTCTTTTTTTTTTTCCTTATGTCATTTGAAGAGTTTGTGATAAATTCACAGTTCATTTTTCCTATAATTCCCCGGTGTATGCAGAAGTGAACACACACCAACATCTGAAATTCAAGTGTACTTCCTGTCCATCTTGGATTTTGTTGCTACTCCTCCTACAAATTTTCTCCAATCCTCACCAAATTTGGCACACGTCAGCTTCAGAGTAAGCCTCACAAAAGTTATCAAAAGAATTTTGAATATACCAAATGGTTTGTCCGTAATGGCCCACCGAATCTGACGGCAAAGACGCCAAACAGGAATTGAGGCTGTATCTCAGCAACGACTTTGCACACTGACACACCTGTCTAAACAATGCTGCAGTAATGCCACCCTGCTGCCCATTTGTTCATCTAGATCTTTCCTTCTACAGTCAGAGAATTCCACCACCGTCCATGGTCAAAACATACACATAATGAGTGAAACTACAAATCACTCTTGAATCCCTTTGCCTAAAGTTATGGCTCTGCTTTCCTGTGATTGCTTAGGCAACAATCGTAGCGTGTCTGTGAATGTGTGGCTCACCGAGTCTGGGGTTGGGGGGGTAAGAAAGGATAAAAATCACGTGGAAAAAATACTGGCATCCCTTTAATTCAGCATTTCAGAATCAGAGCTGTTCATCATATGCCATCTCAGATCTCAGGGTTCCACAGTATAAGTGGGATATTTATAAGGTATATTTGCACCTTTTTAAATTTGAGGATAATAGTTAATAATTATAAATAATTAGTAGCACACATGAGAGAACAGATTTTGCATTATGTGTCCTGCCATTTGACTTATTTGATTGGTAAACAAAAGTCTATGTGAATTAAAATGCTTTTCGCTTGGCAGATGTCTTACTATCTCTTGCAAGTGTACATGTGCATGTAGTCTGTTTGATTCAATGATGAAGTATAGCAAAAGTCCTGAGGATCCCACCAGAAGTTATTGTCGAAGCACTTGTTGCTGTAACACAACACGCCTCACATTCTTTAGACAATACTCAGTTCGAATGAAGACAAACTGCAGGAATAAACTGACCTAATGGACCAAATCTGTTTCTTTTGGTATTTAATACTGATCGTAGGGATTATTCAACACGAAGTGCGTAGCACACATAAGGTCAAAGAGGGTGGCGTATTCACTGAAAGGAGTTTCCCTCTGAAAGAGCAAAATATTGAGTGAAAATATTGAGCGTCTGTTCTGATAGCTATAGTAATCACAGATTGCAGTAGTCTCCTGAAATCAGGCTTTCAGCCATCAATTTAGCAGAAGAATTCAGTTAAGCTAGTAACTTATCAGTGGTTCAGATGGTAATGGGAATTCCTGCAGGTTAAATGGTGAGATATGGGATAGATAAAAACAGTATCAGCACTTCCATTTATCTAATTAGATTCTAATTCTACACTTTCTTGCTTTCTCTTCCTTCTTTCAAAATGTACAGGCAGCAGGTTCCAGAGAGGGCCCAGAAGAAGAAAAAAACAAAATGGCGGGCGGACAGGCCAACCGGATCAGCCAGGCTTCACTGTGTCCTACTATGACTGTTTGTTTCTCTCTGGGCACGTCAACCACGCGATGATGGCTTGGACTGTTAACACACACACACACACACACACCACAGAGCTCCTTAAATGTAATACTACTGCACACAGTGTTTTCACTTCAATCCAGCCAATTCAGGAGACAAATCTTGCCATCCAGTGTTAATAATATGTGTTATTAAAAATGTGTAGTAGAAATCCATTGCTCCATTTAAGCCCAATCTCCTAAACTGGGTGTTGACTCCCTGGAAATTGAAATAAGTCCAGGAATTAAGCGCTGTTTCACTCAGAGAACAATTCAAAGACATCCCTAACGAGGCCTTGTTTTTGTATCTTTATGTTTGTCCCATTATTGTAAAATAATCCTTTCACAGCACAAGGATTTGCTAGCTAGAATGTCAGATTTTTACTGCTCCATGAGGAAACAAAGGCCTTCAAGTGAAAGAGATGGTGGATGAACTTTTATAAATACAGAGACGGAATAAACCATCTATTCTGTAAGTGCCACTAAATGCAGAAGCCATTGCTCAAAGCCATCTTGCTAATTTCACACCAAAACACACTAATCATGTTGCTGGAGTCAGAAACTGCTAGTGTTTATGGGTCTGTAAATGAAGTCAGTAAACCTATGTGCATGATTAAGAACCATACAAGGAGTATCAGGTAATTAGCAAATGTATTGGTTAATACGTTGCGATTTTATGTGGCACTTTGTTTAGGTGGCAGTAGGGAGCATTGCTGCCTCACAGCTCCAGGGTCCCCTGGTTCGATCCTGAGCGTTTGGAGTTTCTCATGTTCTCCCCAAGTTCTCTGGGTCCTCCAGGTTTCGTCCCACCGTCCGAAACCATGCAGGTAGACAGACTGGCTATGAATTTATTCCCGCCTCACGCCCAGTGTTCCTGGGAAAGGAACCCTGGCAACCCTGACCAGGATAAAGTGTTTACTGCAGATGAATGAATGAATAATGCCAGGCTATGAATAAACCAAATGACCTTCAAAAAGCTTACAAGCAATGGATTAAATTGTAATTTGTAGTGCCAGGTAGCCACTTGCACCACTGGTCAATCACTGGATTTTGGTTCAAATCAACCCGAAAGTTGTTACATTAGCACAAAGATGGAGTTTGTATAAATCGATGATTGCAGAACTGTATTGCAAAACCAACACTTTTAAGACATCAGACTTCTTTTGGTTTATTGGCTTAAAAACGTATCGAGCATGTTTAGTGATTTCTTGATGTAATATTACATGTCTGACAGAAGAAGCCCAGATGAATGTTTGCTAACTTCTTGAATGTTACCGAAGAATCAGATCAGTGTAACACATACACTTGTCTTTGCACAAACTGTTTCATGTAACAGTACAGCGTAATAGTACTGTTACATTTTCCATTTTTGGAGAACGATCCACTGACCAGGAATCGTTGAACTTTTTTTCTTCTGCTCATCTCAAACGCACTGTTGCTTTATTGGAAAAAAAAAAAAAAAAAAAAGCTTTTGCTTGTAAACTTGTGAAAGAATTGTCTCTTGTATTGGCTTTGGGGGGGGGAAAAAACAGCTTTTTAAGGTGTTTGAATGTAAAGCTTATCAATTGTGCTGTTAATGTTCAGCCAAATAAGCATATCATTGCAGTGGCCATTTTCTTTGTGAAGTTGTAATGTTGTACGTAATGTTAGTGTGTACCGTTTGTCATACATTTTGCACCAGGGAGGTACTTTATCTTATTGATATGTGATTTTTACCAATTTTGGAAGTTTGTGGACTGAATGTCGATACGCTGTATTTGCAATTTCAGTAGAAACCTAGAGCAAGAAATGTGCTAGCAATCATTTTGCTACTGTTTTTCTACTTACTATTATTATTATTATTATTATTATTATTATTATTATTATTATTATTCATGTTATGTTAAAGTATTTGTGTGATGAGCTATAAGTGGACTATAAAAGAAGGGAATTTTTGCAAGAAGCATTGTAAGAATTTCTAATCTCAAGAATTAAAAAAAAGGTCTTGTGACAAGTCATGGCCTTTTATATCGGAGTACTGTGTTTGGGTTTTTTTTTTTTTTTTTTTTTTTTTTAAATATAGTCATTATTTCAAAGGCTTCTCTACACATGAAAGCAGAAGTTTTTGATACTAAAACGAAAAATGTAATTAAAGGTCAAAATGAAGAGTATTTAATTTCTTATTTGTTTTTGCCTTGATATTTTAGGCATATATTGTTAGAGTCAAAGGCCTAAATTAATTAATTAATCAATTAATTATAATTTGCCAAAGCAATAACAGAACGAGACTAATCAAGGCTAGGAAGTTATATTGATTCACCAAGTTATACTGATAAACTAAATGAAATATTGATTTTTTTTCTCTCTTTGCTTGCAGATACAAGCGAACATTGTAATCTTTGACCAGAGCCGGAAGTATTCACTATATCGTAAAAGAAAGGTTTCAAACACTACATCAATACATTTCTTTAGTACAATATACTGTATTTGTAAAGTCATACGTCAAAGTCCTTTTAGCATCAGATGGTTTCAAGGAGTTGATCTAAATTCCTAACAAATCTAAACCTAATAGTCATCACTCTAATCTATCTGCTGCTATGTACACTTGTATTTATCCATGGCAGATTGTATTGTGATAGCTGGAGCGATTAGGATTCATGCTAGCTAACATTTGACACTTTAGGAATAAAGGTTTTCCCATGATTCTTGGTGAAAGAGGCACTAGTGAGAAATTTTTTATCATTAGTAAGTCACATGACTGTAACATATATGTAAGTTGTACATTTTACATGAGGTAAAATACGTCATAATCTTTCCAGATGTGTGCACAGAAAGATTGACATGACGGATTCAGACAGGAATAAAATCCCAGAGATACTCCAGTAATGATTACTGTGATAATTACCCCACCTCCCTTTGTAATACTAATCCAGTTAGGATTAGGATAGGGCAGGTTTATACTTCATTCAGTCATTCATCTTCAGTAAGCACTTTATCCTGGTCATTATCGATACTGGATCTGGAGCCTATCCTGGGAAATACAGGGGGCGAGGCAGGAATGCATCCTGGATGAGATGCCAATCAATCACAGTGTACCATGCAGTCACACTCACACTCATTCACACCTAGCGGGAAATTTAGTGTACACAAGCAGTAACTCCAGCTCAGGATAGAACCCAGGGACCTAGTTTTTGAGTGAAGAATCTGACCTGCCAGAATTCAGATTATAGAGTTATTTATAATTGTGCTTAACTCACTTTTGTCTTTGAAGGTCTTTGACAACAAAATTGAACACTGCTGCAGATGTTCAAGTAGTTTTTCACACCTCATACAACCAGATGATGGCAGTGTTAGACAAAGACTGTTCTCTTGTGGTCACTTGTAGTGATCCAGCAGACGTGTGTGATGAATTTCCAAACCACTATCACACAATTAAATGAAAAGGTTTCCAGGATACACATAAGCTGTGTGTTTTTCTGTCCCCTGCTCTTAAGGGTGCCGATCTCCGTAGCCTATTATAAAAACCTGCCCACTCTTGTCACCTTATACATGAGAAATATATGCGTTCTGTTCGATGTGGACATGCTGATGCATAAATCAGATAGTAGATAAAGAAGCACAAGTGCTCCTACTTTACAAAAGGCTCCAAAGGTCGTTAATTAAAGGAATAGCTTGACCAAACATGCAGTCTAGTAACCGTTCATTAGCATGATGTAATTTGCCTAATGCTCATTAGTTGTTCCAATGCTTATAGCTGAAGTAAATGCTGAACAAACACAGACAAATAAGTAGTATGCATGCAAAGACATGAAGAGGTGAAGCCGAAGTATGTGTGTACTGTTTTAGTAGAAGCGCCCTTAATTCTATACAAAATAAAAATCCATATAAATTATGCAACATTCTATAATGTTGGCATACTGAAATAAGCACTTCTAAAATCTCGTAAGGTAATAAGATGAAAGAACTTATCAAGGCTGTGAATTCACCAGGAATAAATTGATGAACCCTTGAGCGCATTAATGAAAAAATAGCCTGTTAATGATATCTATTTCATCAGGCAGAAATCGATCAATCAAACAATAAAATAGGCTATAATCTGAGGTGATTCTAGGGACTGTGGGGGCCCCCAGGCAGGAAAATGCAAGAAGATCCATATTTATTGCCATTATGTTACGCTGATGCCTTTATAAAGAATCAATATGATAAGCCGACTATAGGATAACCGTCTGAAATTGATATCATTATATTCTGCGTGCTATATGTAGTGCTAGATTAAACCTTCCAAAGAGATAAATCATTGCTACATCACATAGGCTACAACAGAACCCCTTTGGTAAAGTGTTGGCTTTTGTACTCGGTATATACTTTAAAAGACCAAGCTATCAAGAAAATTTGAGCAAAAGGACGAATTTTACTAGGAAACGTAGCTAAATAATTAGCATTACATCCTCCAAACCAAGAGCTAACTCCTAGCTAGCTAGTGTTACATTGCTTTATGGCTTAGCCAAGAGTCATCCTTGATTGTTTTGTTATTAGATTGGCCCCACCGCTTACCACAGTTCCGCGTCCTCTTTTTCTTATTTTCTCTTTCTTTTCTGTGTCCAGATGGGTACGTTCTCTTCGTTTTGAAAGGTTTGACAATTCAAAGTAATCTTGCACAAGTTCTACATGCTTGCAAGATGGGACCCTCTTAGGGGGGTTCTGTACATTACTCATCAAAGGATTTACGGGAGTTCTGCACTGTGAGATTTGACATTTTTATGGACTTATTGTCAGCTTTCAGGAGGCTTGCTCAATACTCGGGGCCCCAAGCAATTGCCTGCCTTGCCAGTCTTGTAGCTACACCTCTGGCTATACCCACCCAGATAGCACACACACATCTGGTACATTTGGCCAAGATATGGCATGGCCTGGGCAGACTTGGGCCAAACCTAAATCATATATATTTTCAATACTTTCAATTTTGTTGGGAATTTTTCTTTTGGCACCACTCCAGGGACCATACCTCTCTTTACAGATCACTTATAATAGTGTAAGTATAATGTGCTTTAGGTCCCTGCACCTCCTCCCTAAAAAACAAGAGAACATGGTGAGGATAATTAAGAAATTGTATGTACTGTACATACAGTATTGGTAACTAGAGGAAGTATGGATTTTTTAGGCAAGATTGGATGTAATTAACAAACTAGTACTATTTAAACTACCCTGCCAACACTGAAGAAGGTATGTACTTTATAGTTAAGTACTGGTGGTGTCTCCTTGGTTGATCCTGATCAGGAAAGTGGCTTCTTGTCTAGTCAACCATGGCATCCATGGAAATTACAAAGAAAAGGTCCTATGACCCAGGAAGTGGGGCTACTGAGGGAGCTGCAGCACTCCAAGATTCCTTTAACTGCAACTGCTACAATAATAATTATATATAGACTGCGCATGTCACACGTACGCTGCTTAAAATTCCAGCACACCCATTGTAAAATATCTTGTCATTTCCCTGATTAGTGTTGCACAGTTCAGCAAAGATTTGCTGAAAGACTTGCCGTGGCATCAAGTCCGCATGTCTGGAGATTGTGAAGAAAGTGTAATGACCCTGTATGGACAGAGTTCAGCAGGAATTGCACTGAAGGTTGAGCCATAGACTCAGTTGAATCAGCTTGTCCAGAGATTGTGGAGAAAGCCTTTTGACTCATTGTGCACAATCCTTCAATAGAGATCACACTGAAGTTTTGAAATTCGAATGTGTCTTTGTCTGGCAAAGGGATCCACCAGAGTTAGAATCAATAACATGACTCTGAAGTTGATGATCAAAGATCCAAGTGGATGGAAATCTAATGTCCAACTCAAAGATGGATGTGAACTTCTTGGATTCTTGGATTTGGGCAGTCATCCAAAGGGATGTCCTGGGATGCTTTTTCAACTCAGAGGTGGGCGGAGGCAGCTCAGTGGTTACAGTGTTGGATTTTTGATTATAAAGTCAATGGTTCAAGCCCCAACTCTACCCAACAGCCTCTGTTGCTCTCTTGAGCAAGACCTGTAACTCTATTTGCTCCAGGAGTGCTGCATCCCGACTGACTGTGCTCTGACCCCAATTTCCTAACAAGCTGGCGGATATGAAGAGAAGGACTTTGCTGTACTGTAGTTTATATGTGATGAACAAAAAGGCTTTCTTTTTCTCGTCTGTTCACAGAACGTACACCAAATTCCAAAGTGCTCTTGTGGCCAAACATAGTCTTTTCTGAGATCCCAATGTACTGTATTTCAGGGAAATGGAAAGATTACACTTGAGTGTTATGAGTGTCCTGAATGATTTCATATGAAGGAAATATTTTGGTATTAGAACACTGGATCATTGGATAGATTTTCTGTACGGTTGTCCAAGGTTTCTGCCCAAACGGGGAGGAGTGGCTTGGATTCTTATGTGTTGTAGATTGCAGGCCATCCTGGTGTTGTAAATGGCTGGTCGTTGGGTATCTTGCAGATATCTTCAAGTGAACATCAAAGATTAAGAGCCCATGAGTGATATCTATTGACTGTGGTATTATTGTGCAAACTATTAAATTTGGAGTGATTTAATAGGAAGTGATTTATTAAAGAATCACATAATTAATATTTTACTGATACTATTTTCTTTCTTTTTTGGAGCTCATTTGTTAGAGGAATATCAAGTAAAATAGGATGGACAACTGCCTGATGATGGTGGAGGAAGAAGAAGAAGATGGGGAGAGTGACCTGCCATTTTTGTTAGCTGTGTAAGTGTTGAAAGTAGATGTATACTGACCTATTTTATAATAGTATTTTGAGAAAGGTATACATTGTACTAAGTAAATGTGACATGTTTATTTAATTTTTTTTGTCTTAGTCATTTCCTTCTTATCCTGAAATAGACACTGAAGCACTTAAACTAATCATATTTACTCCCTGTTGTCCATACGGTGAGAATGCTTTATTGAACGTATAACCACTGTATTCTTTTCATTCAAATGAAATGACGGACGTGACCCTCAAGGGAACACAGTCATTATCCGTATAGTTGGGCGAGTGCTGTCATCAAGCCAGAAGCTAGTGTTTTTTGAATTTTATTCTAAATTCAAGGAAATCAGGTCGATGCGTACAGTTACTGGAATAAACAGGAACTGACAACAACTGCTATTTTTTTCTCGATTACTTGAATCACAGCTAAGTGAATTAGAAATCCGAGTCAAGGGGTAAGTCCAAGTTGAGTCACGGGTTTGAGACTCGACTCCTCAACTACTCAGGCAGATTAAATTGTAAGGCTGTCACTTATGAGATACTTTGGATAAGTAATTAAGTATCCAGGAAATGAGATTTTAAAATGAACACATTTTGGCCATTAGTGCAATGACTGCTTCATGGAGATTTTTTTTTTTCTATGCAGACTAATCTGGGCTCACGTGAATTCTTACACTTGAGTGATAGCACTGTCTAGCACATGCATGAATGGAATTTTTTTAAGCAATACTAATTTCAAGCTTAATTTTATGGCTTCTTTATGGGAACGTGACTATATATGAGTGTGTTTTGGCGTGTGTGTGTGTGTGTGCAAAGTGCTTTTAAGGCCAAATATAGTCTTTTCTTAGATCCCAATGTATTTTAGGGAAATGGAAAGATTACACTTGAGTGTTATGAGTGTCTTGAACCATTTCATATGAAGGAAATTAAAATATTTTGGTGTTATAACACCGGATCATCGGACAGATTTTCTGTACGATTGTCCAAGTTTTCTGCCTAAGCGGGGAGGAGTGGCCTGGATTCTTATGTGTTGTAGATTGCAGGCCATTCTGATGTTGTAAATGGCTGGTCGTTGGATATCTTGCGTGCGTGCACCTGTGCACGTGTAGACACATAAATACACATATGCTCACTCCTGCGCACACTCTCAAGTGTGTGTGTGTGTGTGTGTGCAGATGTGTGAGTTGGACCTCTGTAAGCTGTTTTTTTTCTCCTTTCTAGTGTAGCAGCCCATTATATTCCATTAGATGCTATTCACGTTCAAAGAATAGGCTCACATTTGTATCCAATACCTCTCCCATTTAAAGGTAAAAGACATAATTGAATAGTCATTTTGATAATACAGAGTGTAGAAAAAAGGTGCGGTCGAAAGACAATGTTTAATCATATTGAATAAAAACATTTACAAAGAGCTGTAGTCAATAGACAATGTTTAATCACACTAAATGAATTTGCCCTGTGTCCTACCATAGTCTAATGTTTAGGTTTTTTTTTTCTCAATTTTTTTTGTTTTTTTTGTCTGTTGTAGTGATAGTGATTATCGAAAAAAAAAAAAAAAGGATAACTGGTTGTCCTCCAATCTGTCAGCCGAGAACAAGGTAAGATGAACAAGAAAAGGTAAGATGAGAAAGAAAGAAAGAAAGAAAGAAGAGGAACAGATTGCATTGTACTGAAAGTACACACAGTGAAAAGATGGAAACAGCAGGAAGGAAAAGTGTCAAAGAGAGTGTGAGAATGTATTTTACTGAATACCCAAACCGAGAAGCGAAATACACACACACACACACACATAAACATGCATGAGTGCACACACATTAATCTCCAATCATACGATGCGAAATATGAGTGAAGATGAATGCGCTGAAATGTTCTGATATTATGTTTCTTATGATGCTCAGTAGCTGAAGTGCATGTGTGTGTGTGTGTGTGTGTGTGTGTGCATTTTTCAGGATATTATTCAATCAGGGGAAACATAAACAGAGATCAATAAAATGTTTCATTAAGGCCAATGATTGCTTAATAGTAAGAAGGTTACACATTTTGGTATTAATATCAAAAAAACATGTATTTGTATTCATGCATGTAAAAAAAATGGTATCAGTGCATCCCTAATGATAATTATATTTGGGTTCATTATGTTGTCATAATGTTGCATAAAATACTCTGTTCTCAACTGAGAAGATTACATTTAAAGATTTCATTCAGGAGCGTCATGAACATTGACAGTCTGTATTTCATTACACACTAAATTGATTAGGTTTATATCTGTTTCATTCCAATGCATGATCCAACAACTTGATCAAATCCCAAAATGTGAGAAAATCACACTTAGCTAGCAAGGTTTTAGACCTTTTAGTTGAGTCTGACTGTTTGCGAACGCTTTCTTTAATTGTCAAAGATGTCAAAGGATATCACAGTTAGAAAAAAAACAATTTTGTTCAAAACACAGTTAAAAATATATATATATATATATATATATATATATATATATATATATATTTTTAACTGTGTTTTGAACAAAATTGTTTTTTTTCTAACTGTGATATCCTTTGACATCTTTGACAATTAAAGAAAGCGTTCGCAAACAGTCAGACTCAACTAAAAGGTCTAAAACCTTGCTATAGTCATACATATATATATATATATATATATATATATATATATATATATATATATGTATACAGTACTGTGCAAAAGTCTTAGGCACAATATTTTTTTTTAGTACAAACTTTGTTATAGATTTTTATTTTATGACTTCTACATTATTGATTCAGTACAAAAACATTTTAGATTTCCAAACATTAGTTTTCCAGCACAAAATTAAATGTTACAGGAAAATGTTTGTATGTCAGTAAAGAAAGCTGCATATTACATAAGAGACCACTTTTAAGACAAAAAAAAAAAAAAAAACATAATGAAGGCTGCTGGGTTTTGCTGCAAAAATAAGAAGCAAGTGTGACAGTTAAATATAAATTGAATGTTCTATTTCTCACACTTTTAAGGTTTGCATTTGGCTCATTACCAGCGCACATGTAACTGAAAAGTACTCAATATTCCAAGAATAAATACGAGTAGTGGAAAGTGGGCAAAGTGACACAATTATAACGCCACCCAAGAAAAAAAAAACACTGCAAACATGTACATCAAGGAAAAAAATGAATTAAACTGTCATACATTCATTATTCAATATGATAGATCATTGAAGGCAGCTTGGAAAATATTAAATCATTACAAGAGATCATTTGATTTGAACACGTAGGAACAAATACTATTAGGAACACTCCCTGTTCCATTTTTTTTCCTTACCTGGCACATAAATGTGTTTTCTCTCCCCTAACGACACACAAATGTTTTACAGAGAGAGGCCCAGCTGCAGTATCTCATTCCCTGTTTCTCATTCGTCTCCATTAAGCACTTAATCCTGGTCAGAATTATGGTGGATCCGGAGCTTATTCCAGGAACATTGAGTTCATGGCAAGAATATACCCTGGATGCTACACCAGTTCATTGCTGGGCATCACACACACTTCACACCTAGCACCCAATCCATTTAACAGTTTATTTTTGGGAGTTGGGAACTATCACAGGGATAATAAGAAGTGCCAAATCCTGGATCTGTGAGGAACCAAAACTACCCATTGTACCACAGTTTCACCCTTCTATCTCTCTGGCCTTATTTCTTTTTTGGGAGTATTGTACATGCGTTTTAGCATTTATTATGCATTTTGAGCAATAGAAAACGTCGTTAAGGACCATCGCTACATTATATTGTAAGGTTCTTCTATCAAATCACCTGCTAAGCCCTCATGACACACCGCTAAAACAAATCAGTCATGAAGTAACACCTTTAAAATGCAAATCTAAATTCAGCGTACGGAGAGAGTGATAATTGAACCTGGTTGTAGTATGTGAAGTGGCGTGTCTTTGTTTTTGTTCGAAGTGCTTTGTTGCTCTCGTACTGAAGATTGGCCACTTGAATCATGACTGGCATTTTCTTTGATAGGACATTTGCGTTGTATGATAAAGTGTTATTTCAGTTTGTAGTGAGCTTAGAGATATGTGCTTGAGAGTTGAACGTCTGTTTACCCCATAAAAAAATTGCACGGAAAGATTTCGTTCCAATTTTGCCCACCTCTACATTTATATCCTACTTATGGAAAAGCAACTACCACATTTTTACAACAGGGAATGAGTTCTCAGTATCTAAAAATCAAACTTGGAGCGGTACAGGGAGGGAGAACAGATTAAAAATGTTATAATGCACAGTAGTTCTTGGACAGTACATATACCTGATATCAGTGTAGGACACACACTGTATTGGTGTGGGGGCAGAGTACAGTATGCGGGTATGTTTCCACCAATTTTCAGGACGAGATTTGATGTGTCACTTGTACTGATTGTTAGAATGCCAGTAGACACAATGTCCATGTCAGTGAGTGGACAGTGAAGGACAGACTGCATGCTCTTGGGCTTTAATTAAAACAAGCTGTCAGAGACCGTCTTGAGGTCCAGATTGAGGTTCTTCATAAATAAGTCACCCTTCAGCCCATTCCACGCAAGCCACGGAAGGCCAGAGTGTGGAGGAGGACAACTCCACTTCATCAAAAGAGCACTTCATCTGACTGAACAAACTGTAGGGACATGATTGTGAAGTAAATCACTATTTCATATCGGAGACAATACGCCAATCTGGCTGGAGGAGTGCTGGTGCAGTAATGCCTTGGTCTTGAATGGCTGAAGATGAGGTACATTTCTGAGGATTGAAAGGTCAGAATTTTGCATAAATAGCATGATTGCAAATGAAGACATAGCGGACGGTAAGGGCAGATCTGGTCCAGACCTCAGGAGACTATGGAGCACAATATCAGAAGACATTCTGATTGACCTTCTGCCCACCAGTTTCATCAGTCCTTTCTGCATGACAGGAGAAAATCCCATAATTACACATTTAGAGGCACTTTGGCTCTCTTCACATTGTTCAAACAGTGGAGATCTACATGGAGACTAAATACAAAATACAAAAAAATACTGCAGACAATGATATCTAAGAAAGTGAAAATATCTTAAATATAGTCAGATGTATCTAGTATTTCATTAGTATCTTATTAGTATTATAAGATTACAATAAACCTATTTCTAGACAATTTGTTTTACTAATTTCAAGCTTGAAATAGTCTTGTTCTATTGGCAGATAATTTTTCTAATTTTATTCCTGGAATGAAGCAAAATTATCTGCCACTAGAACAAGAAAATCTAACGCTTGACATGCTGAATAATCTTATATTTGATTTATAAAAGTCTCATAATAAGAAATATTAGATTTACAGTAACTGCCCCATTCAAGATTTTTTTTTTCACTTGCTAAAATAGTATTTTATTTTTTAAAAGTAATAAACTGCTGTTAGCTGTTAGTACTCTTTTGTCCTCCCCTTGATTATTGTTTTTAGTTATTTAATCTGTTGCGAATTCCAGTCCAACAACAAGTGTAGCATTTCTTTTCTTTTTGTTAATTATGGTATGGTGATTTGGAGTGATGCAAAGTGTAAGTTTGTCTTCAAATGCTGTCATGTTTTTTTCACACAGCTTACAGCTCCTGAATATGTTCTGCCTTCACCAATTTTAACATGTTCTTTGAAATCCATTCATAAGCAGACCTTTTTATTCATTTATGAATTTATTCATTCCTAACCCTAACCCCTGGCTGAGGAGAATGGCAACCTGTGCTCTTTTGGAAATTGCTCTATTATTTATTATTGCGCATTTCTATGCAATTATAAGTTAAGCTTCTTCGTCAGTATTCGAACTGAATCAGTTTGACTGACTCGTGATTAGTGTTTGAAGCAGTCCTGAATACTAGCACTTATACTCCAACTCTTGGGTTTAGCTTTGACTCTGTCAGTTCTTCCTACAATTATCTTGCACTTGGTATCAGTACAATAACCAGAGAAAAGCAGCACCAGCTGTGAACATTAACAGCAGCTGTATTGCTGGAAGTCATTACTTTTGTTCAGGCTGCTTGACGCCTTCGATACTGGATGCCTGCCGTGCAGAAAGCCAATGAGCCTCTGAATGTGCAGTTTGGGATTTTCTCCAAATTTTACTTAGAAGAAAAAAAAAAAGGAGTAAAATGGTTCACTAAGCTACACTGAACGTGATTATGCTACAGCACACTTCAGTGCACTTGCAACCACAATAATGACACATTTAAATGTGTGCTAAAATCGAACACCCATTTTTACATTTAATATGAAAAATAAAAAAAAAAACTATGACGATATATGAATTATATATTACGATGTGTATATGGGATGTAGGCATTTTATCGCACTTTAAATACTCTACATTGAATTGGCACTGTTGTTTGTTCACTTGATGCGGTCTCGTGTTAAGAAAATGTGCCCATGATAATCTGAATGATAATCTGACCAAGCATTCATCACTATGCTTACAGCTCACGTAAGTTAATTCATAACTTACTTCATAAAAAAAACAAATCAGTCCCCCAGATAAGCAATGTCTCAGATTAAAAATATATTTCACAGAGGGTAGCATTGTTGCCTCACAGCTCTACTATCCACGGTTCGATCCTGAGCTCGGGTTACTATCTGTGTGGAGTTTTGCATGTTCTCTCTGTGTGAGTTTCCTCCTGGGTCTCCGGTTTCCACACCAAGTGATTCATTTCAAACTCAAAACTTGACTCATTGGGATTTTGGACTCGATTTGTACTTGATGTAGACAACCAATGATTCAGACTCATAAACACTAACTCATCATCATCATGTCTAGTTGAAGGTTAATGGCTTTTCTCAAGGGCCCAATGTTTCAACTCAGCCTTCAGTCCATTTGCACGAAACCCTAACCAGTGAATATTTCCACTTAGAGCTCACACCATGCTGATATTAATGCCTGAGATTCAGTAATACAGCGCCTGTGTTATAGACTTACTCTTTACTACGTTTTCCATGAGCATCGATCACAGTAGGAGAAAAGTCCTTACCTGTCTGATCTGTAATTTCATTGCTGTGTACAAAAAATGTCAGCAAAGGTCAAACCAAGAGAACGTGTCCACTGATGTGTAAAGCTTTCTGTTTCTTTACTGTCGTCACTGTTCAGTTCTCTGTAATTAGCATGGACTAGGGGAGCGGAGAGAATGGTGCGTAGAGAAAGCAGCTTATTTACTCCTCAGTGAATCTTCCTTGGGCACGGTGGCTTAGTAGGTAGCACTGTTGCCTCACACCTCCGGGGTTGGGAGCTCGAAACCCGCCTCTGCCTTGTGTGCATGGAGTTTGCATATCCTCCCCGTGCTTCCTCCCCCTAATGATTGCACACCACCCTGTGATGGGTTGGCTCCCTGCCCAGGGTGTCCCCTGCCTTGTGCCCCAAGCCCCCTGGGATAGGCTCCAGGCTACCCTGCGACCCTGTCTAGGAGATGTGGTACAGAGAAAGGATGGATGAAACCTCATTAGTGGTCCTGGTAAACACCATTGCCTGGTTATGGCAGCATTATAGCGTGTGAAGAGTAATTACTCACAGTCCTACATCTGCTGGCCCTTCCGTTGGAGAAGAGTTTGCGGTATTTTTAATCACCGTGATGATGTGTTGATAGGATGCCTGTACATTTATACGCTTGATAAGAAGCAGAGAACTTAATGATGTTTACTACTTTTATGCCCACTACCTTCTACACCAACTTGAATCAAATAAACAATATAGCTTGTAAAATTATATACAAGTAAAAACAATGATATGAATATGTAATGAATGTGGCATATCATGAATCTACACAGAATAGCCCATACTGAAGGTGTGTGTGTGTGTTTGTACATAATTTTACAATATACGGTAGCTTGTAAAATTATATACAAATAAAAACAATCAAAGAGTTGTAGAGATCCACAGCTCAGATGGGACAAGCTGTACACAAGACACTCCACAACTCTGGGCTTTACAGAAGAATGGTGAGAGAGCAAAGTCATATTAAATCCAATTTTGAGACTCGGAAAACAAGTGGAACAAGATTCTCTATTCTGATGAGAATGTTGAACTTTGTGGCCTTGACACAAAGTGCTATGTTTGGCAGAAAACCAACACTGCAGATCACTCTGAAAACACCACCCCCACAGTGAAGCATGGAGGTGGCAGCATCATGTTGTAGGGGGGGGGGTTGTGTGTTGATGTTTTTCGTCAGCAGGAATTGTAAAACTGCTCAGGGCTGAGGGCAATATGGGCAAAATTGCTAAAGGGCAATCCTAGAAGAAAACCTGTTTCAGACTGCAAGATACTTGAGACTGGGGCAGATGTTAACCTTCCAAAAGGACATCAACACTAACTTTACTGCCAGAGCTACACTGGAGTGGTTCAAAATCCAAGGACCTGAATATAATAGAATGGCACAGTCAAAGCCTTGACCTCAAGTCGTTTAAAAATTGCCGTTCGCCAAAGGTCTCCATCCAATCTGACAAAGCTTGAACAGTTTTGACAAGAAGAGTGGGCGAAAATGTCAGTGCAATGCTGATTCCAGTTTGCAACACTACAAAATGTGGAAAAGATCAAGGGTGGCAAATACTCGTCCAAGGTACTGTATTATTTCCAAATGGCACATTGCATTATGGGTTCATCATCTGGATGCGAGATATTACAAAGTATTATAGAACATCATAAAGAGTATTGACAATAAATTGATATTGATCAATAATTAAAAAGTTTAAGTTTTACTCAGCACAGACTAGGCAAGGCAGAAGAGATAAGACATTACCCTTTTATTATCTTTCAATGCAAAATGGCACTCACAGATATACTTGACACTAAGAATGTAATTAAGCTGCTCACAAATATAATGACAGATTTGAACACGAGACAAATATGCCAATGTTTTAATAAGCCAGAGCAGCAATTTTTCTTATTATACAGAACACAAGCCATGGCAGAGTCTATTACTATTGTTGTTGTTTTTCTTTGTTTTTCTCCTTTGTTTGGGGTTGCCACAGTGGATCATTGACCCACACATTTGATTTGGCACAGCTTTTAAGCCAGATGCCCTTCCTGAAGCAACTCTCCACAATTTTATCCGGGCTTGGCACCGGCACTGGGAGTGCACTGTCATGTGCAGCCCCAGTGGCTGGGGTTGGTTCCCTGGCAGGGAATCGAATCTGGGCAGTGGCGAGAGCTCCGTGGCCTAACCTTTAGTCCTCCAGGGACCCTGATGGCAGAGTCTGTTACATGTTTGGAAAATCTATAGTAATAAAAGTACTTCCCCATTGCTTTGCTTAAAACCAAGTACATTTAGAGAGATATTTCAAACTCTAATACCGCAAATAAACATTCCAGGATTTCTTGAAAACCTAACGGAACTTTTAAAGAATCAGGTAAAGACTGATCAGTTAAATATTTAATGTAAAAATTAAGATACACACCATCCGGTATGATAGGATGTCCAGGGTTTATTATAGAAAAGATAACAAGGAGAACCAGATGGAAAACACTGAAACAAAAAAAACATGTATCATACATCAAAATGTATCATACATCAGTGTCTTACAAGTTTCATATCTCAGTTCAATTCAATTCAATTTTATTTATATAGCACTTCTAACAACGGTCATTGCCACAAAGTGTCAGGATCCCGGACTTGCTGTTTTGTGTTTCAGCCACTAGAGGCTCTCATTGTTCCCCCATGTTGTTTTCCCTCTGTTTGTTAATTGTCATTACTGCCACCTGTGTCTGATTTCACCATGTGTATTTAAGTTGTCTTGATTAAGTTTCCCTTTTTATCTTGCCTAGCCCTTCGTGTCTCGAGTAAGTTTTTCCTTGCCTGTTGTAGTAGTGAAACCTTTTTGTGAATTTTTTCTTCTGATAACCTTTTTATTGGATCATGTCTTTGAGGAGATTTGTGCTGTGAATTTTATGTTGGACTATTTCTTTGGATTCACCAACAGAATTTTATGGATAACCTTGCAGAACACCTAGTTTTACTTCAGTATGCATATCATTATGTCAGGGTGCCATTTTTTTCTCTCAAATTATTTTTAAGTATGCTACATTTTCTAGTATGTAGCAGAACATTGAGCAAGCATAGTATTTAGCAAGCATTTAGTCGTCTGATTGAGTTATGTTGGATTTTTTATGTTGGTATTGATCTGCGATAGCTTCAGACTGGGATAGTGTGACTATGTTTTCTATATTTAATCCAAATGGCAGTATTAAATTAAGTGTGTGTCTGCCATAATGAGTGGGTCTGATTATGTTCTGACTGACCCCTAGTGAGTCTAGAATGAACGCAAACACTATTCCCAGAGGATCTTGTGGATTAACAAAAAAAAATATTACAGTCTCCAGCACTTACTGCTTTGTCTACAGAAACTGTGATGCTTCCTCCTCTGCTGGATAGACAAGGGTGGTGTATATATGTAGCTGTATCTGGGAGGGCTAGGTTCATTTAGCGCTACAAACTCTTTTGGTCTAATCCAAGTTTCTGTTAAACACAGTATATTAATTTTATGATCAGCAATCGTTTCATTTACAATAAGTGCTAAAGATGTAATGATCTAATATTTAGATCTTCAGTCCTAGTTTCAGATTAAAGGTGCAGTGCTGGCTGTACATTCAGTATGAGCTAATTTTATCTTAATTACTTTGCTATGATAAACTTTCCGAGTATTTCTACATTTTTGTTTAACTCGGGGAAGAAACACAGTCTCAATATGGTGGAACCTGAGTGATAACTCAAGGCAGCAAGCAGACGGTCAGTTTAGCCTGCTTGCCTTCTCCCAGGCCTTGGCTCTAGGCCTGTTCTGAAACTATGAGCTATGGTACAAGAAATAAGGGCAGCACCTTCCCCAGTGAGATGGATATAAAAGGCTAGTCTTGCCTTCAAAACTACTCCAACTGTCAATAAAGCCCACATTGTTTTTAGAGCACCACCTTGACCTCCAGCAGTTTAGCAACCCTAACCTGCTGTAAGCTACATTGCCCCACTGCATTGGGATGGAATTAGAGCATATTACTACATCAGACATCACCTTCGCTAATTTACACACCTCTACAATATCAGTATTAGTAACCTCTGACTTACAAAGGCATATATCATTAGCGCCTACATGGATAACTACTGTACCTTTGAGAACCTATGCTTCCCTTAGACTCTAAGATTACCTGCTATGTCTGGTGCCCTGGCTTCCAGTATACACCTAACTAATGCTGCCTCAGCTCTTGCGACTGTAGGAAATTAAAAACCTTTCTTTTGTTGTGTCCTGTGGGGTCTTCGTCCCCCCAAAAAAAAAAAACAACAACAAAAACAACAAAAAAAACAAATAGCATGTCTCTGATTTGTATCTGTATTTATATCTGTTTAGAACACATTATCTGTTCATTATGAATAATGTATTCATATTCATATCGCTAATAGGCATAAACCATTTTTAGGATAGAAGGAATTGTCCCAAATGACACCACTGAATGACACCACTGGCAATTATTGATTAAGCATTACCACAGTCCTCCCTACAATCAGATCTTGAACACTAGTCTTTATTATACCATCAAAAAAAAAAAAAGTTTCCAAAGAACTGCATTCCCACAATGTCTCAGTTTTTCCCCTATAATTATCATTTTGTAAGCTTTCATTCTGTAACAGTTTTTTTTTATTCAGTGAAGCACTTACTGGCACTCATAGTTCCTGATTGTCTTGAAGAGCCTGAATTCAAGAACACTCTTTATACCACAGCACTGTTGAATTCTCAAATCTGAGTGGTCAGAAGGTGTTGACTAATTTCTATAACAGCAGCTCTGACAATAGTGCTGGCTACAAAGCAAATTACAGGTTTATATTAATGCACTCATTCATGATCATTTCTATGGTAACAGCTTAGGCACTTGTATGGTGGTCGGTCCACATAAATGGCATGACAGCAGGACAGGAGGGCTCTACAGAGGGTGATGCGATCGTGAAAGACCTCAACCATCCGAACAATGGACTCTTCTCTCTGTTGCGGTCAGGGAAGCACTTCTGCTCCCTAAAGGCCAATACCGAGAGGATGAGGAGGAGCTTCTTCCCGCAGGCCATTCGGGCCCTCAACCAGTACAACACCAAAGACTAAGAATCGTCCATCTCCATCCATACATCTCCTTCAAACACCCAACCTCCATCTACATCTACATTACATAATGTTACTAATTTATTTTAGCATTGCAGTTTAGTATTTAGTATTGCTTTTTTTTTGTCTTATTAACTTCAAGACAGAAAAAAAAGATATGCTGGTGAAGGAACAACTGTTTATACTCTATATGGCCAAAAGGGTCTGCCCATTAAACTCATATGTGGGCCTTTCCCAAACTATTGCCACAAAATTGGAAGCGCACAATTGTACAGGATGTGTTTATATGTTGTAGCATTATAATTCACTTTCACAGGAATTATGGGGCCTAGCCCAAACATGTCCTAGCATGACAATGCCCCTGTGCACGAAACATAAAACAGGGAGTCATGGAAAAGATTGCTGGTGTGATTGCAGGTGGTGAGATCTTGACTTGCAGCATGACAAAAAAAAAAAGCTGAACTGGATTCAACTTTAAATTACAAGCAACACTCATAAAATGTTGTCCCACTACATGATGGTCTGTGTATAGCCTTCCATCTGGCATGTAATTTTCCCCCCAAAGAACTCATGCAGTGCTTCATCCCAAAGTGTGTGATAGAAAAAATCTAATGTTGTCTGGCAGGCAAAATGTCAGTGTTCTTGGTGAATTAAAAGAAAGTAACAGGTGAACTGCATTAAAAGCTTAAAATAACACACTTGCTGTTTCTTTGTTAAATTTATTTATTTATTATCTATTTATTTTTCCCCAGTTCTCCCTAATTTAGCATTGACCAATTCCCTCCCATCAGGCATCTCTCCCTTGTCTTCTGTTTATTAATTGAACCATCCAAGTAGCTAAGTAGCTAAGCAAATACATATATATATATATATATATATATATATATATATATATATATATATATATATATATATATATGTTTAAGTTTGACATGTCAGTCATGTTCATTCCCGATTTAATGATTGGCAGCTGGTTACAAGGTTCCGCCTCTTTAAGAGGTCTACCAATCATTATAAGGAGAAGCCGTGCGTCCAGGCGGGACAAGCGAAGAGCGGACTGTCCAATAAACATTGAGATTTGCTTCTGTGCAAAACTCACCCGCCCACATGCCATTCACTCGTAGGGACTCAAAATGATGTGTTAAAAGCCTGTTTTCCAATGAGCATTAATCTTTCATCCCATTAAAACACAGAGTACACGAACGCATAATACACACCAACTGACGCACCAATTTCCCCCAATGTATATTAACTGGAGTTGGTGCTTGTAAGTATAGGTTACAGCTAACAGATACTAGGGCTCAAGCTCAATCCTGAGCTTGGGTTACTGTCTGTATAGAGTTTCTCATGCTCTACCCATGTTTCCGAGGGTTTCCTCCAGGTTCTCCAGTTTCCTCCCACCTCCCAAAATTGACTGTAATTGCCTGGTGTCCCATTTAGAGTATATCTAAGGTGTATTTCCGCCTTGCTCTCAGTGTTCCTGGGGATAAGCTCTGGAATCACACCAACCCTGACCAGGATAAAGTAGATCATGAAGATGAATTAATGAAAGAATGGAAGAGAAGCTGCTACCACTAAAGGTAGTCAATCTCTCAGTCCTTTACAATCTTATGTTCTCCATTTTTGTGATGTTGCAAGTTCTTACCAAGTAATTTGCTAAAACACTTTTCTCAGTTTGTTCTTTGTATTCCTTTTAATGAGATACAGTTGCAGAGACCTCCAGTTTGCATTTTGATTGCCCTGTTTTACTTTTTTTTTCAGCACCAGCTTGGTTCCAACTGCACTGGCAATGAATGATCACACCTGTTTCTTTTTTTAACCAACACCTGTTTCTTGCAAATGTTATTATTACGGTTTCATTCAACCAGTCTTTTACTACATTTATGAAATGCACAGCAGGAGGTCACTCATGTATAAATGATCAGTATTATTTATATATATATATATATGCCCTGGGAAAACAATGAAATTGTTCATCAATACTTGGAATTTTCCTCAGCATATAAAAATTATGTCAAATTTATTTATCTTAGAAAGCTACAACTTATAGCTTTACAACCAAATGTGTTTACACACACTTGGACATGCTTTTTCAGCTCTGTCCACAAATTGTCTACGTGAATCAGGTCAGGGTTTTGTGATGGTCACTCCAGTACATTCACTTTGTTGTCTTTAAGCCATTTTGTTACAACTTTAGAGGTATGAGTAGGATCGCTGTCCTGCTGGAAGACCTAATTGCAACCAACATTCTGGCTGATGTCTTGAGGTTCTGCTTCAGTATTTATAGTAATTTCCTCCTTCCTCATGATGTCAGCTATTTTCTGAAGTGCACCAGACCCTTGATGCTGCCACTCCCATGCTTCACAGTAGTTCACTTCACAGCTGCACAATACATAGTGTTGAATATTATGGCCAAAACAGTCGCATTTTTGTTTCATCTGACCAGAGAACACTCGTCCAAAAAGCTAGATCTTTGTGCTGGTGATCACCTGCAAGCTTCAGTTTGTTTTTTTTATGCCGGTCTTCTTTCTTGTGCGACAACCTTTCAGGCCATGGTGATGTACCACCATATTAATGGTGGCTGTACATACTTTGGTACCTCATGCCCCAACTCCTTCAGGGGTTCTTTTGTTGTTGTCTTGGGGTTCTGTTGATCCTTTCGGACCAAAGTTCCTTCATACCTGGGCATTAATTTATGCGACATTCCTGAGCAATGAAAAGACTTTATTGTGCAGATGATTGTGGTACATTCTGTTGTTTGGAAATTGCTCGTAAGGAGTTTTTGAGGTCCACAATTTTTTTTTTCTGAGGTCTTGCCTGATTTTGCCATCGTATCAAGGGCAAAATACTCTAAATACAGCCACAGGTGTACTCCCAGTGAACTCTTAATTACGACAATGGCCAATCAGAAGCTTCTTTAAGTAATTACATAAATTTCTGGAATCTTCCACGTTGTTTAAAGAGACAGTCAACTTACAAGTTTGTATGTAAACTTCTGACCCACTGGAATTCTGATATACTGTATAAAGCCAAAATAAATCTGTCTCTATTCGATTGTTTTAAAATGACCTGATGTGAACAAAGTAGATGCCTTAATTAACTTGCCAAAAGATATGTATGGTAACATAAATTATATGCTTTTTTTGTTGTTAAAAAAAAACCTTGAGATTGAATATCTTTGTCCTAGGTGTATGTAAACCTTTGGCCTGAACTGTAATTGCAAAGCTACAGTGCACACACTGGAGACGTGAGCTGGTATAAGGTCGTCTTGTTCAAACTAATAACTCTTCATGAAGTGCCAAGAACACCAGGAACTGCAATGCCAATAAGACATTCAATGAAAGGGCATGACATTTCGAAAACTAATTAACCATATGTTTACGTTTTCTGTCCCTTAAATATTGAAGGAGTGATTGTTCTTTTCACAACCAACTAATTTTCAGGTTCATTTCAGTTCTCAGAGTAGCTGATGTGAACGTAGCATATATGAATGAATGAATGAATGAATGAATGAATGAATGAAGGTAATGAAACATGTTTCTTGCACAATTGATGTATTGTACACCCACCAGCCACTTTAATAGGAACACCTGTACACGTGCTCATTCTGCATAAATCATTCAGAATGGGGGAAAATGTGATCTCAGTGACCGTGGCATGGTTGTTAGTGTGAGCATATTTAACATGCCAGAATTCAGCCACAGCAACATCTGACAGATTGTACAGACAGACAGCCACACACACAAAAACTTGAGTAAACAGTCATTGACAATGTTTGCAGATTAATCACTTTTTAATAAACAATGCACATCATAATACAGAACCTAAGTTCACATTATCTACATAAATACATTGCCATATATAAATCTCAGGTTGGTCAGAGGTCATGCATTTGCTTTTGTGTAAAATGCCAGAACAGTACATTTGTTCTATTTTAACAGAAAACAAAGCAGCAGTACAAAAACAAAGCAAAAACTGATTCTGTGGATGTGTGCTTGGTTTGCATTTATGCATTATTTTGTTTTCTGTATATCAAATAAGCCTAGTTTTGCCCGACCACGTTTGGCTGGATAACACTCGTCACACAGTGTCAATGGCATTTAAATAATGGTGAGGCAGTCATTTATGTAGGATCTAAAATATATATCCTTATTAGAAGTTCTTGAGATGTAATGTAGAGGGTTTGGATAATGCCCTGTGTTTCAAAATAGGTGCTGTGGCACCGTTACATAGCTAGCTAAGCGCAGAACACTTAAATAAACAACATATCTTGTTACAGTACATCCTCCCAACCCTTCATAACCCTAAATATAATATATTTGCTGCATTAACACACACTCAGCAGATACACAGGAATCATTCACTGCTTGCTAGCTAATGTTACCTACATTGAAATGTAACTAACATTAGATAGCTAGCTAGCTAAGAGCAGAACACGCATTCATTTAAGTAAACAACATAACGATCAATATACAGTCAGTATGTAGCTACAAACGCAATCAAGCCACAGTACGTCCTCGCACCTCTTCATTTAACAGAAGTTTTAGCTTCGGTAATACTTGAAAAAGCACACACGCCTACATGAAAAGACACAACTTTAGCTAACCTACCTCCCTTTCTGCAACTATCCCAAAAGTGTGCAAAGGTGAGCTAGTTTGGAACTAACACAGCAGATGAATGTATGTCGCTGGTATCGTTCACTGGTACCATTTCAACAATGGGACTTAGTCGGTCAGTCAGTCAGTCAGTCAGTCAGTGAAAGAAAATTCCTCTACTAGGCCGGGCTGTTAGGCATTTTGGCAAAAATGACCAAAATTTATGAGCTTCATTAGGCTCCATGCAAAATTGGACATCACTGTTAGAGTAATACTGAGTGCGGTGATTTTGGACGTAAAGTTCATGCTGTTGTCTATCATTTTATTTACATTTAAGACCTTAAGCTATTGAGAATCACTATGCTGTAATGAAGTACATTCTGTACATTTCATATTTGTTTGCATCAACTCAGTAACCACCCCAACTGACAGTAAAATCTCTCTCTCTCTCTCTCTCTCTCTCTTTCTGTATATATATAATTTCAGTTGTGCTTTAATAGTATGGTTTTTACAGATTGTTTTACAGATTGTCCTTGCATATGTCACATGCAGAAATATTGAGGCGAACGTTAATTTCTCTTCACTTGGAAAGGTCTCTAAATTCATTCTGAATCCGAATCCTTCCACAGGAAAATAAATTACGACATCTAATGGCACTTTACATCAAATTCCACTTTTTTTGCATTTCACATTACCTTGGAATGAAAATCCCAGCTGAGACCTTTCTCACAGTTTTCACAGAAGGAAAGATGAAATATGAGTTAAGCCTTAACATTGCATATGTGAGGCAAACTAACACACAGCCTTTCCTTTTCCTCCTACAGCTCCAGTTCTTCCTCTTGATCCAAACTGCTGTACCTCACCGAGTCCTTCAGTATGATGTCCCCGGCACAGCTGGCATTCTCTCTGAAGGCAACATCAACAAACGCCTGATCCTCTCTGAATGCATCGATGTGCTTGGCCTCCCCTTCCAGTATGACGTCGTCTGAGATTTTGGCACCATCTCTTGGAAAAACTCTTGTGCTTTCCCTAAGTGTGATGTCATCAACATGTTTCGCTTCATCCTCATTCTCCTCTGGGATGGATGGAGGCAGGCTTTCGGCATCCGAGTTGCTAAAGACGTAGCCGGGCAGGGTGAGGTGTGAGTGTGTACGCATGCTGTGTGAGACGCAAGTGCTGCTGGCTCGTCTAGATGAGCGATACACTCGGTTAGTCAGTAGGACTGGGACCTGGGATTGAACACTGCTGTTGCTGTTTACGCTAGTCAACACTGATCTGTAGCGATAATTAACCAGCACAACTGGGCCCTTCCAGTCGAATGCTAATGTCCAACGCTGCCACGTCTTCCGTATCTCTGTCTGGACCTGAGGAAGAGTAAAGAGTTTGTCATAAATTCACAGCTCAAAGCCTCCTGGAAAAGCCTGTAGTTTGATTTTGTACTGACAGTAGTTACTTTTTTTTGCTGTTATTTATTTCTTTCCTTGTGTTTTCAGTCCTTAATTGTGTTTTGGCAGATGTGTTCTATATTGATATTTTGTGCTATCAGATAAATATGCCTGAAAAATATTAGCATTTGACCTCATACCTTCCCTTTCAATGTGCTTTTCATTGTAAATAGGCTTAGAAGTTTATCTGCTTCACTAAACAGACTTTTGGCCTCTTTTCCTTTCTTTATGGTATCATACATAAAATCATTGTATAAACCTGTTTTTTCTGAAGCTGTTAGAGCATTGGAACATGCTCTAACAAAAGCACATTATTATTATTATTATTATTATTATTATTATTTTTTTTTTTTTTTTTTAATTAATTAATTAATTTATTTATTTTTATTTTTTTTTTACAAACCCTTACACCGGGATTTCCCATTTGAATACATCTTTGTGTTTTCCTTAATTTAACACATCTGATTCAAGTGATCTGTTAATTTACAAGCCGTATCTGAGAAGGAAAAAGTGGGAACACACAGTATGGGACCCAGGGGATCTAATAATTAAGCCATATCATCTCAAACACATGGAGCACATTTCAGAAATGGCAAGTTAAACTGTGGCTTGATAATATTTAATCTCTTTATAACAAATGGATTGTAAGCTTAGCTCCTAGGGCTAGCACTGACCTTTACACTTAAATGTAAGTGTCGATTTTAACCAGACATTTTCAGGAAGGCAATTCAAAGAACACCAGTTTCAGAAATGTGCTCTTTATCTGTCAAGTAGCCATCAAGGTTTATTATGGTTTATTGTGGAAGTAAATGGCTTCGGACCTGCTACTATTCAACTGCAATCTGTTACATGTCATACATAATTGAACTGAAGAGTCTGCAAAGGGGTCAAGTGAGTATTCAATTGATCGACTTTCAGTAGTATTGCTTCCACATGTGAGAATGGAAGCTTTGTTTGGTTCGCCAGCTGCTGCTGAGACTGTCTGCACAGCAGCTAATTGTCCAGATAAGGGAGTACTCACAGACCCAGGCATTGTAGGGCCTCTAAGACAGTTTGCACAGACTTTGTAAACGCCATGGGTGTCAGAGCTAAACCAAAGTGAAGGGTACATCACTCTGCTGATCTGAAAACAGATATACTGCCTGTCTTCCGCTGCAACTGGAATGTGGAAATGCATTTTAATGGAACGGGTAGTGAAGATAAGCAAAGGAGCTTATCTTCACAACCAAATTGTGTTTGCTCACTTTTGTATGCATAGCATAGTAAATATGTAAAGGCAGTCATTTTAAGAATACATTTAGGCTAAGATACAGACTTTATTTATTTGAACCCAGCCAGGCAATATGGCCTGTGTACTAAAAATACTGCATGTTTCTCCAATAGTAACTGCACCACTGCACTGTTGATCTCATGCCATTGCGTGGCCGACCCTTGAGTATGGTGGTGGTCAATACTTAAAAATGCCAAGACGCCTGGAAACGTGGTCATGCTCTCATCTGGCACAAAACCACTGTAGTGCTCTGGGTTTTTGCGTGGTGATACCAACATGGCTCTGTGTAACTCACTTATTTGCTGTTGTGGCTCTGAAACACACTGGTTCGATGCATCTCATTTGGGATCATTATGAATTTCCAGTGTTTCAGTGCACCAAAGACCTGTCGAAATACTAGCAGCAGGTGTTTGAGCCAGCCAACACCACATTAACAAAACCCAGTGATCGACCACACAACAATACTATTGCTTGGTTAGTGTTGCTTATAGGATTTCTGCACCCATTGCACCTGCAGTTATGAGCATTATCTCATTAAGGGTCAGGAGCAACTGTGCCCCATTAAAGGGATACAACCAGCATTCACAATAGCATTATTTGTTTTGCCAACCAGCATGTCTCTGTTATTCAGTGTCTGTTTTATATAGTATTCAGGCTGCATTATTTCAACTGGAGGCACTGAGGCATGGAGGCATTCTTAGTGTGTCTGCATCTGCCTGTGCAGCCTGGCAATACACTCTTGAATTAATGTAAGAGCTCTTTAGTAAAATTGATGTATTACCCTCTGATCGTCAAATCACTCCAGTACCTGGTTATCAGAATTCAGCAATTCACTGTGCTGCTGCATTGCCAATAAAAGCTCTTCTGTAGCCGAGCCTTCTGCTGGTTTCTGTTTCTATCATGACAATGCAAAAAAGGAGCTTTCTTCTTCAAAGTTTGCTTAAATCCCGGCTACAACTACAGTGTCAGAAGAAGGATAATGAATAAGCAGCTGTTTTCATATAGTGTACAAACTTACATGCATCGATATAGGCATTATGCTGCAGATAGGGCAAGGATCTGTAAGTGACAGTCCAAAATACCCCAGTCCTAAATCATCTGGATATTGGTCATTGTCCATGATCAAACGCCTTTGGGGCAAATTGGGAACAGGTGAGACTGATCATGACACGTGAGGGGAAACGTCCAATAGCAATACACGGGAGGAGACAGGACAGAAACCAAAACAAAAACACACGTGGCAACATAAAACTCGGAAGCGTCCGCTGTCGCGCTGTCGGTTGCTTAAGCGTGCTGAGCGCTTTTGCATTTGGCACTTGGCGCAAGAGGGAAATACCTGACAGAGGGTTGTTTTTTAGGCTCCCTACATGAGGTCACACTTAAAAGTGTATTTGTACTTGGCAAGAAGACAAGCAAACAGGAATACCCCAGTTGTTCCGAAGGAAACCGGTGGTCCAGAGTATAAAGAATTAATGCATTGTAACGTGAGGTTTGGGTTTTGTTGTGTTTCTTGTTCGTTGTTCTCAAGTCTTTTATTTTGGAGTTTAGTCATAGTTCCTGTCTAGTCATGTGTTCCTTGCCCCTCCTGTGATCTTGTCATGTGTTTCCCTTGTCTTTGTGCCATGTTCTGATTGGTTCCTTGGTTTCATGTGTCTTGTTCTGATTGGTTGGTTAAGTCATGTGTCCTTAATTGTTTGGTATATATAGCCCTCATGTAGCTATTGACTCTTGTTGTGTATTGATGTTGTAACCTTTTGTCTGTTCAAGCCAAGCCAAGCCAAGCCAAGCCAAGTCAAGTCAAGTCAAGTCAAGTCAAGTCAAGTCAAGTCAAGTCAAGTCAAGCCAAGTCAAACCAAGTCAAGCCAAGTTAAGTCAAGTCTTTATTTGTATTTTGGGTTTCACTTTGTTAAATAAAGCTGCACCTGGGTTCATCACCACGCTCGCCTTCCCTAATACTGTCAATGTGTATTCTACAAATGTCAAGAAATTTACAAATGAACCTATAGATGGTATTACACTTCATTAGGTTTGAGCACTGTGACTGAGATACTTCGACTCGCTATTATTCCTCGCAGTCAGTGTAGAAAACTGTTGTTTTTCCATCTATGCTCTAGCCTACAAGGTTCCCTCTACCATGTAGCTGAACCACAAAGAAACAGCATGTCTTTCTCAGGGGAAAAGCTTATTAAAACTGTCAAACTGTCATAAAAAAATGCAGAAAAAAGTAATATGTTCAAGCAGCTCTTATTTTATTTATAGGTATCATGGATTTGGAGAAAAGCAATTCAGCCAGTATTAAGCATTGCTGGACTTTCATCAGTTTCTAAGTTTGTGTGTACGTTTGTAATGATGTTAACTCTCTCTGCACGTTTTCTGTTGTGTAAGCATATTCAACATGGGCTTTAGCTAGTATTTCATAGGCAAGTTTCAGCTGTAATTTTGAAAAATATCTATTTTTCATTATAATTTTTACCGAATGTCCAAACAAAAGTGTGTTTTCATTTGAAAAGGCAGAAATTTCTAACCAGAAAGCATTGAATAATGTTAGTTCCAGATCATATCGACACACAGAGGTGGAAAGTATTGTTACTATACTTAAATATTGTTGAAATACTTTATAATTTATACATTTAAATATCGAGTACATCAGTGTGGACGCTTTCAGTAGCTACTTCAACTTTTAATTTTGCAAGATTTTGGACAATAGCTATACTTTCCCTTGTCAATGTCGTTTTGTTGTGTTTGGGCCACGTATTAACTGAATCCACACGAGGTAAACATGAAAAGTTGTACAATTCCGAGAATATAACATGTTTTTATTTTCTAACACCTTATTAATTTCGCTGATAATGAAAGAAACCGACCAGTCTCTGGCCATTATCAAACCCTTTGTAGACACATGATTGTAATAGTAAGATCTGACATTTAGACCTGCATACAGTACTAAGGCAATTACTATTGTGAACCTGAAATCTGAAAAAGCCAGATGAGGTCATACTCACTGATCCCAAAAGCTTTTAGTTATAGTTATCAGGGTTGCCATTTTGGAAGAACATTTAATGCAGCTGGTCGTTTCTAAGAAAGCAATTGGAAAACATGTTCTCTTCTGGTAAGACTGGCAATGCTATTTGTTTTCCTGCAATCAGGCATCTACCTTGCTTCAAGATGTCGGCAGAACGTAATGGGAAACAACAGTGACACACGCACATACATATACAGCTAAAGGCTGTTGTCACTCACCTCCCCATTGCAGAAGCAGTAAATGATGGACACGAAAAATCCCTTAAATACAACAGAAAACACCGTGAGGAATATTAGAGATGGCATTTTCTGACTCACACACACACACACACACAGAATAGCTGATACAGAACTTATACTATGACCATTTCTAAAAGAAGTATAATGGTTAGGACATTACATCTGTGCTGTTGCATGCGTTGACGTTATCCAGACTGTGTGGAAAAAAAGATTGTACTTTAATTCACAGATTTCCGTCTCCCAAGTAGCACTGTAGTATCAAACAGGATTTGGTGACTCAGTGTTTTAAAGAGCAACTTCAACTGTTTTTTCCTGCTTTCACGCCCCATTTTTAAACACTATATGCATCACCGGCCACTAGACACCTTGACGTAATCACTGGTGGGAGGGATCCACCCACAATAATACACTCTATATTATTTATCTGCTGATGGATGCTGTACAGCGGTGGTCAATTTCACAGCTCTAATACTCACTCACAGGCAAAAAGATTGAGTCCTTTAATTCCCAGATGGCCTCTTATGTCTGTGCCATAACAGTCTTTTGAAAAAAAAAAAATTCAGGCATTGGAAAAGGGAGATATACTTTTCTTCATGTGGGTGCACATGCATTTCTGAGCTATAGATATTATCCACTCCATAATGCCCCATTTCCTCTCCCAACTTTTGGAATATATCTTATAATAAAAATGATTCAGTACTTCATGCCATGGTCTGGAACGAAAGGATGTAGAATCTAAGGTTATGTTACAGTATGTAACTGTGGGTTTATGACTGAGTGAGTGGAGGACCAACAGACCACCTGGGTCACTTGGGTTGACGAGAATGGTCAGAAGATGAGTGTGACATAACCAGGGCCTTTTTGTACAGTGAGGGGAAATGAGTATTCGGACACTTTTTATTTTTGTTATTGAATGCATATATCCACTTCGCATAATTAGACTTTGTACTTTGCACAGAAAAGTACATATTCATGAGCATGTACAAAAATAATTTGTATTTAAAGAGGAAAAAAGGTATCATCTTCAATTCTCCAAGGTTACAAGGGTTCCTCTGTTGGACTCGCCATTTCGCATTAGGTTCACCTCCATCAATTTTCAGTGGAATTCAAGTCAAGACATTGGCTAGGCCGTGCAAAGCTTTCTTGGGTTATTTTAGCCATCTGTTTGGGGTTATTATTTTGTTAAAACGTCCATCTTCTTCTCTCCAGATTCTGTTTCTTGGCCAATGGGATTAAATTCTCCTCTAACTTGTCCCAGTACATTGTTCCATTCATGTTTCCTTCGATGTTGTGCAATGCCAAGAACCATTTGCAGAGAAGCAGCCCCAATTCTTGATGTTCTTGGGTAATATACATATACACAACTCTTCTTTCTCCAAACATGAGCTGAATTATTGCCAAAGAGTTTTATGGTCTATTTCATTGACTCTGTAGCTGTTTCCATTGTGTTGTTTAATATCTGAGAACTTTTTTCTGCCATATATGGATACCTATGGCTATCAAGATGACTTTCAAGACAATTTGTTTGAAAGGATTCTATGCAATCTAGTGTCTGGGATAGTGAATTTGATTTGGATTCTACTAAAACATTAACCAGAAATGATTTTTAGCATTTAGTACATACCCACTGTCTTAAATACCTCAACAACCATTCAACCAATTAATTGAATCAAGACCATTACACCAGTCTTATGTATGTATGGTATCTTGCATTGTGGGGGATTGTGCGAGTGTATGTTTTTACCTGAAAAGAGTTGAAGAATAGCTCACAGTACATGCGCAGCTCCCAGCCCAGACCAGTAAAAGTGTGTGGCATCCCCACAAACACAATGTAATGCACCCCAAACACCAGCACCAACACCAGTGTGGACTTTGCCAGCTTCCTACACAGAGACAGAAGGGGAGAGAGAGAGAGAGAGAGAGAGAGAGAGGCTGTGGTCTATTCTGATCATTGTGATCATTGCTATGCAATGTTCCATTAGAATCACATAAGACATTTGAGGACTCGGAAGGATCCCCATTTGTAGGGGTTTAAAAGTAACAGCCATTTGGAATGCACTTGAACATCATTTTAAAAAAGGCAGTAAACAAGAACAAGTATTACAATTTAACATTGAACAGATGGACTAAGCAACAACTAAGCAAAACCTAGACCCTGGATGGGACACCAGTCCATCTCAGGACACCAGTCCATCTCAGGACACCAGTCCATCTCAGGACACCATTCACACACGGGGCAATTTGGTGTAGCCAATCTGCCTACCAGCATGCTTTCAGGAGGTGGG
This sequence comes from Pangasianodon hypophthalmus, assembly GCF_027358585.1. Taxonomy (NCBI): domain Eukaryota; kingdom Metazoa; phylum Chordata; class Actinopteri; order Siluriformes; family Pangasiidae; genus Pangasianodon; species Pangasianodon hypophthalmus. The sequence continues at coordinate 15,342,905 of NC_069734.1, forward strand.
AGGAAACAGCAGATCCTGGAGGAAACCCATGAGGAGGACAGGGGGAGAAAATGAAGAGAAACTCCACACAGACAGTAACCTGAGATCAGGCCCAAACCAAGGATCCTAGAGCTGTAACCTGCCACTGTGCCCTTTCTATTAACCATTTAATATTACTAAATGTAATATTTCTTACTTAAACTTGACTTTTATTTTTTACTAAATGTTGCATTGACCTTTTTTTTTTTTCCGTTCATCACAAAAACAGCACAAAGAATGACCGCTCTGAAGAGCCCATTGACGTAAATGCCTTTCATTACTATTGTTCTGTAGCTGGTCCCCCTTTAAAGCACCCTGCATATAGTTCATTACTTTGGAATGACACACACACACACACACACACACACACACACACACACAGAATAAAACTTAAAAATTAATATGTGGTATTAATATATGGGAGTTCCAACTAATGCCATTAACACTTCTTTCACCATCTCATCCTCATTATTATAATTTTCCTCCAAACTGCTAATTTTGTAGCTAGGACTCATTAATTGCTTCCAAGTGTCTAAGTGCATGTATCCTTTAAAATATGCTACTGCTGAAGGTATATATCCATAAATGAATTATTTATAATTTAGACGGAAGAATGAACACATGGATCAATTAACAAATGAATGAATAGCATATTCTCTAAACAAATAACTGAACTATTGTGCAGTCGTCATCATGGGTAACAGGGAGTGATCTGAAACAACAGGTGTTGATGTGGAGTACTACCTACAAAGTCATGTAGTTATGTATGAAACAGTATTTGCAAGAATACAGCCATCCTTCTCTTTCTTCTACTCATCTGTGCATGTCACACTACACATACTTTATATGTTTATATGTTTCCACTGCTCAGATTGTGACTGCGGTCAGAGCTACAGGTGACCAGTCCTCCAAAGCTGGGGATAACCTCCTCTCATTTTCTTGTACTCACTTTTGTAAGTGCTTTCTTGTATATTACATGGGTTTTTCATATAACAATACCATAGCCTCTGTTGGCTTGTTGGCCTAATGCTGCTTTTGCTATATGTTGTGTCTATGGGCTTGCAATGTGTGGTTTTACTTGTGGTTTTATAGTTTGGTAATTGGCCCTTACTTTTTCTTGTGGGATCAGTTTCTTCTTTAGTGTTTTCTCCTCCATCTAGCCAACCATTGGGCCTTTAGCCTGGGGTTGTAGCCACATTGTGTACCCAATTTTCACTTCATTTGGATTGGATTTACCCCATAGATTAATTTCCCCCCCCAAACAACCATACTGGAAAAATTGTACTCATGCAGCTGGTATTTAAATCTCTTGGAGGCCAAGATGGGTGATCTTAAGGATGCTCAACAGAGCCCTTTTCATATCTCAGTGGCCAGTCATCCTTCTTACCCATTACCAGATAGTATGAGGATAGTAGAAGAATCTCTGAGAGATTCTTCAAGGCTGGTAATGACCTACAAGCTGAGATGCCATGTTCAATTCCAGTCTCAGCAGTATCACAGTTGCACTGACAGGCTCTAAACTAGCTGTTGTAGCTACTCTAAATATGCAAGTGGTCAGAGTAGGCTTGGATGGTGCAAAGCAACCTTTGCTAAACTGCAGTTCAAGGATTTCATTGATAGCTTTCAAGGGGGATTTGGACAGACCTAAGCTCAATCACCCCCAAAAATCTGTCACACATATTCTGGCTAATATGATGAACCATGAGTAGGTTGGTTGTGACCACTTGCCTGTGGATGATACGTATGTCGCATTGCTGGAGGTCAGATGTGCGCTGCTAATGTCTCCCTGGTGAGGACTTATTACAGTATTACAGTAGTCCATGTAGCATGCATTGGCAATACATTAGTTAATTTGCTGGTAGTATTAGAGCAGCCCCTCAAATCTGCAGAAGCTGACACCTCTGGAAGGGGACTGACTGACACATTACTCGTGGCAGTGGGACATAAAGGGGCAGGATATGGGGTGATTTTCTGCTAAATTGGTTTATACATGTTATGAAGTGCAATTGGAATAATACCCGTTGCCTGGTTAACCCTCTGGAATCTGCTTTGTGTGCCAGGGTCAATCTTTGCCCAAGCAAACAATGAGGCATTAGAATGGTGGATGTAGGATTTGGAATCATGAAGCCATCACAGCCAAACAGACTGTCTGCATGGCACCTTTAGGACGCCACAATCCACAAGAGACCTGCCTGCCTCACAGGAGGAGCCACACCCTCGGATCCCTCAAAGGTGTCTCGGTGCCCCTGGTCTATCCTAGCATCCCCAACCACGAACAAAGAGTCTTGTGGCGCACACTCCTGAAGGGTGGGGGCTGGCAATGGGATGCTTTACAGCAGAAAGTCGGCTAGAGACTACATCAGATCAATGAGTGGTGATGACAATGTCATAAATCCATATAAAAAGATTGCAGACACATTTGACCTGTCTCAAGGGGCTGCTCACATACTGCATAAAGTTTTAGTGGCAGTGTAAAAATGATGGACTATCACTGTAATGTATCTTGACACAGGAAGCAGAGAAGTGCAGAGCACATTTTGGGAACTTGGTATTAGGAAAGTAACAGGAATGACCAATTGGTGTGGGAAAATATAAGATATATATATGTCCTTATATCTGCAGAATAGATGGCATCATCTGCAGAAAAGCTTTTTACTAGTAGAGCATAAGTGGTTTGTAGATTCAGGATTCTAGGATGCTGAAAACGTATCCTTTATTTCACAAATGAGAACATAAAGTTAAGCAGAATATTTACTGAATGTTCAGTCACTTATTGTAAAACCAAACCATAACAAAACTATATTTGTTCAAAAATTTAAACTATACTATAATTTCAGCATGACATGACACACCTATTTGGTGGCTTGAGCTTCCATTCATTTATTTCATCCAGGGAGGAAAAACAGACTGTATTTCCTCTGGTATTTTACACCGATCAGCCATAATATTATGACCACCTGCCTAATATTGTGTTGGTCCCCCTTTTGCTGCCAAAACAGCCCTGACCCGTCGAGGCAAAGACTCCACTAGATCCCTGAAGGTGTGCTGTGGTATCTGGCACAAAGACGTTAACAGCAGATCCTTTAAGTCCTGTAAGTTGCGAGGTGGGTCCTCCATGGATCGGGCTTGATGACCAGCACACCCCACCCCACAGATGCCAAGTCAACACCTTGAACTCTGTCATGTTCCTCGAACCATTCCTGAACAATTTTTACAGTGTGGCAGGGCGCATTATCCTGCCGAAAGACTGCTCTTCTGTGGGATCAGACCAGACGGGCTAGCCTTCGCTCCCCACACGCATCAGTGAGCCTTGGGCGCCCATGACCCTGTCGCTAGTTCACCAGTTGTCCTTCCCTGGGCCACTTTTGGTAGGTACTAAACACTGCATACCAGGAACACCCCACAAGACCTGCCGTTTTAAAGATGCTCTGACCCAGTCGTCTAGCCATCACAATTTGGCCGTTGTCAAAGTCTCTCTAATCCTTACGCTTGCCCATTTTTCCTGTTTCCAACACATCTACTTCGAGAACCGACTGGTCACTTGCTGCCTAATATATCTCAACCCTTGACAGGTGCTATTGTAACGAGATAATCAATATTATTCATTTCACCTGTCGATGGTCATTATGTTATAATATATATTCTTTAAAGTTGGTTCTAAGATGATGGTTTATTGATGATTAGATGATTATCGCTTCCCTGTATGAGTAAATGTAAACGCCAGTTTTTGTATGAATTGAATTGCAGTATATATTGTACTTCTGACTGCACATATGGTTGAAAGTTATTCTCTGGAGGCTAGTGTGATCTATTTCTTTTAATAAGACAGAGGCAGGGCACGGCCTAAGAAATCTTAGTACAGCATCAACACAAGACACTATAGATTAGTCCCGTGGTTGAAAGCATTCCACCAGAGGTGTTGCATTCAGCAAAAATCTATCAAAATTTAATACAAAAAGTGAAAAACCAGACTACCAAAGGTGTCTTGTCTCACTGCTGACTAGTCACCATGCAGTGCTGTTCTCTCCCAAATGCCATGGCATTTTCTAAGTTGTCTTTTCATGCATGAATGTAGTATATGTGTATGGTTTAAGTAATAACGAATGCCAGTATCCTTTGTCCACACCACTGGGGACAATGACTGACAAGATGATTGATAAGCAAATAAAATGAAATAACAAAAAAAAAAAAACATACTTTAGACTCAAGGCAGAAAAACAAATAGTATTTTCTTATATACAGCAATATTTACAAGTTTATACAGTGGTAGAATTGGTGGTCTTTTTTTTTTTTTTTTTGTTTCCATTTCACTTTGTTCTGTATTTCTTGGAGACTAAACTGTGGTATTTTATTTATTAATATTAATAGATTTAGTAATAAATTCTTTTTCACATTTGTCCAAAGTTAAGGTAAAACTGTACTAAAGTTAGCAGAAACATTAATGCCCAGGTTTTTGACTTTATTTGCGGTGGCCATTGAATTAAGAGTTGCAGTATTCTGTCATTGCCTATAGGAAACACATTAGATTCATTCCAGTTTGCAGCATAATGTTAAAATGTGTCCCAATTTGTTAGATAGAGGAATGCATTTGGATTCTGTAAATAAGGTGCTCTGCCATCTGCATAAACCTGGACTAAAGATATTTTTGCATAACTTTGAGCAAAGATGAAAATGTTCCTCTTGCATATTTCTTCCTACAACACATACAGAGGCAATGCTGATGTGCTGGACGCCATGTACGCGCTGAATGCCCTCACTTTCAAAGAAATGTAATTCTCACCCCCACACTGTTCCTAATGCAATAAGAAGTACTTCTCTGAAATGTTAGCTGTAAATAATGTGAGCTGTATCAGGTCCAGCGTTATCATAAAATCCCTCAGCGAACTGGAGAATATTTACAGATCAGATGTCACGAAGATGAGTAGATATAGCTAGGTTTTGCTCATGCCTTTCCACATATACAGTATAGGATTTGAGCATTTGATGCCCTAAACCGGCAATACCATTTTATTCTGTTTGTGAAGGAGAGATAACAAAGAGGCTTAACCAAGGACTTTAACAAATTAAAACAGTTTAAAGAAAATAAAACTAAATAAATAGTTGAGAAGTCAGATCACCCCCATCTGGTGCAACTCAAAAGATAACGTTGCACTTTTTTTTTTACAGTAAATGGTTCCTATACCTCTGGTTTATCTGATTGGCTACATTTTGAAACCATCACCATTTGCTAGCTAGCTGGCAAACATGCCTAAGTAACTATTAACTGCTAAGAAATATACAGTATGTTGTAAGCTGTCCTCATAATCATTGCCAAACTATGGAGCTGGTCAAGTTATTTTCCAACTTCCTAATTGTCATACTGTTGTGTTATTTTCTTTAAAAATAACTTGCGTATAAAACTTTCATTTCTACTAACACTTAGCAACTGGAAGCTAGTCAGACCAGGCTGGATTTTCCAGCAGGGGGGGGGGATTGGAAAGGGAAATTTCTGCCGGCTTTTCCAACTAGAAAAACTAAAAGCTCAGATTTATTTTGCTACAGTAAACACTGTCGTAAATTAGTAGCCCACCAGCAATCGAAGAATCGAGAGAGCAGAAGATACATATAGACTTTGTGCATGTAATCCAGGAAGTAACTGCAGTTAATACTACATAATGTGTCAATGATGGTTTGAATTTCTCAACAAATTACTTAGAAACATATCAGTATATCTCTGAATCTCTGTTATTTCCCACATCTTGCTCTCTCATGTTCTCTGTGTACGTATGAATCAATGCCTCCCAGATTTCACACACCTCTGAAAAGTAAAATGAAACAGTAGCTCGGAACGGCACGGCTGTTTAAAATGAGTTTCACTAGCAGACCGCGAGCAAGCAGTCCCGTCCAATAAATCGATACAGCATGCCTTCATGATGAGAAAAAAAAAAGTCTGTTTTGTCTGTTGCAAAAAAAAAAAAAAAAAAGTTGGGAAAAAATATAGTGAATATGGTAAATGGTAGACATGAAAAATTCTCATTATGGCTACTGGTGTTATGAATAATTTTTTTTTCTGCTGGCCAAAATCTTACACCCCCACATACATTCCTTCTAACAGCTTGTGACCTTGGTAGATAGAATTGAATATTTTATGCAAGTGCTAACTCCGGATAAAACAGAAGAGATTGCACAAAGTATATAAAGCATTATAGTTTATTATAGAACCTTACTCTAAATGGATTCAATTAATTTTAGTTTGAATTCTATATAATTATCATCATTTGTCATTTGTCCAGTGCATCCCGTTTCCACTGTTCATCCTTTAGACGTTTGTGCAACTTGATTACAGATGTTTCACCTGTAATGAATGGAAAGACACGTCTAAATAAAACCCAGTGCATTTCAGAGCGGAAATACGCCATGAAGTCAAAAGAAAGCCAAAGATCAACCAGTTCAATCTGGTCTTTATATTGAGTGGCCAGATGGTAGCCACTTCTCAGTAAAAGGCTCATATGGATTTGGCCGAAAGGGACCTTAAAGGACTCTCGGGTCATGAGAAACAAGATTCTACGGTTTGAGGAAAACAAGATCTTCGGCTTTAATTCCAAGATGTTGTTACATCTGGAGAAAACCTGGTCAATATAATCCCTACAATGCACAGTGAAGCACGACGGTAGTACCATCCTGCTGTGGGGATGTTTTTCAGCAGTTACAACTGAGAGACTTGTCAGGATCGAAGAAAAGATGAACAGATTGACGTACAAAGACATTCTTAAAGAAAAAAAAAGAAAAAAACTTACTCAAAACTGCCCAGAACTTTAAACTGGAGCAAAGGTTTATCTACAAACACCACACACTGACCCTAAACACTTAGGCAAGAAAATACAAAAAAAAATGTTAGATACATTTATTTATTTATTTATTTTATTTTTTTAACCAAATCCCAGTTTAGTCACACACTTCCTCACACACACAGCGAAGGATGAAGGATGAAGGTTAATGCGCTTCCTCTGAACTGCGTGAACATGAACGCCACCATCCACATAGGTTTAAATAGCAGCTTATGCAACATCACAGGATAAACTCTGCTTGAAGAACCATATTAATTGCCCTGCTCTGAATATAAATGAGCTCACAGGCAGCCACAATTAGCTAGCGTCACACTGAGAAGAAAGCGAGACATACGGGCCCTCTCAAACAGACAGTTCGGCCAATTATTTCATCAGGAACTGTCATCTATAAATTCACAATGATAGGGTAAAGCTTTGACAAATACACCATGACATGTATTAACCTACACTGGATGGCACAGAGGGGACGGATTGGTTTCTATATACTGCAAATCAGGAAGATTCTGTCAGAGGAACTTATAGCGCCTGGTAATCATCTTGCACCCTAATTTTAAATGTAATAGTGATAAAATCCATATCGTGTCACATTAAATGATGAATTAATTTAATTTGTATGACAACTGCTTTCTGTAATACCAGAAGGCAGGAGGATTCTGCCTTCCGGTATTATAAAAACATCTTCCTGCCCTCCTTGAAGATTCAGGAGAGTCTTTGGCATGATTTTCAGAATATTTCATGCATTAAAGTCTACGTCACATAACAGTCCACTTTAAATAACTTTAAAGGCCTTCGAATTAGGTACTGGGTTATCAGCTACAAGTGTAAAATCATAGAGTGGCATCCAAAATTATGAGAACACTAGTGAAAATACTTCTGTTTAGCATTTTTTTTTTTCAATTTAACACAGGTTTTCATTACAAATGATATTATCAGCAACAACTTCATTGAAAGATAGATTCTTAGGAATTATTTACATGCATTTCAGAATTTCTTAGTATTTAGTATGTCCCCTGTTTGCTTTAATGACAGCGTGGACTCGAGCTGACCCAGACTCCATATGTTTGTGTAAAAACTGATGATCCGTGTTAGATCAAGCCCATCGGCGTGTCGTCTGAATATGTGTTTCAGTGGAAAGGATTAGACTCGCGGAAAATCTGGCCTTTTGTACAAATGGAGTCAAACGTGGTCAATATCAAAAATTTGCTTGAGTTTAAAATATGGATCTAGAAATTGTGCAACATCTTGAATATTAATTTAATGTAGAATTTTCAAAATTCTAAAACTTTCTGTTTTAAATAAAAATAAAAATCCCAGATTTTCAGTGTGGTCTCAGACTTTTAGACCCCACTGTCTGTAAGGAATAAAACACTTGGGGGTGTGCTGTTATAGGAAATTAATCAATGGTTTGGTGGTTGTGATGCAGAATAACATGAAGTGGAGTTACTATTACCACCCCAACGTTGTTTATTTTCCAAAATACAGCACATCCCAAAGGGTTTCATTCTTCTTTTATTTATTAAATAATGACACCTCAAACTTTTATCCATTTCTAGTTGCATTTAATGTTGCGTAACAATTTAAGACTTGCTTGGCATTCTTTGTACGATCTCATTTGCATTTCCGGGAGTTATTACTCTTATGGTTTTAGGAGTGCATGTCCGTTTCATCCAAAACTTTTGAAAGAGCGATCTCCCAGCTCATCAATCCAGTAGATGCCCTTTTCTAAAAGGGATTTTTATGTGCTCATAGTTTATGCTGTTAAACGAAGCAAAGTTTTTCTCCACATTGATTCCGTCTTCCCTTGTTAAGGGTTTAACACTCCTCACACTTGCAATCAGAAGTTTGAAAGGTCAAACTATTGGTGTTTGAGACATGACTTTTTAGCTATTTTTAGCTATATACTATTTACTTTTAAATCTATCTGAATCGCCTAGCAGTTTAAACTGCTGAGCAAAACTAATTTATTTCCATCCCATTGTTTCTCCTAAAGAAAAAATACCAGTCAGTCTCAGTGGAGAAAAATCTGTGGCTCTGTAAGGCTTTGGGGGGCATTTATTTATTTTGCTCGCATGGTTTTGGGGCATCTTTCCCTTTATGGGGAAGGGTCACTACAAATCAAGCCAAAGTTCTTCTGACTGATCATTTTTATGCTGTGATGAAACATTTCTATCATGACCCCACCCCCAAATGAACACCCATGAGAGATTTGAGTTGATATCCTGGAACACCAAAGCGATAAACACCAAAAAATATTCCCTCACTTGGTGATTATCGCTTTGGTGTTCCAGGGAATCTATGTCAAGGCAAGTTCTGGTAGCTCATGGTGTCCCAACACTTTACTATCATACGCCATCAACTGTTTACTGTTTATTGCTTTAATAATAAAAAAAAAAAGTGCTTTTAGTGACTTCAGTGACTTTTACCTGTACTGCTTGCGAGTGTCGTATCTGCCCGCGTTCGTCTCTCGGATCTTGGTGGCCAGAACTCGCACGATATTCACAAACAGAATAAAGTTGAGCTGCAAGGAAAACACATTTTCAATTCAATTTCAACTTTTAAGTGCTAGGCTATTTATTTGACATGTATGTCACTTTTCTTAAAACCACAATCCACAAAAAAAAAGGCAAAAATAATGACTGGCTGTCGGAACAGCTCAGCCATCTTGTGTAAATCTACACAAAATCAAAATCTATTTAATTTGCAGTACTAACATTACACTGTTACAGGACTATTATCAGGCCGACATGTACTAGCACTTGTACTTTAATTTTTTTTAAATAAAGTCTACAGCTTCTGTAAGTTGCTCTGGATAATGTAAATGTAAATACTGTGTGAGTATAGTATAGTATAGTGTAGTATCCTTATTCATTTTAATTCAGTTTACCCAATATTTTCCAGGCTAAATAACATAAATCAAGATAGTGCTAATATTTAATTTATAAGAAATACAATTCTAGAGCTATAAAACCTGAAATCCTTCAACGTACTACAAACACCCAGTCCGTAAAACTATTGATGATACAATATTATGAGTCAAAGATTATAGCTTACGTGTTTACCTGCTTTAATCGGTGGAACAAATTCAAAAGTGTGTGTGTTCAAATTCAAAGCCAAATTCATCCTTCTCTTAGGAACACCTTTTGCCCTGCTCATTCATGCAGTTATCGAATCAGCCAATCATGTGGAGGCAGCAGCACAATGCATACAATCGTGCAGATACAGATCAAGAGCATCAGTTCGTATTCATATCAAACATCAGAATACAGAGATATTTGTTACTGCTATAACATAAGTGATAAGAGGAACCGATTTGCTTTACGGATGTTCCACAACATTATATGTAGCTATAAACTGATAAAAAAAAAAAAGGCATGATGCGTTGTTCTTGAATACATTTTGACTGAAGTCCGTTTATTTTCACTTACTTTTAGCAGTGAAATAAACTAAAATTGAATATTTAAATCAAAATGAGTGGAGAAAGCAATATCCTATTAGATCTCAGTGAGGGTTCAGAAGTCTGTCTTATGAATACAAAAGCAGTGTGTGTTGAGGTGACATCTCAGCAAGGATATGGGAGTAATTTGGCATTAATTAATTATAGATTAATGCTTATGAAGTCTGAGGAGGTGACCTCCTGCTACTGAGAATGCTTTATACTGTGTATCTGTCAAAGCACACTGAATACCTATTGTACACTTGGCTAATTTGCCCTTCTGTGTTTTGTACAATTCCATGATGCAGCTTCTGACTGTAAAACAAACTTTTTAAAGGTGATGACACATCGAGATATCCCCCGAGGGTGAAATGTCTTCTTTCGAGTCCATAAAGAAGAAGGCGAGCACCCACGCACCAACCGCTTCACAATCTTCTAGATTAGTTGCCCAAAGCCTTAACCACTGAGCCACCATTTGGAGACAGGACTTGAAGTGTTGGCGTGTGGGTGCTCGTCTTCGTCTTTATTTACTTGAAAGAAGAAGGCTGTAGGTAGCTGAGGCTTTGGAAAAGCACCATAGAATCATCTGTCAATCTTTCTAGCAAATGATCAGCTATGTTACGTTAATATTATATTACAGGCACACACCAATATGATAAACTATAATACCTATTTTAATTATTATTGCATTTTCTTTAAAAATCGTATCTGTAATTCATTCATTCATTCATTCATCTTCAGTAACTGCTTTATCATGGCCAGAAGACCACAGGCATGAGACAGGGACACACCCTGAATGGGACAGGGCATCATGCACACACACATTCACACATGCGCTCACACCTATGGACATTTTTGCATAGCAAATTTTACCTACTGGAAAATTTTAGAGATAAGACCAGAGAATCTAGAGGACACAACCAAAACATGAGACTTTACACAGCTAGTAACCCTTTGGGGGCGTGTCAGAAAAACAAACATGGACGACAGTGTTGTTAGTGAGTGAATTAAGAAATGTATGACGTTTAATTGCCAATAATCCAATATGGCAATGTAACTAAACATAACACCCTGCCTATTTTTGGGACATTTACTGGTATGCAAAGTGGCTTCATACAGTCAAGTCAGGGAAATAGCTTCTCTTATCTTCGCCAGCACTTACCACGTTTATTTCATTTGCATTACTGATGATAAGAAAATCGAATTTGATAGCAAGCCAGGGTAGAGGTTTGCAGTAGCATTGGGGCAGTGGTAGCTCAGCTCAGATCCCAGCACTGACAAGCTGTTTCTTAACACTCAGCTGCTCAGTTGAATATAAATGAGATTTATATAAGTCGCTTTGGATGTAATCGTCTGTCAAATGTAGTATGATGGAAGCCATAGTGGCCTAATTTTTTATAGAAAAAAATCTGGCATGCAGCTGAAGGCTAAACCACAGTAAATGGAAATGCTTCAGAGCATACTAACACTCATTTTAATTACTGTCTGGAACTGCAGACATCAGATAACAGCCAGACTACAGTACACGAGCTGCCCTGACCTGCCACTGCAGCGCTTTTAAAGCCACTGGTGATACCGAAGGGCAAGTCAATAAGTGATGCTTCTTATTGCTAATGATGTACGGTGCAGAGGTGGAGTTAGGCGAGGTTCCTAATGCCTTGGTCATGGGTGGTTAACGTAATGCATACAACATAGCTGGTTATTTACAGGCCGTTATGCTAATTGTGCTATAATGATATCCATAAAAGGTTTGTTTTGTTTGTTTAATTACATTTTATTGGCTATAAGCTGCTATAGGAACAGGATTAACCATTTTTCCATTTCTTTTTGAAAGCTTTTAGCCAGATTTAGAGATACAGTATACCTTTTGTTTGGAAAGTCTGTAAGAAAGGAGTAAAATAATGCGTTTGTAGGTATAGATGGCTTGCTAATGCATCCCATGCCTACTTTAACAGCAAGGATTAATTATTATTTTTTTTTTTTCTTTTACACTGAAGCCCCAGCCCCAAAGAAGGTCTGATATGTCGTATGTTCCGAGATGCTTTTCTGCTCAGCACAGTTGTAAAGAGTGGTTATTTGAGATGCTCTAGCCTTCCCGTCAGCTCAATCCCTTCTGGTCATTCTTCTCTGACCTTTCTCATCAACATAGGACAGAACTGCTGCTCATTGGATGTATTTTTTTCATTTTCATGCACTAGTAAAGGCAGAGACGTTTGAGGAGCAAGATAACAGGAGTTCTAAATCTAGCTTATCTTCATGACAGCGGATATATATATAGTTCATTCACACGTCTGAGATGAAAGGAAGGGGAAATCCTGTTTAACTGCATAATTGAATTTCATTTCATAAGCAGTCAATGTGCTTAATCACTCAATGGTCTATTGCAGTCAGTTCATATGTTCGTTCATTCATTCATCCTTTCATTCATCTTCAGTAATCGCTTTATCCTGATCAGGGTCACATTGGATCCAGAGCCAGATTTATTATGTTTGTGCATTGAGAATGTACCTTTTCAGATAAATGTGATGCACACAACATCACTCAATATTAACTTATTGGCAGGCATTAAACACTTTTTAAGAGTTGTTCTTGATGTTTTATTGTTCTACTAAACTGATTGTTTTTGGTTCGGTCCGAATGTAACGTACCCCGTTACCTAAACTGATTTTCACACCGCGGATCTAGGCTGGTGATTAGGTTTTTATGTCTAGAGTTGATCATGAGCCTTTTTCTGTTGGGCCAAGCAAGCCAAATTGGGTAAAATTCAACAAAAAGCTAGTTTCCTAAGCCAGTTTTTGGACCTTTGTTCCTGCTTCCATCACTTTATCAATTTATCACTCATTATCTCTCGGCAGCTTTTTAATTGCGGACACGAAAGCAAACATTTCAATTAAAGCTTACTTTGAAAATTGGCGGCTACCCTGCTTGGGTAATTAGTTAATTAACAACATATTAAGGATCTGCAGCATCCTAGTGTGTGCGTGTGTGCGTGTGTTCGTGTGTGCGTGTGTGCGTGTGCGTGTGCGTGTGTGCGTGTGTGTGTGAGAGAGAGAGAGAGAGAGAAACAAGCTGCAATGTGGGAGTCTGTGAGTCAGTTTAGTTCCTACATGACACATAATACTCAAAACCAAGAATTTTCAAGGCTTTCAACAAGGGTTAAGGCATTTGATTTTTTTTTTTAACAAATAAAACACAATATTCTTAAGGTGGTAATTAATTTGGAATTAATTACAATAATTACAGTAGTTGTTACCTTACTAAATTAATTCTTCAAGCACCTCTAACCTCAGAAAATCATGATTGTGATTGAATTACAAGCTCACTGATCAAGTTATAAACACAGCAATAATAGCTTGGTTAATGGGTTAATGGGGTACGCGTAGACAGGGCCATAGCTAGGAATTCTGGGTCCTGTGATAGAATAGTGGTATCCTCTAATCCTATGAAAACCCCACTGATGTGTTCATGGAACAGTGATTGAGCACACTGCAGTAACCTTTCCCATTTTCATTACATACTCATTCACTTCATTATTACTTATTCCAGTTTTTATCTCTTTAGGCTTCTGTTCCTCTATATTCATGACCGGGCCAAAAGCATGAAACTCAATCCATTTTCAAGAGATTTCCTTTTAATTATGAAAAAGAAAAAAAAAAAAAAAATCAAGCACCTGCAACAAAATCACAAGGTGAGCTATCCAGCACTCAGTGTTGAGAAAGGCAGCTAGATAGCCAGTATTAGAGCTTCTTGCTTTTTAACAATGCTCCAGGCACCAGAAGCCTGTACAACAACACTCATCTTTCTTCAAAAAGAAAGTGCTTATCCTGTGGGCTCCCTTCACTACGCCTTGCCTCTCTCTTCTTCTTTTTCCTGCCACTTTTGAAATCCTGATTTTTTTTTTTTTTTTTTGAAACATGGACAGTGCACTAAAGTATTTTTTGAAAGGGGGGCGGTAGGGGTATTATTGCTTGTAGAATAAACTTATTTAATCAATATTGCATTATTTTGGTAACATTTGGTTACATTGGTTACATTCAGACACGTTACTAGCTTTTGACGCATGAAACGAAACTTTCAGTTGCATGAGAATGCTAAAAGTGTTAATAGTTTAATGAAGCCTTTCACTAGAATACCGAATACTTACTCGCGTAACTTACTTGCGTTATACATTAGCTAGCTATCTGAGCTTAAGTAATTCCATCTTACTAATTAATAATTACACGAAGCACTACATTACCATTGAGTGAATGTAATTCACGTGAATTATATTTGTTTGTTTTTTTTTTTTAAACAATGTGTAATTAGCCTGTAAGTCGCTGCATTTTCTTTATGCTAGTTATCAGATTTTTTTGTAGCTGTTAACGCTAATGGGAAAAAAAATGCTCTTTAGTTTCCGTCATTGTTCCTTGACTGAATAATAATTTACACATGTTTATCTGTATTTGATAACCATTCTTTTAATGCGTCTTTGCATGCACGTAATGAGAGAGATCATAATGAATTGTTAGTTTTGCACGTTTTACTACTAAAACAAAACTAAGTTAAGCGAAGTTCAGAGGTCAGTGAAAAATAGCCAGGGGTGTTCATGATTTTTTTTTTTTTTTTTTTAATTTTCTTACAGTGGTGAAAATCACAACCAAGCATTATGAAAGTCATTAAATTTATTCCTGATCTCTTATATTGTAGTTCTTAGCCTATTTATCTGGTCACTTGAATTGAATGGATTTAATCCAAACTTCAATAACTCAAAAACAATATGCCTATAAATAATGTATATGCCTATAAATAATGAGCCTAATATGCTCTGTTGGCAGAAAATTCAGGAATAAAATAAGCTTTATGCCTCTAATACATAGACAAAATATTATTGTGCACATTTAAAGAATGTTCATGAAATGAATCTGTACTCTGAATATATTTACAGTGAAAGGGCCCCTGGCTACAAACATTTGATAATCTCTGTGCTAGCGAATCTGTCCTAGCCTTAGCAAACAGTTATAATGAAAGCAGAAAACTGTCTAGCATATGGACTGACTGTTGTAACTGTGAGCTGAATGCTAGCTTGCTGATTCTTGTTATCTTGTAATTTTGTAATCAGCAATGTCACGTATAATTAATTTCATTCTTTACTT
Source organism: Pangasianodon hypophthalmus (assembly GCF_027358585.1). Taxonomy (NCBI): domain Eukaryota; kingdom Metazoa; phylum Chordata; class Actinopteri; order Siluriformes; family Pangasiidae; genus Pangasianodon; species Pangasianodon hypophthalmus. Next base: position 15,358,315 of record NC_069734.1, read on the forward strand.
ACTCCAATTGCTGTCAGAATAGGCACCTGGTAAATCCACTTAATATTGCCTGCGCTCAGTTCCCAGCACCTGGGTGAAGAAATATAGTGAACAATACGAAGTTTAAATTCACAGTAACAAGGCTAATTTGCTGCAGCTAATAATTATATGGGTTTGTGTGAGCTCTGTGTGAGCACTGTGTGTATCCGTGTGCATGTGACAGGGTTGCTGTGTTCGTGTGCATATGTCTGCGTCAGTGTGTTAAAGATAATTGGTCCTTGCCGTGCATCTGCCAGAATAGCCCTGACGACGGCCCAAGCTGACACAAAGAGAGCGGGAACACCTATACAAAACACATACACACACACAAACAGAAACACAAATACAAAGCATCATTACTATTAACACATGTACACACATAATGTATATACTTACTGTATACACATGGCAGTAAATGACCAAACCAACACGGTCTCACAATTAATCTGCAAACTTTCATCAATTTTTATTCAACATTTCCCATCCCAATAAATACAGCACATGAGCAAATCGACATACAATTTGGAATGATTGACAAGTATGTAGGTGTTTCCAATTGACTGATATTAACTGACTGATCCCTTGGAAGGCCCAAACCTTCTCCCTACAGAATGCTAGTTAGTAGTTCATTTCATGTTCCTGGTTTGATCACTACATAAGCATAAGCATGCTTTTCAGTGGCTTATTGTGAAGTCTTGCCATTCAATCAAGTTGTGTTCGACCGCCGCCTGCCTAATAACATTGATTTTGAATTGTGATTCAGTAAACACTACACATGGAGCCTAACCCTCATATATTGACTCAGCACCCTCACTTTCCATCAAGGTCAAATGGGAATTTTATAAGTTTATTAACGTGAAATAAAATCGTACAATGTATGTTCAACTTAGCTAACATTAGACAAGTATATGCAGTCAGGTCCATAAATATTGGGACAGTGACACAGTTTTGGTAATTTTGCCTCTGTACACCACCACTGTGGATTTGAAATGAAGCAATCAAGATGTGACTGAAGCGTAGACTTTCAGCTTTAATTCAAGGGGTTTAACAAAAATACTGCATTAACCGTTTAGGAATTACAGCCATTTTTTACAGAGTTCCTCCATTTTCACAGGCTCAAAAGTAATGGGACAATTGACTGATAAGCAGTTTCATGGCCAGCTGTGGCCTGTTTCCTCCTTACATCATGATAACTTAAGGAGATAAAAGGTCTGGAGCTGATTCCAAGTGTTGAATTTGCATTTGGTAGCTGTTCATGGGAACTCTCAATATGCCGTCCAAAGAGGTGTTGATGCAAGTGAAGGAGGCCATCATTAGGCTGAAAAACCACAACAGACCTATCAGAGAGATAGCAGAAACTTTAGGAGGGCCAAATCAACAATTTGGTACATTCTTAAAAAGAAGGAATGCACTGACGAGCTCAGCAACACCAAAAGGCCTGGGAGACCACAGAAAACAAAGTGGACGATTGCAGAATTCTTTTCTTATTGAAGAACAACCCCTTCACAACATCTAGCCAAGTCAGGAACACTCTGGAGGAGGTAGGCCTATCATTGTCAAAGTCTACAATCAAGAGCCACCTTCGTGAATATAAATACAGATAGTTTACCTCAAGATGCAAAGGCCAGATTAGACTTTGCTAAAAAACCTCTAAAAAAAGCCTGACCAGTTCTGATGCAAGATTAACTTGTACCAGAATGATGGGAAGAGAAAAGTATGGAGAAGGAAAGGAAGGGCTCATGTTCCAAAGCATACCACATCATCCGTCAAACATGTGGAGGAAGTGTTATGGCATGGGCATATTTGGCTGCCAATGGAACTGGGTCACTGGGGTTTATTGATAATATGACTGTTGATAGAAGTAGCAGGATGAATTCTGAAGTGTACAGAGCTATACTTTCTGCTCAGATTCAGTCAAATGCTGCAAAACTGATAGGACAGCGCTTCACAGTACAGATGGATAACAACCCAAAACATACTGTGAAAGCAGCCCAAGAGCTTGGAAATTAAATGTTCTTAAATGGCTGAGTCAGTCACCTGACCTCAGCCCAACTGAGCTGCTTTTCACTTACTGAAGACAAATCTGAAGGCAGAACGACCCACAAACAAGCAGCAACTGAAGATGGCTGCAGTAAAGACCTGGCAAATCATCTCAAGGGAGGAAACTCAGCATTTGGTGATGTCCATGGGGTCCAGACTTCAGGTAGTCATTGACTGCAAAGGATTTACCTCCAAGTAATAAAAATAATCCTAATATTTATGATTATATTAGTTTGTCCCATTACTTTTGAGCCTGTGAAAATGGAGGAACTCTGTAAAAAATGGCTGTAATTCCTAAACGGTTAATGCAATATTATTGTTAAACCCCTTGAATTAAAGCTGAAAGTCTACGCTTCAGTCACATCTTGACTGCTTCATTTCAAATCCACTGTGGTGGTGTACAGAGGCAAAATTACCAAAACTGTGTCACTGTCCCAATATTTATGGACCTGACTGTAGCTAACATCAGATACCTATTTTATTAGACATGCACCGAAAAAGCTCTAAAACAAAAGTGTCAAACTAACGATCTGAGCAGCAATTCAACAGTGAAAATCAATAAATAAGTAATATGTTTTTTTTACTGTTTGCTGTGTTTTTTATTTTACGCATACCCATTATTTATCTTCATGGTTGGCAGGTCTGTCAAAATTGCAACTCTCTATGAACTTACGCAAGTAAACTCTTCTGGAATCTTACAGATGGTTAAAAATTGATCAAGAGTCATGGTCCTAGTAAAGTGCAAGTCAGCAACTCTCAGGAAAATAAAATGCAATGTTAAATGACATGTTATGTACAAATTTAGGATTATGGTTCAGAAAACATGGGCAGATTTTTGAAGATGTCACCATTCAGCCAGTTAGAGTTTTGAGGTCAGAAACAGGGAAAGAATGGCAGGAAAATGATCAGACTAAGGCACAGAATGAACATTTGAAATCAGTTCTAGCAGCAAAATACCCAAAAATAGAATAAAAAAAATGGAGATACTAATGGCTGCTTTCAGCATAGCAGGCAGCTGCTAGAGTAGCCTTAACCCAGCTATGCAAAGAAAATATGTGTGTGATATGTCCAAAGACATCCAGGATAAACTAGACCCTGCTGATCTCCAATCAGGACTAGGAACTAGGCTAAAGATAGCAAAGAGAAAAATAGGCAGAGAATGTAGGTGGACATGATAACTGCGAGTGCCAGAGCTTTACTCTTCTACAGAACTCGAAGATGATTTGGCTTGATTTGGATATAATTTGGCCGCCTGAAATACTGCAAATTGAGGCTCAAGCTGAAGAGATGCCAGCACAGGCTAGATCCCAAACCTGTCACTTAATCAGCCATTACAGCCAGTTACCATCTGCATGAATGACTTCATTGACAAGCAAATGGTCAGGCAGTCATGCATTAAGGAATCAAGAAAAGTGAATCTTTACAAATGTGAATTCTCTTACCTGAAAGCGTGAGGAGGCACAAAGCCCTTCAATGACGTATAAGCACACCTCGAACAAATTGAAGGAGTCTCATATTGTACAAGTCACCTGAAAAAACTATGGCCTTAGCCAACTCAATGGGGGAAACCTCTCGGCTAGCTCATTTGCTTTAAAATTGTCTGTTCAGGCAAAATGTTTTCAAGAAGTGACTGGGTTTGTCTTCTTTTCCTGTAGAATATAAGAGCATTTTTTTTTCTCAATTGAATCACTCTCGAGTTCTCAATTCTCATGAGTGGGGTATTGGCTCAAATCTCTCATGGCTTTACTTTAATATTGTCTTGTCTCATTTTGGTCAGCTGTAGCTAGTTAGTTCTTGCTAGCTCCAACATGTGCTTTAATGAAGATAAGATGTGGGGTGTTTCATTTTAATTTGAACTTTTTAACGAGACCCGTTATTTCTGACATTATTTCTGACAAGTTGAGTTTCTCAGACATTTGGAGAGCTTTGCAACCTCTAGATGAGTTATGTTAATCTAACTAACTATTAGAAACCTACTTTTATTGAACAAAAATATGAATACATAGTGCATTTCAAGATATCTTAAATTTACCAATGTAGATTTTTACGTTTTGAAACGCAAACCCAAAAAAATGCACCCAAATATGTTACAATTTCTATAGAAACAGCTTATTTATGGACTTGTATGGCTGACGCTCCACGTAAACTAAATTGAAAAACATCTAATTGTTGATATAGCAATGTTTCTCTAGTATCATTGCTTTGTAACAATTGGTAGAATGAGAGGAATCCATCATTGAATATTTGCCCCACTGTGATTTAATGTCATGTATGTGGTAATCTATTGAGCTGCTTTGTTGTTTTGACACTCTTTTGTATATTTTAATCTAGATCTCAAAATTTATTCTAAGCTTTCCACAATTCTATTATGTGCCAAATGATTTGTGGGTACAACCTGGAGGACATTTTTTATTCAAGGCATGTGGCTGGATGGACAACTATGCACCTACTTGCATGGCTTGCATATTGGCATTCAGACAGAGAGTTAAAGAAGACTCCAAAGAATGCATTCCCCTGAGCATTTGCACTTCAAAGCTATCAGTTCTGCTTCAGAGGCGATGCTGTGCATCAAACGGAAACTAGGAATAAATGAGAAATCATGAGGGGCTGTCTCTAATCAGAGCAAACAGGCAAGATGTGGGAGAGAAAGCATTGGAACAGGACAAAATGAGATGTTCTGGATAGGGTAAATGACATGCACTGTCTAGCAATGAGAAGAATAAAAAAAAAGGGTTTTATTAATAATAATAATAATAATAACAGTGACTGAAAAGATGAAAGAAAAAAAAGAAAAGGTGGGGGAAGGGGGGTGCATGCATAAAGCCCAGACTGATTCAGGATATTACATTTAAACTGATATATTTAACGTGTATGTGTGTATGTGACCAGAGAAAAATAATACAAATAATAAAAATGAAAGAAATGGAAAGAGAGAGTAGGAGTGTGAAAGTGCCTCAAGCGCTATTCCTGACTTCACAATAAGCTGATTGGGCTCACTGTGTACTACCAGTTATCACATCCTGCATAGGACACCCTTAACAAGTTTTACGCGATGTGAGAAAAACACAAATAGCTGAACATTGGCCAAGTTGGGTTCAAGTTCCAGTTTGCTGTGAGGTTAGGAGCTTCTTCTAAACTACACACACACACACACACACACACACACACACACAAACACACACTGACCCCATCCTATAAGTGTGAAGCCCCAGAGGTACTTGGAGTCAGAGAAGAAAGCCATGAATATGAGGCTGTGTAAGTAAAGTCCCTCCACCAGGATCCAGTAGTAGTTTGTGGCCAGGAAGTAGATAAACAGCAACACGGTGATCTTACAGCCGACCTGCAAAAACGCACAAAGAGTTCATTTGAGTTTTGCTGTGTTTTTCTTCTATGCATCGTACCACACGACTGCAGGTCGGGGGGCAGTCGTGGCCTAATGGATAGAGAGTCGGCCTCGCAACCCGATGGTGAACCTGAAGGTCGTGAGTTCGAGTCTCAGGTCCGGCAGGGATTGTAGGTGGGGGGGAGTGAATGATCAGCGCTCTCTTCCACCCTCAATATCACGACTGAGGTGAGACCCTTGAGCAAGGCCCCGAACCCCCAACTGATCCCCGGGCGCTGCAGCAAAAAAGGCTGCCCACTGCTCCGGGTGTGTGTTCACGGTGTGTGTGTGTGTGTGTGTTCACTTGGATGGGTTAAATGCAGAGCACAAATTCTGAGTATGGGTCACCATACTTGGCCGCAAGTCACTTCATTTCACTTCAAAGATGGGTATCATCAAGAAATAACTCTCTGTACAGGTGCCATTCACTATTCATTTTTTATCCCATATACTGATTCATTTTCAGCAGCAACAGCAATAGTGACATGTGTGCTAGTGCTCAACCTTTTGCATTCAAAATGAAAAAAAAAAAAACTTACATACTGAGTCTTGTCCAGAGGGCTGATGGAAACCACATTGATGTCGTCCATGAGCACCGCATCGTACTGCTGCATGCCGCCGTTGGCATCCACTACCAGGTCCTTCACAAAAATGCTGACGGCACGCAGCATGAAGGACACAAACAGGTGCATATGAATATAGTTTCTGGTGCAGTGAAGACGCCTGTGAAGAGAATAAATGATAAGCTTTTACGTCTCGTAATCCAAGTATCCAGTAGTTCAGCTCATATGGCTTCAGAAACACTTTGGAGGATCAAGGACTTCCTTTCAAAGCAATGGCAAAACTTGTGTGTTAAAAAAAATACTACAAAACATTATTCAAAATTTCAACCAGCTACTTACTGTACCCTTAGAAAAGTTGTTCAAAGAACTTGTTATTCATCATTATAGGGAAAGCTCTTTCATCACAAAACATACAGATGACTGTTGACCTGTACAAGTCCAGGTAATGGATTTTGGACCTGACTGTGTATATGATTATCGTTGAAACAGATGCAAATGGTCTGAGTTTGGAATCCCGGGTACAACAAAGAATGAAAAATGCATGGATATACACATGGGTGCCAAATTTAAGGAAAAAGCAACAATAATAAAGAGTGTAAGTAAGGTGTCAGGCCACCACAAGCCACCAGAACAGCTTGAACATGCCTTGACACAATTCTCTAGAACTGTACTGGCAGGATATATTCCTTCTGAAGATATTCCTTCAGATGGTGTTTTGATGATGGTGGCGGAAAGCGATGTCTAACAAGTCGCTCCAAAATCTCCAATAGGAGTTCAATTGGTTTGACAGATGTTCTACAATTCATATCTATGCAGTAACTAAGAAGGAACAAATGAGTAGTTCTTCATTAACACATATCTTATTACTATTAACTACTAGTTAATTACTCAGTAAGTATGTAAGTGGGAGTTCACTATTAACTATGCAGTACTTAACTGAGTCTTAAGCAGTAAATACTGAGGCTTATATTTCTCCTGTAGAAATACAATGGCATTTTTATAATAATTACTGATTAATTACTGATCACACTGACATTAATTCCCAATAGTAGATCTCCATGAGGAAGGAGCATTACCTTCCTCCTGGATATCTATTACCGTAATATACCTCAACCTATTCCAATACCTCAGTGTAATACCTAAGTTTACCTAAGTTGCAATACCTCAAGTACCTACGTTTTTTTTTTTACCTTCTGTGTTTTATCTAATACGAGCAAATAGTATGGTAATGTTAATGGTTGTTCGGTTTTTATTATTATTATTATTACTATTATTATTATTATAAGTAGTAACAATATACGATTTAAATTAAATCATCAGCCCTGCTTTGTACCTGAACATCTCCAAGCTATACAAATCACTTAAGAATGTTGCTTGCATGTATTTTTACTATATGGATATGAATTTAAACAATAAAGTAAAACTCATTACTAATGACTGTGACTAAGCAGCTGTGTTGAGAATTGTAAGACTCGGTATTTACTGCTTAAGGCTCTATTAATTACTGCATAGTTAATAGTGAACTTCCACTTACATACTTACTGAGTAATTAACTAGTAGCTCTGGTAGTTAATAGAAATAAAATATAAGTGTTAATGAACAACCACTCATTCGTTCCTGCATAATACTTGCATAGTTACCTATGAATTGTTGAACAGAATTGTAAAGTGTTACCAATGCCCTTCCAGAGTGTAATCGAGCCACCAGTTTTTAATTTGGCAGTCATCTGTATGTATAAGTTAAATTGCCCATTATCTACACAATTGCTCTCAGCAAGGACACTAAAACCCAGGATGCGATCAATGTCACATTGCTGAGCCATGGCTGGTACCAAGGTGATCAATAATCCTATTTGTTAGCTTTGTAGGCTGTAGGCTGAGATGACATAAGACTGTCACACTAGTGAAACTTCAAGCAAAAGATAATGGAGGATAATAGAAGCAAAACAAAATCGTTAAAAAAAAAAAAAAAAAAAGGTTTTCCCTTTGAATGCCCTGTTGGACACATCATGGCAAATGCACTGTGGCATTCATTTAAAATCATGGTATTGGTTTTTGGCAGAACAGCTGAGAAATCATCTCCAAGACGACACCTGTGCTGAAAGGTTGCTATCTGTGAGACCTATTTTTTAAATTAACAGACCCCTTTACCCATGTTCCTATTTATGTACTATTATGTAAATTTATATTATATATAAATATAAATCCAAATCAGGTGAACAGTTTCTTATATGCCCCCCCCCCCCCCCCCCCTAGATTACCAAATGTAATTGGACAAATTTACATAATCATAAATTAAATTGCCATCTTTAATATTGGTTGCAAATCCTTTGCAGTGATGTCTGCATGATGTCTAGAATCCATAGACCTCACCAGACACTGGCTTTCTTCCCTGGTAATGCTCTATCAGGCCTTTACTGCAGCTGTCTGGATAATCTGAGCAGATAATATAGCCTATTACACTTCAGAATTCATCTTGCTGCCTTTGTAAGCAGTCATATCAATAAATACAAGGGAACCAGTTCCATTAGCAATCATACATGCCTATGCCATAAGATGAAGTGGTATGCTTGGGATCATGAGCAGTTCCTTCTCTTCTCCATATTATACCACCTCATCTTATGGTTCCCTTGTATTTATTGATATGACTGCTTACAAAGGCAGCAAGATGAATTCTGAAGTGTAATAGGCTGTATTATCTGCTCAGATTCATCCAAATGCTTCAAAACTCATCTTTCTGATCTTTGTCTCGTCTGTCCATAGGATGTTCTTCCAGAACTGTATACACTTTTTTTTTTTTTTTTTTTTTTGGCAACCTCTAATCTGGTCTTCCTGTTTCTGAGGCTTACCAATGGTTTACCTCTTATGCTAAATCCTCTGGTGAAGCCCTCTCTTGATCTTAGACTTTGACACAGATACGCCTACCTCCTGGAGGGTGGTCTTGATCTGGCCAACTCTTGTGAAGGGGTTTTTTCTTCACCAGGTAAAGAATTCTTCTGTCATCCACCACAGTTGTTTTCTGTGGTCTTCTTGGCCTTTTGGTGTTCCTGAGCTCACCAGAGTGTTTCTTTTTTTTTTTTTTTTTTTTTTTTTTAAGAATATACCAAATTGTTGATTTGGCCACACCTAATGTTTCTGCTGTTTCTCGCTGCTGGACTTGTTTTGATTTTTCAGCCTAATGATGGCTTGCTTCACTGGCATTGACAACTCTTTGGATTTCATATTGAGAGTTAACAGCAACAGATTCTGAACACAAATGGCACACTTGAAATCAAATCTAGACCTTTAATCTGCTTACTTGAAATAATGAGGGAATAACACACACCTGAGAGAACAGCTGAGCAGCCAATTGTCCAATTACTTTTTTATTCTTCTATTCTTTCTACGTTTCTGGCATGTAAATATTATTTATATGTTTTTGTATTATGATACATATGTAAATATTAACCATCAGATGACTATACCTATTTCTGATATTGTTTTTTGATACATAAGAACAATCAAATGCCCCTGTTACTCCCTTATACACTGTCACAAATGCCACTATATGTGGAATTTCACTGATTGCACAAAAATTACATCCTATACTTTGGTGGTCTGTCATGGTTTGCCAAAAAATGTCTTTATTACATATATATCTAAATGTTCTCGGAAATGTACAAAACGATTCACATTCAACGAAAGAACCTCCATTTCAGTGCTCTTAAACAATCAAGTGCCTCCTAAGGTACATTTATGAGAAATGCAATCCCATGTGAAATGCATTTTTACAAGCTCATTTTTTGATTAGTCCAGAAACAAAAGAAAAAAAACAAACCAAGCAAGACCATCTCCATGGCAATTTCCATATTATGGATAAAAGACTAAAAGTTGGGGAGCAAATACAGGACAAACAGCACCACAGCCCTTCCAATGAGTAGTACCTGAAGTAGCCGATGATAAAAATGGCTACTAGCAAGGAGCTGAAGGATACAGCGTAGCCAACAGTGTACATGATGTGCAGTCTCTCAAAAAAGTCCCTCTGGGAGCATTCAGAAAGGAAAAAAAGACAGAGAGGGTATATAGTGCTATTTTACCGTGTTACTCTAATTAGCATTGTTCTACAAACCTGTCAGATTTCCGTGCACTTTCATAAGAAGGTTATTTTTTTTAAAAAAAGTATCTTCAGTATACACTTGATTTTTCTCTTTAAAAATAGCTATTAGGAAACTAAAAAAAAAGGAGCTGTACCTTGCCTCTTTCCTTGCCTGGCGTCAGGAACCACAGACATTCAGAGTAGTTTACCCAGGTTCTGTTCTCCAGCGAGAACCAGGTTCCATTCACGTCACACTTACGGTAGGCATAGCCTACAAGAAAACACACACGAGCAGTGGACAAATACTTTTTGAGTATGAACGTAAGCATACAACAACCATTTCATAAATATAAGTGTATTAAATTGGACATACCAATTTATGTGTAAAGGTAACAATGTGGAATCTTCCACTAAAGCTATTCCCAAATATCATAAACAATATCATAAGATACATCATAGCAGACATTCTACATTCTATATTTTTCAAGAGATAGCATGAGAAATGAAGTGTTACGTGACTAAGAACCAGTAAATTACCATTTATGAGTGGAAAGCAAAACTATTAAAGTTGTACCGTTGTGATTGAAATCGTAAATGTATCTGGGGCACGGCACTTTGGTGAGGGTCCCTAAAGAACCCTGAGGCCAGCAAATGAGCCCGTCCCATCCAGGGGCGCACACGTCATCTATACACACGTGCATACCCAAACACACACACACAGTCACAACACAGACATTTAAAGGACAAAGAACATAGATGATTAATATTCACTGTCAGTTCAGTTCAGCAAAAAGACTTACAGGTTGAAAATGTTCTAGATTCATTAACAGCAAAGACTTAGACTGATTTCTCAATATTAGTTTAACTATGACAAGAAGAAGGGTTTCTGTTCCACGTTGAAATGAGATTTGATATGCGTTGATGATGTCAGTGATGGCTGGTGGTGATATTTAATAGGAGGCTAAAATCTAATATCTATCAAAGACTGAATGCTAGAACATCTAGAAAGGAGAGCAAATCAATGGAACACTGGCTTATATTTATCAACTAGCCAATTTTTAGAATTTATGTTCTACTTTACATAATGTTAGACTAGCGTCAACGTTATCTATCTTGAGACTTGTAGAGAGAACAGGAACAGGTGAGCGTCACGTAGTGTCCCCTGGGTAGTATAGTTTATGTAGGGTAAGTATGAATGGCCCAGAACCTGATATGGGGAGGGCAGCTTGTAAGAAGTGCGCATATATATATATATATATACATATACACATACATACATATACAGTCAGGTCCGGAGGTATTTGGACAATGACAGAGTTTTTGTGATTTTGCCTTTATACACCACCACAATGGATTTGAAATAAAACAATCAAGATGTGATCGAAGTGTAGATTATATATATATATATATATATATATAATATGTTGTGTGTGTGTGTGTGTCCTATACAGCACAGTAGCTACACAGTACAGTAGCTTGAGTAACTGATTAAATTATCTCACTGGATAAATCAGACCTAGCCTGCTTGGTAGTTAAAGGGATAAAGCTAGCTAAAGCTAGATGGAAGTGTACCTAGTATAGGTTTGTATGAAAGGTAATGTTGATTTGACTAAAGTAAATATAGAGCTAATTTGAGTTTGCGTTCACTTTTTTGTAGACTTGTTAAATACCAAACAAAACAGGAAAATGCTTTAACTTGACTTACATTAGAAAGCTAACTACGAGTGCTCATAGGTTCAAGGTAAGGTAGCTAGCCAACTACCCAATAGTGACAATTCAGATCAAGGCTACCAGTTTAAATTACTTAAAATTTTTAATCCTTTAAGGTACTGTATTTGTATAATATTATTCTGTAACCTGTCTCTGATGAATGGTAGGCCTTTGCTGATTAGTAGATTTGACTTGTTTGGAATGATTGTGACCCCAAATCAGATGTAAGTGCTCCTAGCAAGGAAACTCGTTTTGCAGTATATTTCACAGTATACTGTATACATCGTCTATTGAAAATATCTCTTGTATCTATAAAATTAAATCAGTACCAGGTCTGCTTTCAGGTACATGGTTCCATCACTTTGACATTGACATTATATTGGAAGTATTCAAGTTGTGTGATACAAATTACTGTTATGATTTATAGCATAGGGTCCAACATAGGATCCTGGCCTCAAGAAAAAAATCTTTAAACATTGATTTGACATTTATATTCCAAAAAACAGTTTGGTTTGGAGCATGTGCACCAGTAAAGCGTTTCATCAGGCAATTTCCCCGCGTCCATGCCAAAAACCGGAACCTTATTTTGATGTCTTTTAGCAGGGGCTTAACGCTGCGAGCCAATTTTCCTGAGGACATTTTATATATCATGTTATGCCTATGCCTTGCCGGATTGCTTATTCACAGTAGAGCCTGCTTACTCATGAGCATGGATCTACCACGGATTTATAGATTCCTTGTTGTCACAGTGCAGTTCAAGAAGTTCTTTCTTTCCTCTTTATTCTCAATTGATTAAATGCACAGTTGCTCTTCTCTTGTGTACTTCAACATTCGTTACCAATTGCATGTCCGTTCTACCAGACGACCCTCCTTGAATTGTTCCTACCATAGTTTCTCTATTTTTATCTGAATGAGGAAGGAATTGAGGAATGTTTTCATTGTCTTCATAGATTATCTAAAGCTAGGGGGTTACCTCTAAAATGGTCTGTGACAACTGTATGTATGTATGTATGTATGTATATTTGAGCTCAACTTGAGGTCATGTTGAGGTCAACCAGTTCAGATCTTAGGAAAAAAATACTCTGATATCTGATTTTGATTTTGTTATCAATGTTAATCGAACCCCTACCCCTTTACAAAGCTGGTGGAGAGGAAATAAAGCTTAGCTTATTATTGCATAATACTTAATCTTCATTGATTCACAGGATTAGAAAGATGTTCTCAAATGCTCTGATTAGACACCACATTAGATCGTGCCAGACTGTGGAGGTTTAATTAAACGTGAAGCCAGAGCTTAAGCAGCGGGATTCTACCGTCCTGCTTCAATAACAAAACCTTCACATTTTAATAACTGTTACTCAACATGAAAAATTATTTTCCGCCTCTCTGGCATTTGGCATCCAATATGTTAATTTACACCACAGCACAGTTCAATCTGATTGCTCAGAAAGTGTGCATTAGTGTGTGTATTAGTTATATCATGAGCAATGGGTTTATATTAATGAGCTCGTTCTTATGTTATTGTTTCTATAGTAACAGGTCACACACAGGGACTTGTAAGGCGGACGCTCATATCTAAGACTAATAATAACTTAAAAACGAATCTAAGACTAATAATACATGGAAATGAAAAAGGTGTTTAGCAGAGGAAAATTTATAATTGTAGATTTGGTGATTTTTTTTTTTTTTTGGTCATCATTTTTTTGTCATTTTGTGTTTTTTTTTTGTTAGAACAAGTGAATTAATATAAACCTGTGATAGACAGACTATTCACTATCAGTGCTGCTGTTACAGAAAATTAATCAACACCTACTGACCAATCAGATTCTGGAATTCAATGTTACTGTGGTATACAAGAAAATAAACAAAACACTGTAAAATAATATAATGTCTCACATGTAATGCAGGTAGTTTTATTTTTCTGTGATTTTTTTTTTTTTTTTTCCACGATTCATTTATTTTCACGATTTTTCCTGATGATTAATTTTTATGTTTTTCCACATGATTAATTTAACATCTGATTTTCCACATGATTCATTTTTTCCCCATCTGGTTTTCCACATGATTCATTATTTTTTTTCACATCTTTCTTTCCATATGGTTAATTTTTTCACATCTGATTTTCCACATGATTCATTTGATTTTCACATCTTTCTTTCCATATGATTCATTTTTTGATATCTGATTTTGCAAATGATTCATCTATTTTCTCATCTGATGTTCCACATGGTTCATTTTTCACGTCTGATTTTACACATGATTCATTTTTTCCCATCTGTTTTTCATTATTAATTTTTTCTCATCTGATTTTCTACATGATCATTTTATTTTCATATTTATATCCATCATATTATCATATCATATCATATTTAGTTATTTACATATTCATTTTTTCCAAATCTGATGTTCCACAATTTTTTTTTCACAACTTACTTTCCACATGATTCATTTTTTCCACATTGGATTTTCCAAATGATTCATTTTTTCACATCTGATTTTCCATGATTCATTTTTTCACATGTGATTTTCTGCTGTACACGATTCATTTATTTTAACATCTTACTTTCCACATGATTCATTTTTTCTAATCTGATTTTTCACGGTTCATTTTTTCACATCTGATTTTCCACATGATTCATTTTATTTTCATATTTATATCTATCATATTATCATATCATATTTATCTTTCTTTCCACATGATTCATTTTTTCCAAATCTGATGTTCCACAATTTTTTTTTTTCACAACTTACTTTCCACATGATTTATTTTTTCACATCTGATTTTCCACATGATTCTTTTTTCACATCTGATTTTCCATCATTCATGTTTTCACATGTGCTTTTCTGCTGTACATGATCGATTTATTTTCACATCTTACTTTCTATGATTCATTTTTTCCACATCTGATTTTCCATATGATTCATTTATTTTAACATCTTACTTTCCACATGATTCATTTTTTTACATCTGATTTTCCACGGTTCATTTTTTCACATTTGCATTTCCACATGCCATTCCAGGACATAACATTTGAAATGCACATACACACACAGTTGTCCATAAGAGTTGTTATTATTATACGAGTCAGTGGTTAGGTATAGTAACTACTGAGGTTTACATTCACCGTCCACATTATTAGGAACACCTGTACACCTACACATTCATGCAGTTATCTAACCAGCCAATCACGTGGCAGCAGCACAACGCATAAGATCATGCAGATACAGTCCAAAAGCATCAGTTAGTGTTCACATCAAACATCAGAATGAAGAAAAAATGTGATCTCTGTGACTTTGATCGTGGCATGGATGTTGGAACCAGAAGAGATAGTTTGAGTATTTCAGAAACTGCTGATCTCCTGGGAATTTAACACGCAACAGTCTCTAGAGTTTACACAGAATGGTGCAAAAAAAATATTGACTGAGTGACAGTTCGGCGGGTGGAAACGCCTTGTTGATAAGAGAAGTCAGAGGAAAATGGCCGGATTGGTTCGAGCTGCTAGGAAGGATATAGTAACTCAAATAAGCACTCTTTACAACCATGGTGAGCAGAAAAGCATCTCAACATGCACAAGACCTGAAAATGAGCCTTGTCTTCTGCTGTTGTAGCCCATCCACCTCAAGGTTTGATGTGTTGTGCATTCTGAGATGCTTTTCTGCTCACCACGGTTGTAAAGACTGATTATTTGAGTTACTAGAGACTTCCTGTCAGCTCAGACCAGTCTGGTCATTCTCCTCTGATCTCTCTCATCAACAAGGTGCTTCAGCCTGCAGACCCTCTGCTCACAGGATGCATGACCTGTATCTGCATAATTTTATGCATTGCGCTACTGCCACCTGATTGGCTGACTGGATAGTGGGCGGTGAGTGTATTTCTAAAAGACTAGATTGTGTTAAGCTCTTGTCCTTGAAAGATGAACTATAGCATTGTATCCTTGCATTTCATATGATGTCACACTGTATAATTGTTGGCATTTTGAGGACTGAACACTGAATTTGCATCAATGTTACTAAATCTGTGCTTCATTAGGAAATTTATATACCATATATACTGACTGTCCTAATACACACATCTGTTAGTCCCTACGTTATGGGACAATTGGAAAATTTATCTCGGCAGCATTAGCAGTAGTTAATTAGCTGACATTGTCTTACCCTCTCTGTGAGGTTTTTTTTCTAGGAGTTTTTATACTTCTGATAAAACAGCCTGGGCTCCTTTAACCACCCAGATTGTGCTCTTAAATGCTTTGAAGCTCTCTAAAGCGGTTGTGTTTGAGATTCTATAGTATACAATGTGTATATACAGTGTATATATATACATATATATATATATATATATATATATATATATATATATATATATATACACAGTCGGGTTCATAAGTATTTGGATAGTGACACAATTTTCATAATCTTGCCTCTGTACACCACCATGATGGATTGAACCATGAAGCAATCAAGATGTGATTGAAGTGTAGACTTTCAGCTTTAATTCAAGGTGTTTAACAAAAATATTGCATTAGCTGTTTAGGAATTACAGCCATTTTTTTTACAGAGTCAAAATCTCTCTCCATTTTCACAGGCTCAAAAGTAATTGGACAAATTAACCATTACAAATATAAGGATTATTTTTAACACTTTGCAGACAGTGACTGCTTGGAACCCATGGACATCACCAAATGCTGAGTTTCCTCCATTTCCTTCATTAAAACACAGGTGAAGTGAATAACATTGATTATCTCATTATAATGGCACCTGTCAAGGGGTAGGATATATTAGGCAGCAAGTGAACAAAGATAAAAAGGTGTCGGAACACACAGTGCATCACGGCTTGCTGTGTATGAGGCTGCGTAGCCACAGACCGGTCAGAGTGCCCATGCTGACCCCTCTCCAACAACAAAAGCGTCTACAATGGGCATCAGAACTGGACCATGGAGCTATGGGATAAAGTGGCCTGGTCTGATGAATCACATTTTCTTTTACATCACGTGGACAGCCGGATGCATGTGCGTCGCTTACCTGGGGAAGAGATGGCACCAGGATGCACGACAGGAAGAAGACAAGCTGGCGGAGGCAGTGTGATGCTCTGGGCAATGTTCTGCTGGGAAACCTCGGGTCCTGGCATTCATGTGGATGTTACTTTGACACGTACCACCTACTTAAACACTGTTGCAGACCAAGTTACACCCCTTCATGGCAATAGTATTCCTTAATGGCAGTGGCCTCTTTCGGCAGGATAATGCGCCCTGCCGCACTGGAACGGTTTGAGGAACATGACAAAGAGTTCAAGGTGTTGACTTGGCTTCCAAATTCCCCAGATCTCGATCCGATCAAGCATCTGTAGGATGTGCTGGACAAACAAGTCTGATCTATGGAGGCCCCACCTCACCTTGCAACTTGCAGGACTTAAAGGATCTGCTGCTACCGTCTTGGTGCCAGATACCAAGTCTTGTGGAGTCCATACCTTGACAGTTGTGTATATATATAGTACATAAGCATCACAGTCTATTTGATCAGCTTTGTAGAAGTATTGTGTGTTCTCTTCCAATGTAAGGTGAGTGATTGTAGCCATATTTCATCTCTAGTTACTCTGCACCAACTCTCTCAATGAACTAAATCCAAAGTCATATACAATATACTAGATACAATGGGCCAGTTATACGACTGCAGGACATAATGTTTCTGTGATATGATTTCAGATTCCTACAAAAGCAGACTGAAAACATGAAATGTATTTGCTCCTTTATTAAACGTTGGTATTGTGATGGACAGAGAAGCAGAGCAGTTACTTACAGTACACTTTAGTATTTGTTATTAACCTGTGGCCAGTTCTCTGGCTCTTGATTGACGAAGGATGATTCTGAAGAACATACTACATACACAAACAGGCCTACACTGTCTTTGACGTAGTTATTTAGTCATGAAAGGTGGAATGAATAGAAAAACAAATTCTGATGTGAGGTTTAGAGGTATAGATAAATGTCATCCAGGCAATTGTGGGCAGGGAAGAGGCAAATGCGTTCATGGAATGCGTCTTGTTAATGGCAAGCCACTCTGCTTGCTAGGATGGCATGCTCCACCGATCGAATTTAAAACATTGAGAAACACTGTGATGGTGAGAAGAGAAAACAAAACTAAAGTATATGCCTTAAAATGTGCACTGATTTTAAATGCCTCAGCACAAGCATAGTAAAAGATGCTCACTTATTGCTTGAAAAGGAAAATGCATTACTTGCTTGAGCTTTGTGATTTTTTTTTTTTTTTTTTTTTTTTTAAGTGTCTAAACAATACTACTGCAAATGCTAAAAAAAAAAAAAAGGAAGACTTCTTGTTAAAAAATAAGTCAGCTGTGCCTACCTTCAGGATCATGCTCAGAAATGTTCTGGAGACACTGCACTTTGATATCATACAGCAGGAGAACCTGTTCTTGCGCAGTGAGTCCCACCTCGGGATCCACCAGCTGTGGATAAAGAACAACCGTTCCCGTGCAGTCAGCTCCAAAAGTATTGGCACACTTCACCGTATGAATTTGACATGGCGCAAGATTTCCATCTAAACGACTTCATCTCACATAAAACGTTCTCGCACAAAGGTCTGCTTTTTAAATAGTATTTTCTCTCAAAAACATGCAAAAAAAAAATAGTCACACATAAAGAATATTTAAAATACAGGCAGACTGTCAATTTCACACTGAAGTACTCCAAAAGAACAACCCCATCAGGTAATCACTAATTCATATTAGAAAGAGAAGACACTAACAGAGCTTCTTGTCAATTGTGAATTTTCTTTATTCCTTACTACCTATTTCCTTAGGGAATAAATTTGTGTTTGCGCAAATATCCAATCCCAACAATAAAGAACAAGCGTTCTTTAATGGTTCATTGGATAATTAAGGATTCTTAGTATTACAGAAAGTTTTTACTTTACTTACTTACTTTTCTTACTGATGGGTAAAAACTGTTGTATGGCTTTTACATAGAGTCCTTGTGTTTTAAAATGTGTAGGCATTGTTGTACGGAGTATAGGGAAAATGAAAAGAAAAAAAAAAGCTTTCAAGACAAAAGAGACGGATGGTTGTTAGAGCCAAGAGCATAGTACGAGAGCATACCCCTCCCACCCCACCAGAATTTTGCACAATTAAGTTGATTCCTCAGGGTGCCTACTTTCACACTCAACTGCTCCCAAACAACAACAACAACAACAACAACAATATCAGATAATCACCAATTCATATTCGAAAGAGAAGAAACTAACAGAGCTTGTTGTGGACGTGCCTTGATGATCACATTCTGATCACAGAGCAGTCACCCTGACAGCAGATCAGTCGATAGCTGCAGAACGAATCAGCCTGTCACTCTGAATGCCTTACAGGACTGCCACTGAAAGCGTACCAGCTTTCTCGGATTCAGGCAGAGACGTTGTGTTTCTGTATCATTATCCGATTGCCCAGGAAGACAACCCTAATATTTGTCACACTAAGCCTGGTTGGAAAGGTCAGAGCGTGATACTGAGAATGCACAGTGTGCCAAAGATTTTAAGCAGAAAGCAAAAATACGCAAAATGACTGGAAATGAAGCCACACAAACAGGAAGCTCGTCATTTATTCATATTATTCATTGTTTTATTTGGAGAATTAATGCAGGCTCAATAATTATTATTATTATTATTATTATAGACAGTGCCCAAATAAACAGCATATCTTTATTATTAAGACATTTTACTTGCCATAATCTCTTAATGATAGCAGGGTCTATGAAAATCACCATCATTTCTGAGGATCATTTATTTATTTATTTATTTATTTATTTATTTATTAAACTGGAATTATTTTTATTATTAATTAGGCAACATATGTGTTCTGCGCCCTGCTTATTTAAGGCTTTTATTTAAGTCAAATTGGAAATCATTGAAATTAGCATGAACATCAAGAGTTGTGCCCAAAAAAAAAGGTCTAAAAATTTTGGCTAGGCTTCAGAAGGGAGGTTAAAAAAAAAAAAAAAAAAAAACTGCATTAATTCTTATCCAGTCCCTGTAGATATATTGAGTTATTTATAAGCTAAAGGAAGAACATAGCTATAAAGATAGAAATAAATACATGATTTATTACATGAGGCTGCAAGGAATTAAGGAAAGGAAAGAAGAAAAGGAAGCGATTCGCGTGCTCACCTGCGCCTTGGCCAAACTCCAAAGCAAAACTTGCACACACAGCGCCTTCAGCATGCTGGAATCACTGTCTTATAAGACAACTAAAAGTCAGAATTTAATCCAAGTGCTTTGGAGGTAAGCAGGAAAAAAAAAACAAGCTCACTACTGTCCGCTGACACACAAGTGCAAATGCAAGGATAGGCGTCTCTTTTGGCGGCTCCAAAATTTTACGCACCAGCAGCCATCGACTTCATGAAGCGCAGGTGAATGCATCCAGTCTCTGACTGCCCAGAACACCAGGAGAGAGTGTGAATCCAGATTACAGCTGAAGCGTTTTGGTCTGGTGGTTGACCGAGGTGCAAAATCTGATCATGACTTGACGCGTAAAACCTTCTCCAGAGTGTTTCATCATCGGCGCAATGAAGACGCGAGTCTGCGCTCCGTCAATGAAGCTGAGCAGCTTTTTCTCGGGGATGGAAATGCAAGAGAAGCTCTGAGCACTTTTCCTTTGTGCGTCCTCATCCCTCAGGCGAGAAACAAGAACACAGCTTGCTCCATTATTAGAGCGGAATGTACTTTTAGCTCTGCGTAATCTTGTTCATAGGCTCAAGAGAAAGAGAGTAGGAGGAATAAACAGAAAGAGAGAGAATGGCTTTGTGTGTGTGCGTGTGTGTGTGTGTGTGTGTGTGTGTGGTGGGGGGATAGAAAGATAAAGATTAAGATGAGAAATAGGGAGAGTGCATACTGAAAAAAAATATTTTTTTGACATTGTGACATTGTGTCCTGCTCCTCTGACTGATCCACGTTTACACAAAAGAAGCCTTAATTACAGTCTTTACAACAGCAATCAGTGGGAGTGATTTCATAACTAATCAATGACCACGGATCAATAAAGTCTCCTGCTCTCCCAGCTGTTTCTAAACTTCAAATTGGACTCATCAAGCCAGGAGTGTGGCCTTTTGTCCTGGATCTGGTTGCAATTTACTCCCTCATATTTTCAATCCCGGCTGATCTTAGAGGACCCAGTACCCAGTAATGATATTGTAAAGAAAACACATGATTGACTCAAGTTTTACACGGACTCAACTCAGAGACCCTTTTATCCAGTCAGTCACTAGACTCGAGACTGAATTAAATTCAAGCACATAGTCAGTGAGAATTAAGTGCCTTGTTCAAGGACACAATTGCTGTAACTCACAATTTTCCAGCAGCAAGAAGAGAATGCTAGTCACCATTACTCATTTGAAAAAGCAGACTAAAAATGAACTCTTTGAAAAACAAAATAGGCAAGACTAGTAGTATTTGAACGACAATGAAATTAGTAGTTAGAAAAAAAAAAAGAACTGCGATTGCCACTTCATTTCACTACTTGATTCTAGTCTGCCTGGGAGAAAAGGTGAAAGATATATTTCTAGCATCTGTGGTACCGAGATAGAACAATTATACCTCACCACCTCAACCATCCGATCCCGGTGTCCGCACATACGCCGATCAGCTATAACATCAAAACCACCTGCCTAATATTGTGTAGATCCCCCTTGTGCCACCAAAACAGCCCTGACTCGTCGAGGCATAGACTCCACAAGACTTCCGAAGGTGTGCTGTGGTATCTGGCACCAAGTCGTTAGAAGCAGATTCGTTAAGTCCTGTAAGTTGCGAGGTGGGGCCTCCGTGGATAGAACTTGTTTGTCTAGCACATCCTACAGATGCTCCATTGCTACTGATGCAATGAAGGCAGATAATTGGTCTTCAGCAATGTTTAGGTAGGTGGTATGTGTCAAAGTAACATCCACATGAATGCCAGGACCCAAGGTTTCCCAGCAGAACATTGCCCAGAGACATCACACATCACACACCTCCACCACCTTGCCTTCTTCCCATAGTGCATCCTGATGTCATCTCTTCCCAAGGTAAGCGACGCATACGCACCTCGCCATCCACATGATGTAAAAGAAAACATGATTCTTCAGACCAGGCCATTTTCTTCCATTGCTCCATGGACCAGTTCTGATGGTCACAGACCAGATGGACTAGCCTTCGCTCCCCACGTGCATCAATGAGCCTTGGGCGCCCATGACCCTGTCGCTGGTTCACCGGTTGTCCTTTCTTGGACCTCTTTTGGTAGGTACTAACCACTGCTTGCCAGGAACACCCCACAAGACCTGCCGTTTTGGAGATGCTCTGACCCAGTCATCTCGCCATCACAGTTTGGCCCTTGTCAGATCCTTATGCCCATTTTTCCTGCTTCCATCACATCAACTTTGAGAACTGACTGCTCACTTGCTGCCTAATATATCCCACCCCTTGACAGGTGCCACTGTAACGAGATAATCATTGTCATTCACTTCATCTGTCAGTGGCTTTAATGTTATAGCTGATCAGTGTAGGTACTCATAATGGCTGAAATTTTGATGAAGCTGCCCCTAGTGACAAGCTTTATTTTATTTTCTCCTGAGCGTCAACCATAAGTGGTCATGACTACTATTACACAGCCAATTACTTATATTTTCATAACTTATAGATACTTACATAAACAGCACCAACGAATGTGTGGTGGCTAAAGGGATTTTAGATGAACTTAAATAAAGTGGCTTGCAAAAGTATTCAACCACCATGGAATTTATCAGATTTGTCACACATTCTTCCTGTCAGTATTTTTACTGTAAATGTGTGTTCTTTTACAGTGAATTACAGTGAAGTCAAAACTAATTATTGGTCAGCGAGTATTTCAAAGAAAGCTGAAAAATGCTGTATGCATAAGCATTCAACCATCCAGGTTCCTAATGTGCCAGATGGAAAGACTTATTGAGGACACATCTGACTTATACTTGGTGTTCTTCTGTGAAATATTAAAACATCTCCCATTTTCTGGACAAAAACCACCTCAGTTGAACTGTCTTTGAAGAGACTGTCAGTCTGAAGGAAAGGAGTGAAAATGAAGCCTAAGGAGCATTTGAAAGAAGTTAAAGATAAGCTAATAGAATTTCATAACCTATCAATAAGGTGTAAAATTATATCTAAGAGGTTACACACACCAGTAAGGACTGTTGGATCAATAGTGAGGAAGTGGAAGCTGCATCACACCACCCAAGAACTACCTAGTCAAGGCCCTCCCTCAAAAAACAAGACAATGACTGGTGATGGAAGCCATAGTGCAGCCCTTGAGAGTGACCCAGTGAAGATGTGTTTTTTTGGTGTGATGACACCAAGAATGAGATACTGTATTTGGGCAAGTTTCAAAGTGCTATGTGTGGTGCAAACCTAAGGCAGGTCATACCTCAATTCACACCATCCCTACAGTGAAATATGGTGGTGGCAGCATCATGTTCTGGGGACACTTTTCATCTTCAGGACCTGTCAAAATTGAAGGGAGAATGGATGGCGCAAAATACAAGGGGATATCTACTTCGGTCTGCTAAAAAAGTTTGGGAGAAACCACACTTTTGAGCAGGACAGCGTTCTCAAACACAAGGCCAAAGCAATGCAGGAGTGGGTAAAAACAAAAAGGTGGATGTTCTACACTGTGGCCAGGTCAAAGCCATTGAGGATCTGCGGCACTGTTTGAAAATTGCAACATCCTTGAGCAAATCTGCCAGGAAGAATGGGTGAAAATCACTCCTAAGTAATATGCAAAGCTGGTTGGAACTTATCCAAACACGAAGTACAACGAGAAACAGAATATGGGCTGGTACAAATTTCATGATAAGATGCAACTCTAAAAGAAACAGCAGGGATGCACAGAACAGGTGAACACTATCAGGTAACAAACCAATGACCGGAAGGGGGGAGGGAAGCAGGACTAGAACAAAAAAAAAACCAAAACATTGTAACATTTGTAACAATTTCGCTATCCAAAAACTTGATTTATTGCGTGAGGAAGTCACACTTAGCTAGCGAGGTCTTAGACATCTTTCCTACTGTGTTTGTTGAACTGGCTCCAATGTAATCTTTGCACAAATGACCTAATTCACAAATAGACTAAAGAGCAAAAACATCCCCATTTTGATACCAATTACACATTACTACTAAAACCTATTCCAGAGTTGGCATGTTGTGCAGCATTACTTCTGACTGATTTAATCCTATTAATGTTTTTGTGCTTGAACTTGACTAAGAATTAGGTGAAACCGACGGCAGCCATTTCAATATTAGCGCAAAGAATCTCGGGAGAAGAGAGTCCATCAATTAATCCCTTCAAAATGACAGCATATAAGGGACATTTAATGTACATACATGTCATCACTTCAGTTTGGAATGATGTTTGGAGAAGTGTTTGGAAGGCTAACCCATTTTGTGTCCCTAGAAAAAGTGTCAAATGCATATTTTTTTTTGTCCAGACTTCATGGAATTAATCCACCACATGGACAACAGCCAGGTCAAGCTACACAGTGATGCGCTCACTACATTATATCCTTTACAAACTCATTCTGCACATAAGCAGGGTAGACATTATAATTTATTTTTTTTTTAGCTTTAATTGGACGCACAGCTCGTTCTATTTCATGGTGTGTACTAAAAGTATTAGAAAAGGCAAAATAGGTCAACACTGAATTACAGGAGAAAAGGTGTTTCCTAGGAAACCGTTTTCATTTCTCTTTCCTCAAGGTTATTTTTTTTTTTTTTGGTGTTTTTCGACTTCCTGCTGATAAGACCTGTTGCATGTCATAATTGTCTTGGGGGTGTCGGTCTGTTCAATTTAATTGCTCGTTGAAGCAATTTAATTCTCTTTCATTTGATTTGCTTTGATTCACCTTTGCTGCCATTCATAAAGAGATGGAATTTTTTTAAAAAACAAGACATAATGAGCCGTAATTTAGACCTGGCACATGTTTTTTTTTTTTTTTTTTCTTTTGTTTTTCACAGACAAAGTGAAATTATCATCATGAATCACATCCATCCAAGTTGCCTTTTTTCCCTGAAGCTTACTCAAATGAAAGAGACTATATTTCTGTTGACTGGATTAATATAACTTTATTCATATTGCTTTATTGTGTTTACTTAGCCGCTTAAATTACCAACTCATTATTCAGTTGCTGGTGTTGTTCCTTCATCTGCTCCCGTTAGACGTTGCCACAGCGGATCATTGGTCCGCATATATGATTTGGCACAAGTTTTTACACCGTTACTGACTCAACCCTCCCCAACTTTATACGGGGTTGGGACTGTTTTTCATTCCAGTTTGTTTTTGTGATAAACTGCTCATTGCGGCCCTCTTAAAAAAATTTGAAAATAGAAAAGTTTCCATTACACTGTAATAATAATTTCAAATTTGCATGGCATTAAATAAATAATTTAAGTCTCAACTGTGATTGATATTTTATTTTAGGTCTGTTGATGTGCCTATCCCAGGAACACTGGGTGTGATGTGGGAATAAACCCTTGAAAGAGATACCAGTCCATTGCAGGGCACAATGCGCGCACACACACACACACACACACACACTCATTCACACCTGGGGCAATTTATCTTTGCCAATTCGCCTGCTGGCATGTTCGGGAGGTGGGAGGAAACTGGAGAGCCCGGAGGAAACCAAATGATGTGGAGGATAAAAACGAAAACCTATAACGATGTATTTTTAGCTTCCTACTAGCCCATTAATACCAGCTGCCATTTACTTCCTAGAGCATATGGAATAAGTGATGAATAAGTGTCAGCGAAATGCTACCAAATTGTTTGAGTAATGTCTACAGCAGTAGTACAACTAACGGATTCGTAATTTGATTTTACATTGTTTTTTATTATTATTATTATCATTATTATTATTTATTTAGGGGCAGCACAGTGGCACAGAAGGTATAGTTGAAGCCTCCGGGTCCCTGCAATGTTCCTGAGCGTTCCTGTTGAATGTTCCTGTTGTGTTACTGTCTGTGTGGAGTTTTGCATGTTCTCCTTGTGTCTGTGGGTTTCTCAGGTTTCCTCCCACCCCTCAAAACCTTCAAATTGGCCCATGAATATGTGTGTATGGTGCCTTGCGATGGACTAGTGTTCCATTCGGGGCGTGTCCCTGCCTTGGACCCAGTGTTCCCAAGATGCACACTGACCAGGATCAAGTTATTACTGAAGATGCTTGAAGGTATGAATTTTATATTTACACTTGACTGATGTTCAGTTGCTCCTGAGGCCTTGATTAACTGAATCAATTCTAATTACAAGTGCTAGATGAAGCCAAATTATTTCAATTGTTTGCTTTGATTGTAATATGGTGTGTGTGTTGACGTCACTTCAGCTGAATGCAAGTTCGACTACAAGTCTGGGTGTAAAGCCAACTCGAAAGCATGTTTAGAGGTGTTACTTTAAAACTAGTGCGGTATAGAATTTCAGTTGCACCTTAGACACTTAGATATATCATAAATAGTAGTGCATATAATGATTGTGGATCAAAACTTTCTCAAACATCACCAACATGTTCTAGCATAAACAGGAAATATTATACCCATGATTGAGACACAGGGAAGCAGTTAGTGCCCGTCTTTCTCAGTGTACCATTTACTTCAAGCACATCTCGAGTTAGTTCTTGTTAATGACCATTCAGATAGACCATTCTTTACAATAATGTGGTGAATCAAATGATCCGTGTCTTGTATTTGCACTATTTATGAGGTTTTTTTTTTTTTCTGCACGGGCTTTCATACAGCAACTTTTTAGTAACAACTCACAGCAATAGATGGAAGATTTAAAAAAAAAAAAAAAAAAAAAAAAGCAGCTGCAAACAACTGAATGACTGAACGGCTTCCCAAACTTTTTTGTCAGCTCATCTCTTTCAACCTATGTTATTACCTCTTGAGACTTGAAGTAGGCTAACATTGTAATAAATGTCAAAAAAGTGTTACTTAAAGCAAGTTATTTTTGATATTATGAAATATAGGAACATATTCTTTCGTATTTTTATTATTAGAATTCATAAAAATATATCATTTTATAGTAAATTTAATGTGACATCGACATTTTTATCATTCTTATGAACTTCTAGTGGTTCAGGTACCTGGCCAATTATCTCATATATATATATATTGTGTGTATATACAGTGTATTTCAGTGAGGTGGCCATGGCCATAACCATATAGTATGTATTATATAGTGCATAGCTCACTATTTGAGACTCTGGTGATATTTCCCATTCAATTCTTTGAATGTCAGTAAGGAAAATTGTTGAGTATAACTATTCAAATGAATCATTTTCTTGTCATGCCAGGATTTGTAGATTCCTGCCAATAATGATATCCTGCTTATTAAAGTTCTTTTAAATGGAGCAAACATTAGCGGTGACTTGCCGCATCCTAAGTGCTTTTATCTGCGATAAAAAGTGCAGGTCAAAAGGATTAGACCAAAGATTTGCGAAGCACAAGCTTGCACACATTTAACCTTTACGAGAGAGGAAGGTTGTAGTGGTTTAGAGTAAAGGAAGTCTGAGCATAATTGCACATGCTGAGTGAAAAATGGAGCACCTGTGATGTTTTTCTCTCAACTTTTGAGCCATTTATAATTAAGCATCCATCATACAAATGTACAAACATTTTATGTACTTATGCATCTTTCACACATACCGTTATCATTCCTACTTCACCTTTCCTATCACTTCCTATAAAAGTTATTACCAAGTAATCTCACATCCCTTCCTACATGATGAAAATACGGCATGGCTTAAATAAACTTGTGCAGGCTTTCCTAACATTTTTCCATTTGCGTGACACTTATCCTGACAGATGTGATGAGATGTGAAATTCCGCACAGACACTAACGCGAGCTGAGGATGAACACAGGAACCCTGGAGCAGTGAGGTGCATCAGTTTTTTTTACACCCAAAATGCTCTACAGTTTTAAAAACACTAGAAATACTTCTCAAAATAAGCTCATTCCACCAAAATTAGTCTGGACCTGGTGTCAATTCTTGATTCGTTTTGGAATTAAATGTGACATCTTGCATTCTGTGAACAAAGAGTAATCTCTTAAGAGGATGGAGAGATGTGTGCATGCTTTTTTTTTTTCATTTGCATGTGAGGAGACATGTCTACAGACGTAGTCTACAGAATCTCTCAGCCTTGACCAGTTAATTAATCTTGTCACTTAACTGTATAGCTAACTGTCTGAAATCATTTTATTATTCGAATACATCTTTTCTAACGCGAGCTAGTTAGCACAAGCGCTAGACACTCCTCATGCCCGAACGCTAGTAAGATACTAGTGAGCTAATTTAGCTAGTTAGCTAACATTCTTACTTAGCTAACACGACTAGCTGAAAACGACATGATCTCATATGGAATGACGTTCCTTTTTTTTTTTTTTTTTAAGTAGCTAGTCAATATAATATTTGACTGTTAATCTAATGTTCTGTTATTTCTGTCATCCATTTTAAGTTCAGAGAGATTCTGCGGTAGTTCTGATTAGATACTTTAATGTTTTTTTAAGAAGGCAATTCATTTTTCATAGTGTACAGTTAAAACTATATAGAGAATAAAAAAATGAATAAACCAGAACAAAATGAATAGATATTTCTATGAACCATTGTGATCAATGGGAAACATTATGATGAGTGGAAAACACTACTATGATATAAACACAAATGGAGGAATGGAAAAATGTTGGTGGTTGATAAACCAATTGTGAACCACTACAAACTGGTGGAAACTTACATTGTCCCAAATGACAACGTACCTGGGCTGCCCAGGGGCATCCATTTCCTCAGCTGGAATGAGGATATTGTGCTAGTATGTCCAGGAAAGTGAAGAGATGAGTAGTATTATAGGGGCCAAGGGTTGCATGGTGATAGAGGACGCCATGGTGATTTATAGCCGTGCACATTGTAATGTTCACCCCGTAGCTAGCCAGGAACCTCAATGGCACACTGGCCAATGATGTTCCTTCCCTGTTGCTGGCTTTTGAGAGGTGGAAACAGTCAAATGTCGCCAAAATCGCCATATTATACCCTAGTGTTAAGCAGTGCATTATATCACAAAGTCTTACTGATGGTATAATAAGAATGATATGGGGCAAACTGTAACACACACACATACACCTACACACTTAAAAGCAGATACACAGTTGCATTCATGTGTGTTTTTTTTTTTTTTTTTTTTTTAATATTATTGCTTCAAGCCTATAATGCTCTTCTGGGTTTATGCCGTTTCCACAAATTCCCCAAACATAGTAAACAGAAAAGTTCTATCCCTTTCATTCATACCATAAATCATTACATTTACAGTTCTGTCATCTGTCCTTTTGTGTAACTTGTACTTGTACAGCGTGTGCTTGGCCTATCTACACTCCTTTTCCAAAGGCATTTTGGCAAAAAAAAAAAATGATAAGCTGAAAAGATGATAGAGTAAATACTCCACCTTGTACATGTTCATTACACTCACATGTGCCTTCTTAATCACTGCTTAATCAATGCTGATGATTAGAAAGGTTGTCCCAGCGAAGGGGGCTGAAAAATCTCAGTTCAAATGTAGATCACATCTAGGGGGTGTTTCACTCTGTGTAATCACCCGACGTGACTGTCAGTGATAGGCTGCATGAATCTACAGTCTGGTCTAGAAAGAAATCAGTCCCAGCCTCATTTCTTCATCACTCCGTGTATTTTTCTTACAACGATTTGAAGACAATATTTGGCAAATAATCTGACGTGGATGCTATTTATCGATGTCTGGTTATTTTCAGAAGATAGAAGGATTAGCCCTGCTAGACCAAAATTTCACCAGCCGGCCCTACCCATCATTCTGTTCTCCAAAACCAGGGCAGACAGAACTGTCACTCTGCCTCAGGAACATGTTTTAGCACAAATGGCTAGAAGACGGTGCCATGGTTACATATATTTGAGCTCGAAATATCACTTATTGCATGTGTTATTCTTTTAGTATTTTAATTTTTCTTTGCTCATTTTCATAAATGCAATAATTCTGGAGGCCACTGTATATGATCTAAGATTTTTAGCTTCTATCCAGCTTTACATTAATATTGGCTCTTTGCTGAAAGTCGGCTTATGATTATCAGAGTGTCCCTTCATGTCCTTGAAGAGGCGGATAGAGAAAATCAGCCTCATGGGGCTGAATTTCACACGGAGCATAGGCTCGGTCACATTGGGTAGAGAGCCGCAACGGAGTGAGGCCATGAATTTCGGATTCATTTCAGTTAAAACAAAAAAACAATCCAATTTAGGCTACCAAAAGTAACCTGCATTCTTTTAGAAATCACAGGAATCTTAAAAAACTAGGACAAGTACGGCCATAAATATCAGCATGAGAGTAAAATGAAAGGAAAAGAAATAACTAAAATTAAATTTTTCAATTTGAAGCTCAATAATCCAACAGGAAAAACGATATTAAGTGCTTGTCCTGCATCAAATCACCAAATGAAGCTTCTTTTCTTTTCTTATACATGATTGCATTCTGTTCGTTAAGAGTTTGAGCGCAAATTGTCACATCAAACCGGAAATGACGAACTGGACCAGCTGGGTCTATTAGTGCAAGTCATTTAGTAAATTCACAAAAAAAAATTGGCACAACAATTTGAAGTGAATGGAATTCAAATTAACAGATTATTGTTATCTCGATAGACTAGACTAGACAATTGACTGAAAGATGAAATCAATGAAAATCTTTTTACCAGTGTGAGTATCTTGTAATCATTTATGTGATCTTTGCCAATAAATTTTCTTATTTATGGAAATGGGTCTCTTGGCTTTCTAGGTGTGAGCCTGTGTGTGCCTTTTCCTTATAGATCCAAATTCCCTGGGTGAGATTCCCAGGGTGGCCTAGTCAGTTCTTTTCATATTACTTATTTATTTCATTACATATGGTGGACAAATAACTTTGCATCCTTGGTCACCATCTGCTTCATCCCTTGAACCCTCACAAATGCCCCTTGCACTCTTTTGACTACTGGATCTGGGGTTAACTGTCATCTCTAGAACCTCCTTGAGACACTTATGTTACAGAAGCACTAAAAAAGTTAACCTTTCCCCCCCTATGGCCCCCTTCCCATGTCCTCAACCTCACTTCATCAGCTCCTTTTGCTACAGAGGATGTCATCCAACATACAGATCTCTCACACAAATTAGGTTTAGTCTCCTTCAAGTCCAGAAATGCAAGTCTTCAATCCCCCCAAACTACCCTCTTGAGTCAGACAAGCTCTCAAAGCCCTCGACGCCCGTGAGTCACATCCCATCGTCCTTGCTTCCATCTGCTGCCTTGAACAGACAGAGTTTTGATCAAATGAAAATGGTTCAATTATCAAAAATTGCTACATTATGAAGAAGGACACGGCACATTTGTGATGTCCTTTGCTACCACGCTAACTTACGTTATCACCCTTCCTCTTTACAAGCCTATCTAGCTGCAAGTTGCTTTCCCAAAAGTTCCTTCTTCTCCTCTCTGGGCTTATGGATCACACCTCCAGATCACAGGTTCTACAGGAACTCACCTTCTGGACAAGATCCAGACCAAGATTTCAGTAGGGCAAGGTAGTAGGACAATGAATTATTATTATTATTCACTAGTTTATCCTTTAATGTGAACATTCAGGATAGTTTAATGTGACTGGAAAATGTGTTGGAGGATAGGTTGGGGCCAGAAAACTTTTTTTTTTTTGTATTTGTAGTGTCAACTGACCTATAAAGTCATATACAGAGCAAGATGACAGAATATTATAGACCTTTTTGCTGCCTAAAGCATGAACTAGGGATGTTACTCATTTTACCCAAAGGTCAGTGTTAGTCTAGACAAAAGACGATTTTTTTTTTTTTTTTTTTGCAAGAAATGACACTGATGACACTGATCATGTGATCAAGTGAACAACACATGGCATAAAACCTATGTGATTAAAGTTTAACGTGAAAGAGAGAAAGTGATTTCCATATGATGACATTTCTAGAAGTGATTGATGCGGGTTCTTGTATTCATTAAGTCCATCTTTTCCTTCCGCAATGGGATCATCACTTTAACATTAAGCCCCTGGAGGTGGATAGCAATCATCTTCCCTGAGCAATAATCAGATTTCATGGCTTTAGCATCAAAAAGAAAAGAAAAAAAAAAGATTTTCTATATGATGAAGAAGTCTGCCCTGTCTGTCTGCCTCCTTTGTTATTTGCAGCAGTCAAATGACTGCTTTCTCTCTCTGTACCTCTTACTCTTTTTAAAATGCCCATGAAGACCTCGGTAATTATCTGATGAGATGAATAATTAATGCTTTAGAATGCTAGTCTGCTGCGTTGTCATCCGAAAGGATTGGAGTCTGACTCCATTTCTAGCAGCAAGGTAATACTTATGGCTCTATTGTTGCTCGGAACAACCCAAACAATTAATCATTGCATGTTTCCTAGAAGCAGAAATGTGTGTATGCTAAAAGAAAAAGGTCACATGTACACGATTAAAGCAGAATTGCATAGATCAGCTATAGCGTTTCTGTACAGATCGCAGACCACATATATACAACATTAAAAAAAAAGCTGGGTTATTTACATAACCCAGTTGCTAGGATATGATTGAGCAGGTTGGGTCAAATTTGTTGGGCTAATTCGCGTTATGCTAAATTTTGCACAATATAATGGCGGGATTTTTGGTACAACCCAGTGTTTTAGTAGCCTTTTTGTTCCACTAGAAACCTGATAACCCAACATTTGGGTCATTTTTGCTGCTGAGACGTCACTGAATAGAACACAAAGCCACTGAATGCCTCAGTCATGGTCACTGTCAAGGACTGAACCATAAGCTTGGATAAGCTTGTTTAACTATTTGGTAGCTAAAATTAGTTGGTTTTTTTTCCTGACACGACTAATTAGTTAACTAATCAGATCACTTGTTTTGTAACTCTAACACTATACGTTCATTTCACAATTTATTGTTACTTAGCCAGCAGCAACTAAAATGACGTCGAATGCTAGCAAGCATCGGACTTTAGATGACACCGTCTATCGTCACCAAGCTAGCTAGTTAAACACATGCTAATGAGGCTAATTTTAGCAGTTACGTAGTTTATGGCTAATTTTAGCCATATTTGCTCTTACAAGCCCACTGCTATGACTATCGAGGACTTTTGGAAGATAAATGTGGCTAGCTATCAGATATCTGCTAGCTAGTTGTTTATCAATGTTTTATATTCTGCTACAGTATTGCGTAATGGATCTCTTGTTGTTTGATGTTCACGGAATTTTTAATAGCAGCCTGTTTTATGACATTACAGAAATAAACTTTATGAACACTAGATATTTGACAGATGACTTGAGTGACTGATGCTTTTTATAAAATGAAGTATTTTATAAAGAATTTCTGATGATTTAATTAAAATTGTCTGTCGTTGTTGTTGTTGTTGTTGTTGTACGTATCTATGTTAATATCTATTTAATATCTGGTCATAAATTAACCCAGACTGTAAAATTGACCCAGCATGTGTTGTGTCCAATATTTACCCTGCTGTACGGTTGAAAACGATCCAAATTGGGTTTGTTTTCAACCTAGCATTTTTTTTTTTTTTTTTTTTTAAGTGTAGAATTCTACAAGTATGAAGAAGGCACTGGAATTCATGTACCTGTATTTTCACAGATTATAATACTCAGCTATAAACATGCATTTCCTCACCAACCTCTCTTTTCTCTCTCTTGAAGTTAATAAGACAAAAAAAAGTTTGAAAATTTACTGACTGTTACAAAAGCTACAAACGTTTATTTAACATAAAAAAAGTACCACTTGAACAATTATACTTTTTGTCTTTGTTGAATAATTAGCCTTAGATTATGTGGAACATCCTCCATAAAATTCCCAGTGAATTAGTTGTTAGTTTAGAAAGGATTGAGGTTATTCATATTATCTGAAAGTCAAAAGAAAAACCCCAGTCTTTTTTTTTTTTTTTTTTTTTTTTTTTTTTAAACCTGCAATTTTGAATCTCGTGATGTGACTCTGGTGACTCATGTCAAAAGTACATAGCCTACATCTACATTATTCAAGCTAGAACAAACCATTTTTGAATAGAGAAGGAGGTCTGGGAAATTTATTATCTCTTTAGATATTATGATTTATTTACTTTATTTTTGTGGTCTCCTACCAACTCGCGCTCGCAGATTTAAACGGCCGTGCCGAGCCCTTAAGAAACTTCACGATATCACAGGTGTGAATTATACATAGGTTTAAAAGGAGTTTTAATCTTATTTTGATTCCAGTTTAAATTAAAATGCAAATGTAATTGCCCATCACTCAGCTGAACTGATTAAGCTCCTCAGAGTAGTGGCAAAAACCCCTTCATGATTATCAGAGAAGTCTAGTCCCTGTGGTTTAGTACTGCTTGACAATTCCTACCTCACATAATTTACATGTATAAAATATTCAGAATAGAAAAATTTAATCCAAAATGCATGAGATGACATAAAGGTCTCTGGTTTGTATTAACATGCAGACCTTCAGGGATTGTATTTAATAGAAACCATGCGAAAAAGGATGTTGTCGTTTACTTACGTCTCAAAATTGGATTTGAAGACGTTTTGTTTTGTCCTCTATGTCAGTATAGTTATGCTTTCTGCTTCTGAAAAAGGGCAATTATTTCATATTGTAATGTCCAACGTTATCTGCGCAGAACACATGTCTGGCTGGTGTCTCTTTAACCGGAAAATTCACTACGCATCCTTGTGTTCTGTTCCACAACAAAGTACGCAAGTGTTACAGGAGCCAATAGGAATATAAGTGACTATGTTTCCAACTATTAAAAACAAGAAATCGAAAGAGCCACAAGAGAAACACACACAACTCATACGGTGAGCCACAACTCAAGTGCTTGTGCTCAGATGTGCTACTAATGCTAGTCACAACACAGTCACACAGTGTAATCACCAAATTGGACAATGGACAACTCTCAGATCTCACCATCTGTCACTACATACAAGTTTGGGGTAGTCCTGGACCGCCAACTGTCCTTCTAGCCTCACATCACTAAACTGACTCACTCATGCATGTTTCTCCTTTACAACATCAGAAGGATCCAGCCTTTTCTATCCACTTATTCAGTCCCTTGATTGAGGTCTGTGATCTTCCACTGCCATGATATCCTGTGACGTTTATTATAATTGTATAATGTTATATAATATGTAATATTCCCAGGCCTAGCAACCTTTACACATTTTGTGTAGGAGACCTGCAATTTCACACTGGAGTATTCTAGTGAGAGGCATCACCCAAAAATATGTCCAAATCTGGCTTTTTCTCCTCCACAAAATGGCAAATGAGTCAAAAGACATCCAAATCTGGAAGGATTTTGCTAAGGTTTTTTTAAACTCCATTATTAACTGACACCATCCGGAAGGCCCGTCCGCCTCTCACGTGTTCTTGAGTGGACTTACGGGGTAACCTGGTGTTCTGGTGTTGGTGTTAAAGTTAAACGAAGAATTAGTTTAAGTTTTGAGTTCATTAATATGAATAAAATCTATCAGTGTTTGTTCAACTTAGCTAACATTAGGCAAGTAGTGTATATGGTCAAATAGTCAAAAAAAAAGTGTCTTTCAATTTTCCACTGAAAAAAAGAAAATAGAATGAAGATTTTGACCTAAAAAGATTAAACAGGCCTACAACAAATTGTCAAATCTAACACTTCACAAATAATGTTAATGGTGATGATAATTAAAAAGATTACTGAGCAGCAGCAACAGTGAAAAATGTTGTAAAATGTCATTACACAATGCACATGTAAAAGGATTATATCGAAAATATACTGTTCTTTATTTATTTTGTTGTTTATTTTTACTGCATATTAGTGTGGAATCATCTAAAAGTCCACCATCCACCTGAGCTTGTGCGATTTGCACCTGGGTTTGCTGCTTGCCTCTGCCAACAAGCAATTCCCGACCGCACAGCCGGTAATATTGTTAAGCTCTCCTGTACTCTCCGTAAACCTAAACCAGAAATGCTGTTTTTCCTCTCTTTTTTTCAAGCTATCGCTTCTGGCCAGTTAAGCATTTGTCTTATACCATCTACGAGACCTCATGGTATAATTCATTGTTGAACAGTAATAGATTCATTATCAGTGTACTGATAGATAGATAGTTGGAACTACTGTCAGAGGTGCTGTTATGCAAGAGTTCACCAGCACTATGGTATAAAAGCTTTTATAAGGGACAAGATAATCAAGAATCAAGTTTACAGTGCCAGGCTCAACATTCGACGATACAGTAAATGTCCTTTTACATTAACAAAGATAGCAGAAACAGTAGATTTTTCCTGGACTGACCTGCACATAAGAGATTCTCCAACATTTCCATGTACCAAAACATGACATACAGTATTTTTTTATCTCTTAACATGATTACATGGTTCAATGGAATGATGCTTGTATTTAAATGGGTTCTGTTAAATGTTTGCTCAGAGAGATCCACCATCTAGAGATGACATTCATCAAATGATTTACTGGTAGCCTGCTCAGAAGATGAGAGTACAGAAGGATGCGCTCAGGTCGATAGAAGATTTCAGATGTAGTGGCCTGCACAGCCCACACAGTTACAAATTTAGCTCTGCAGTTTGCAATTATTGCAAGAAGTGAGGACATATGGCATGTGTGTGTTTAAAGTAGACTAATCATGGTGACTGACCGGAGTCCCCTGAAGCTGCTTCCAATCCATAAACACACACACACACACAACAAAGTTAAATAGGGAAGATGCCGTACATGGAAAAGCCACAAGCGTGCTAAACAATGACAGGTTTATAATGTAGGTGGATTATGAAGCAGTATGATAGTGATATACACTAATGCTGTGATTGCGGCAGTGGTGGTTACACAGAAACTTTTAGCAAAGTTTTAGCAAAGGGGGTTATGGGACAAGTCCCCTGGGGCAAGACTGGCTTGATGCTTTACTGTCAGTGATAAACTCACGATGGGCCACTGGTTCACCATTTGTACCTGCCACATATCTCTTGAGCAACCCGTATTGGACGCTTCAAGAACATCTTTTTCAGTTTAGGATATCAGGAGTTGTGTAATTATTTCTGCATCCTAGCTGGTATTCCTAGAAAGTAGGCATAATTGGATAATTGGATGTTGCACAATGGTGGGGCAGAACACTCACTGCCCCATTTAGCTCCATTTAGAGTTGTTCTTGTACCTAGTGGTCAGAAATGAGGACTGCATCAAGCAGATGAGATGTAGTTGCACTGGAAATTTTGTCGAAACCTGGCAACCCTGGTTAATGATATTAGCTCTTCACTGTGACATGGTGATGGAAAACACCCCTGCTGTATAAATCACCACTGACCCTTACTCTGTCTCTTATTTTCAGTATTGCTTAGCCCTTTTGTTTGATTGCCTGAGTCATTTTAATGAAACCCATAATCCTGCACCTGCTTCTGTCTGTCTGCTTCCATGACACCATGACTCAGAATGTCTCCCATCCAGGTCCAGGCAAGCTGTTTCAACAAACTCCCATCCAGGCAGGCTGTTTAAACAGGTTTAAACATCCAATGGACCAGGGCGTAGCAGCCATTTTAAAAGTTTGGGGTGGGGGTAAGTCGTCCTTATCCAGAGTGACTTACATTTATCTCATTTATACAACTGAGCAGTTGAGGGTTAAGGGCCTCGCTCAAGGGCCCAGGAGTGGCAGCTTGGCAGTGCTGGGGTTTGAACTCATGACCTTCCAATCAGTAGTCCAACATCTTAACCACTGGAATTTCTGCCCGTTCTGTCACAAGAGTATTAGTGATATCGAGCACTAATGTTGTGCATGAGGGCCTAACACACAGCTGGCGTTCCAATTCATCCCAAAGGTGTTCAGTAGGGTTGAGATGCAGGCACAGACATATCCCTAGATAATATAATTTTTTTTTATACCATAACATAGTCAATTTTTATGGTCACACCTTCTTGTCAAGTCCAGTCTGTTAGAGAATGTAGCTAATTCACTCCCCCTTCATGTGAACATTCCTCCATTTTTATAAAATCGCCACTCGCTTCATACAATGCATTCATCCTGATTCGGTCCCACGCAGCTTAATTGTGTTTGGTTGGGTTACTGTTTTTATTCCTTTTGAGATTTGTGCTTGTCAGTCACAGGCTCAAATCAGGGCATGTGCAATGTGCAAAAAGTCCTACGCCTCCCCCTTGCCTGCTACACTCCTGCTATGGTAAATGCACTGGGAACAAAGATTGAGATGGAGAGGCTTGATAATTCAAGCTAGATTGCAGATATGTGGACCTCTATTATTTCGCATGCATATCTTACCATTACTTTCCATTATATGGGCAAGACCAGCCGTCCATGCTCTTTTTAGGGGTTATTTTCCCAAAGCCACACAGCAGACAATACAGAGGAGGTTTAAACGTCATTGATGCATACAGGTCTTTCAGGTCTGAGTGAGATGCCTGGTGACTAATGCCTGCCAACGAGTTACCATTGAGGGATGTTGTGTGCATCATCCCTCAGTGGAAACCCCCCCAACACCCCCCCCCGGAAATCTCAGAAATGCATTGAAACCATTTGTGCAAAAGTGAGAAAAATGTTAACATGTTTCAATGAACATAGTGATGTACAATCAGAGCATACACTCTTTTAAATCACTGAATAATACGATTCAGACTGTGCTGTTATACAATCAACGCCAAGGTAGAGTGATACGGCCTGGGGCAAATACACTGAAGTGGATTATTTTCATATAATAGCATATCCTGAAATGTGTTATTACATGTATACAAGAGCGATTTGCCAATTATTTAAATTTTTATTTATTAATGAACAACACAGTTTAGTTTACAGTTACATTTAATGTTGTGGAATGTCTACAACTTCTGCAAGTTAGCTCTGGTTATCTCTTCGTTATAGTAGCTATAAACAGACAGTCACTCACCAACACCTCTTTTTTTTCTCTTTTTTGAAGTTAATGAGACAAAAAAACTTACAGCTCTTCATGCTACTGAGAAACTACTGAAAAAGCTCCTCAAAATGCCAAAACCTGAGACTCCTTCCATAAATTTTATACACATCTCCTGACAGAAAGCTTCACCTAATGTATGATTATAGGTTTTTCTTTGTTAAACAGCACATTTAAAAAAAAAAAAAAATCGTTTTATTATTAATCCCTGTGTATGAGCTGTGACTGTAGAAACAAGAACAATAACAAGGAAGGTTTCTTCCTCATGTCTTCTCAAGGAGTTTTTCCTTGCCACTGTCACCTCTGGTTTGTTCATAATGGATCGAAATATACATCTACATCAAAATATCTGCAATGCTGCATTGTGAAAATGTCTATTGGAGGTGCATGCTTATCAGTGGTTCAGTGTTCAATGAACCAGAGAGAAGTGGTGGCAGCATGACATGTCACACCTAATAAAGATTTTAAGCTGACTGCTCATGAATATGGGGCCACATTGTATAAATACTGTCTCCTTTTCAACGATTCAAGTTTCAAGGTTCTTTATTTGTCATATACATATTGCATACATGTGATGTATTAATGTAGTGAAATGTTTTCATTAGTGCCTCGTCCCACGGTGCAGCAGTGATACATAATAAAAGCAGAATATAATGAAATAAAATGGAAAAATAGTAGACATATAGACATTATATTTAAAAATAAGTTTAGCAGCTTTTAGAGGAATGTAGTGTGCAAAACAAATTGTCTCATAGTGCAAGAGTGCAAGAGATTTTGTTTGTCCATAGTGCAACTGTTTGTGTATGTGTGTCTGTGTGTGATGTAGAGTAATATGCAGACTTCTCAAGTGTCCTCATTGAGTAGCCGGATTGCCTGAGGGTAGAAACTCCTTCTGAGTCTCTCTGTGCTGGTCCTCAGGATCTGGTAGCGCTTCCCTGATGGGAGCACTGAGAAGATACTGTTTCCAGGTTGGTGAAAATCCTTTACAATCCTCCTGGCCTTGGTCTTGGTCTTGCATTGCTGGTTGTAGATGTATGTGATGCAGGGGAAAGAAGTCCTGATGGTCTTCTCCACTGCCCTCACCACTCTGGACAGTCCTTGGCCGTGGTGCCTCCAAACCATGTGGTGATGGTTCCAGTGAGAAGACTCTCCACAGCCCTAGCCCCAGCCCCAGAACACTGAGAAAGAACTTTGGGTTCCAAAGTGCAGAACGTTTCAGGCCGTGTAATTACAGTAAGTAAGTTACAGTAATGTCGAGACACATCCCACATCTCAGCACAGGTAGAACCTGCTGCAACAATTTCATAAACATCCATTGCATCGTCCCCAAGTAAGAAACCGATTGTTGTCCCACAAAATTCACTCAACCCTGTTACCCGAACCCTTTCACCCCTGTGTAATATTT
Source organism: Pangasianodon hypophthalmus (assembly GCF_027358585.1). Classification (NCBI taxonomy): domain Eukaryota; kingdom Metazoa; phylum Chordata; class Actinopteri; order Siluriformes; family Pangasiidae; genus Pangasianodon; species Pangasianodon hypophthalmus. The sequence continues at coordinate 15,398,483 of NC_069734.1, forward strand.
GGAATAATCCAGAAGTTACATGTTCAACAAGTGGTTGCACCATTTGACTTTCCTGAAGATCATGAAAAGAAGAAAAGTAAGTTTTCAGTGATATTGTGACATTGACTGATTAGGTAACTCTATTACAGAAAAAACTGTTAAATAAATTATAGATTGAATGGAAATTATATATAATAATAATTATAAGGGAATAATAATAATAAGAAGAAGAAGAAGTAAATCAATAGAATGTCCTTAATGTCCTCATGCCATTAGAATAGATGCTAATTCATAAACTGGTTTGTTATAGTAACTGTAAAATGTGTTTTCATCCATGTGGTCTGTTAGCAGTGGATCCTTCTCCGCTTTTCTTTGTAGCCCCCTGACCTCATTTCCACTGCAAACAAAACATCTAGAGAATATTGTAACTGATTCATCAGGAAGAGAGCGTGGGTGGTTTATCTGTAGGACACGCTCCATTTGAAGATGTTCCTCATGCATAACCATGCCAGAGTAGGGAAGAAGATAGCAATTAGGCACATCAGCAGAGTGTTTTTGAAAACACAATATTACTGGAGACAAAAAAGAAATGCTCAGAAAAGATTAATCATAGTCATAGTAGTGATCTAACCAGTGGTGGTCTTGAGTAAAAGTACAACTAGTGCAGTAATAATTTTCTTGAGTAAAAGTAAATGTAGTCATCAAGGAAATTACTCAAGTAAGAGTAAATAAGTCTTCTAAGTAATTACTTTACAGATGAATTTTTCATACGTCTACAGGGTAGCACTTTACAAAGCTATTCAACAAATCATAGGTAACTATGCAGGAACTAAGCAGAAACAAATGAGTAGTTCTTCGTTAACACATATCGTATTCCTATTAACTACTAAGAACTGCTAGTTAGGGGGCACGGTGGCTTAGCGTGTTTGCCTCGCACCTTCAGGGTTGGGGGTTTGAATCCCGCATCCGCCCCGTGTGCACGGAGTTTGCATGTTCTCCCCGTGCTTCAGGGGTTTCCTCAGGGTACTCCTGTTTCCTCCCCCAGTCCAAAGACATGCATTGTAGGTTGAATGGCATTTCCAAATTGTCCATAGCATGTGAACTATGTGTGTGAGTGTGTTGGGTTGGCACCCCATCCAAGGTGTGCCCGAAGTCTTCTGGGATAAGCTCCAGGTTGCCCTGCGTCCCTGTGTAGGATACGTGGTACAGAGGATGGATGGATGGATGGATTTAATTACTCAGTAAGTATGTCAACAGGAGTCCACTATTAACTATGCAGTAATTACTGAGTCTTAAGCAGTAAATACTGACTTTTACATTTCTCCTGGAGAACTATTGCTTGCAAACTATTGCTCTTTTGTAATAATTACTGATGAATTACTGATCACACCAGCATTAATTCCCAATAGCAAAGTCTTACCTTCCTCCTGGAGATCTACTACCTTAATATATCTCAACCTAATCTCAACCTCAGTGTCTAAAATATAAATCTTTACATGAGTTATTATAGGTCTCCTCATAATGGAATAAGGCATTTCTTCTTTCAAGTTGTATTTGCAATTATTTCCCTTATTTTATATCGTATGAGTTTATCCGCATGTATACTAACTCATGTTTGAAGCAATGGTACCGTACTTGCATTCCTCTTGAATGTGAAAGCAAAGGTATCATACAACTACAGTTATAAAAGGATATTTATAAATATATTTAACAACTGTAATTTGAGCGTATTAAGGATTGTTTTAAACTGAGTTTACAGTTATTCAAAGGAACACATTTTCAACATTACATTTTCCAATTTTAATTGTTATATTGTTGATGTGTGTCTCTTCCATTTCATTGTAAATGTGAGGCAAAATGACTGAATCCGAATAAGACTGTTCGACTCTAGGAGTGTTTGAGAGGCAGGTTGAGGTACAAGAGCCAGTGGCTATGCCTATTAAGGCTTTAGAGACATCTGAGAAGCATGGCTTAAAAGGAGCAGTTGGAGCCAGAGTAAAAACTGATGTTCAAAGTAAACTTCATGAAGTTGATAAGGAACTTTCACCAGCTCCACACTCCAGCTGTGCACGATCCCCTACAGAAAAGGAGCTTGTGTTTCAAAGGGAAGAAGCCCAGAGAAAGGAAAAAAGGCTGCTTTCCGTGTATGATCAGTGGGAAGTCCAGGCACACAAAGCAAGAGCTGAACTAATGTCAGACATCCCAGAGTCACCTAAGACCTCTAATTGACATGATGGACCAGCCTAAGGATGGCATCATGAAATTGTGTTTAGAAAGCCAGAACTTCATCACTCCATCAGCTGAGGTAAGTTGATGTGTCAATGCATGTGAACTTATAACAATGGTCAAAATTGCGTATGCCAGAATGATAGGAATCAATGGCAAGATCAATGCAGAACATGAAAAACGTCATCTCCAGGAGCTGCTTGATCATGACGATGCGCATTCAACCTACAGATCAATTGTTTCACAAAGGAGTTTCTAACTCTACCCTTTATTCTATGATGGCAGCAAAACAAAGAGATGCAGCAGCAGAACTGGTGGCAAAGGAAGTTGAGTATGGAATTCTGCTAACCCTTACATAGAAGCAAGAATTCCCCACTTTTCCATGCTTTCGTGGCCATGGAAGCTGAACTTGCCTGCAACCCAGTAACTTCCTTTCATGGACTCCATTCTTTAAATACCTCCTCTGATAAACGCAATCCACAGGAATCTAAGAAAGCCATGGCTAGAGTTCTCAGCAGTCAAGAAGCTACAGACAGTGATGGTCAACAGTCATCCAAGAAAGGTGCAAAACCCCAGTCTGTGTTTTGTCAAGATAATAGGCGCCAACTTCATAGCTGCTTTAAATTCACAGCAATGTCCTTGGAGGAACGGCGGAATTATGTGAAGCAAAGGAAGCTGTTACTGCTGCTGTTTCTCTGACGATAAGCAACATGCTTGAGGCAGAGGAGTTCTTCTAGACTGACTCCAAGGTGGTTTTAGGGTACTTGTTGCAAATCGTATCCAGAAGATACACCTTGGCTCAGACCCTCTATAATGGCAGTATGTTGTCTTCAACAAGACAACCAATCCAGTTGACCTGACCTGCTGATTCTTGTCATGTACATGGTTCACAGATCCAGAGTTCTTGTGGAAAGAGGAAATTGATCTACTGATAGATGTCTTTCCAGAGCTGGAGATACAGGATCCTGACATCAGAAGTCCTCAAACCTTGAGAACCAGAACAAGAGAGCAAGCAAATTTAGGTGAGCATCTAAACTAGCATCTTGGTCATGGGTAGCTTGAGCAGTAGTGTTCTCAAGTAGAGTTCTTAGATACATCAGCAAGAACAAATCAACCAGCCTTACAACGGTGGAGAAAAGAGAAAACACTGAGCACCTTTTGATCAAGAATCTGCAGGGGCAGGTTTTTCAAGATGAGTTGGGTCTCCTAAGCAAAGAAATTCCCCTACCATCTTATAATAATTTGCAGTGTCTTAGTACCTACAAGCGTTGTTATTTTACTGCCTAAGGCCATGTATTTTAATGTTTTGCTCATTGATTATTTGACTTGCTCAAATCAAGACTATTTGACTTGCTCATGATGGCATGTTATGCAGGTTAAAGATATTTTTGTCTCAGTCATTGATATGCATGCAAGAGGACATCGCAGTTACACTGAGACAAAATTATCTTGCTAGCTAGACAGTGTTTTCATCGGACTCAGGTAATAGGAATAAAATATGTGTTAATGAAGAACTACTCATTCGTTCCTGCTTAGTTCCTGCGTAGTTCCTGAACATCCTATGAGTTTTTAAACAGTATTGTAAAGTGTTATCTGTAAAAGTAATAAAAGCAAGGAAGCTAGTTAGGAATTAACTATATATAATTTCTATAATGTAAGTGATAACAGGAGTTAATGTGGACACTCCACAGTATTCAATGTAACTATAAACATATAAGAAGTATGACTTGTTGTTCTTTAATTAATAAAAAAAAGGATAAAAATAATAATAAGGATTAAAAAAAATAATAACTTCAGGTGCTACTAGTCACTCGGCTTCTCTTCAAGCATCATAGCACTCCATTATTAATTATTTTCTTATAAAAACATGACCCCAAGCTTTGTATTCCTTTGATAACACACATAACTGTAAGCAACCAGGATCGTCTATCAGTTCAACAAGTCAAAGCACAATGAAAGGAGAACCCATGTAGAGAGAAAGAAATGCACACACACTTAGAGGGAGAGAGCTGTGAATGTTTTTGTGAAAAAGAAAAAAAATGCAGGAAAGGGCAAATAAATCATTTTTAAAAACCTGTGAATGAGACGCACAGCAGATATTCATCTAGCCTTGAAAAAAAGACAACCTCTCAAGCAAACTATTGAAGATCATACATTCTCTCCTCAGAATTTATGTTAATCTCAATATTTGTCTGACTTTTGGAGATTTTTGTCTCTCAAGCATTTTTTTTGAAAATGCATCTTCCTATAAGATGCAGGATCGCATTCCAAAGAGGCTGATTTGCAAGTGAAATCTGATAAATTGCTTGTGCAGTTAGTGGGTGTCTTGCAGGTGATTAACGAAGGATAAATGAAATCGCATTAAATGAAGAAAACAATCGCATTAAATACAGAAAACAATAATCCACCTTAGCATTGCCATGAGAACACCATGTGCTTATGTTTGTTTTGTTTCTGTTCTAGTTCTGTCTCCAATCCTGTTCTTTCATTGGTTTGTTCCCCTATTGTGTTCACCTGTTCTGTGTTTAGCTCTGATTGGTTTGTCTATGTTCAGTGTCTTGACATAAAGCCTTATCATGCTTTTTTCGTTGTCCTAGCCTTAAGTTCCATTCTCTATAGGAAAATAATCAATTTTTTTTTAATAACCACGTATCCTAAAGTGTTTTATTCCTCTTTATTTTATTAATGAATAACATGTCTTACATTTTGTCTGTTTTTATTAGTTACATTTAATATTGTGGAACTTCTGCGAAACAAGTTAGTGCCTGTTATCGCTTATGTTATAACAGCTATAAACAGCTGTCTACTCAAAAGCCTTTCCTTTTTATTATTTTTTAAATTTATTTATTTATTTATTTATTTTTTTTACAAGCATACAGCTTGCCATGGTACTGGGAAACTACAAAGCAAAACTTCAAATACTCGACCATATCAACGATTACACGTTTTCTTTGTTAAATCTCACATTTTAAATCCCTCTGTTATTAGCTTTAGATTATGCAGATTTGCTCGCCAGAAAAATCACTGTGAATGACTTACTATATAGTATAATTACTATAGAAAGGATAACAAGCATATTATTATAAACTTGAGTTTCCTCACAGCCAGAACTACTGTCAGAGCTGCCGTTATATATATAAAACAAAAAATGTATTAATATCTTCTGACCAATCAGATTCAGTAATTCAGCAGCACTGTGGTATAACACTGTTTAACTCTGTCTGCCTGCTATGGACGTGGATTATGATTTTTTCTTTTTTTTTTTTTGGATTCGCCCAAAATAAATCTTATACCAAGCTCATGCATTTCATCCTGCCTCATCAACTCACAGTATGTTACAGTGGAAACCTCCTTTCAGTTCTGAATTTTTGCTTACTGCTCTTTTTCAAGCTTAATGAATCATACTGCAAGCACGAAATTAAGCTATTGCAATAGAGAACACACTATATTTTGCACTTTGTTATGTAGAAAACCCTAAATTGCATATTCTTCAAGACTAACACTCAAAACAGATGAGACATTCCTTTGTAGATCCTGTTTGTAAATGGAAAACTTCAGTAACTTCAAGATCTTAGAGTTAATCAATATACACATAATCAATATAGCTTTATACACTATATGGCCAAAGGTATGTAAACACCTGACCATATGTGTACCCATTCCAAAACCATGGAGTTGGTCCTCTCTTTGCTGTTATAATAACCTCCACTCCTCTGAGAAGGCTTTCCACTAGATTTTGGAGTGTGACTGTGGGGATTTGTGCTCATTCAGCCACAAATGCATTAGTGAGGTCAGGCACTGATGTCAAGTGAGAATCCCTGATGCGTACTCAGCATTCCAATTCATCCCAAAGGTGTTCAGAGGGGATGAGGTCAGAGCTTGGGTCACTCAAATTCTTCCACATCAATCTTGGCAAACCACGGCTTTATGGATCTTGCTTTATGCATTATCATGATGAAACAGGAGTTGGCCCTTCGGTTCCAGTGAAGGGAAATCGTTTGAGTTTGGGGAAAGCTGACATATGGCTGTAATGGTCAGGTGTCCACATACTTTTGGCCATCTAGTGTATGTAACAATAGTACCTTATTGCTATTTAAAATGGTGATTCCATGATTGAGGTGTGTCCTACAGATATTTACTTACAAATACAGTAAAGGTAAAAGACATTTAAAACACAGGTAAAGTATCCTACACATCATCCTTTATGCATGTTTCAGATAAAAAATCTTAACATTAATAAAACTTCTATAGCATCTCTATGGCATTATAACTACACTTCACCATTTTATTTAAAAAAGAATGGATGCTACTGTAATTAACCACATTTTGTGTGTTTGTTAATATTATGTTTAGAAAAAAATCTGAACCCTGTTACTTTCAACCATGTTATTGATGAACATACTGCCATTGTCAGGAAAGATTATAAAAAAAAAAAAATAATAATGATGATGTTGCATGAGATGGGTTGATGCATTTAATTTTATTTTTAAGTAAAATGGCACCCCAAACATGGAATCACTGAAAAAATAATACTAAATAAATAAAAAATAAATAAAAAAAACATAACACAATTATGACGTCTCAATATTATGGATGCATTAATAGCAAAACGTTGAACAAACCTCCCAACCAGGGAATTTAAACTCATTTAAGGAGCTGTTTTTGTGCTGACACAAACATACCGTAGTGGTATTGCAATTTTTATTGCGAGTAAATAAGTTGTTCCCTTTTCCCTCATGTCCTGGTGGAATGGTGCAACAAGAGGTATGGCATTTGAAATCTGCTGGCACAGCAGTATCGTCATATCCACTAACATTACAGCCACATGGGACCCACTTCCACATAAATAGGGCCACTTCGCCCAAATACTAAATACAACTGAGCTATTGTGGTGACACAGCTTGCAAAAAATAGTTACTGTATATATGCCCTGTACATTTATTGAGCTCATTTATTGCATTTAATTTACACATACATACTGTATTGCTATATTTTACATACATATTTGCAAGTAATCTGTATTTGTATGGTTTGTTGTACACTATATTGCTGTGTTATCTGGTAGTATTTGTCCTGTGTTATTTGTACCATTTCCATTATTAGTATTTGCACTGAGTCATTTACAGATCCTCGGAGGTGACATGGTGGTTATTTTTAATATGCTTTAATAGTGCTCTGCAAATTAATATATTGAGGTGATAATATATCAAAGCCATGAGTTTCAGTTACAAGGCCACACACCGCATAAACGATAATTTGTAGCCAGGAGATACCACAAGTCGTGACCACAAATTGTGTAACTTGAGTCCAGAAGTTAATGTTGTGGAAAAATCAGACTTATGTGTGTATGTGGCCAATTATTTGGCCGTAAAGGGTGAGAAAGTCTATTTGCTTTTAGGTGATGCCAGCTAATGATATAACCATATAGCCAGCCCCAGTGAATCAACTGATTTTTCTCTGTCTCACTAGTTTTAAAATACAATAGTAGCCACTAGTTACATGTGTTTTGGTCAATGAATCAGGACAGTTCAAGAGTGGAAAAAGACCAGTGGAAGATTTTTCAAATTTTCAGGTGTCTGGTTATGGAGAACTTGTGACCACTGTAGCCTCAGATATCTGTTTTTGGCATGACAGGAATGGATTCCAGTGTAGTCTAATGCTGTTGTAGCCCACCAGCCTCATGGTTTGACATGTTGCACATTCTGAGATGCTTTTCTGCTCACCACAGTTGTAAAGAGTGGTTATTCGAGTTTTTTATATATATACAGTACTGTGCAAAAGTCTTAGGCACATGCGAAGAAATGCTGTAGAGCAAAAATGCCTTTAAATATAATGAAACTAAATGTTTCTACATTTTAAAAAAATACTATAAAGAGCAGTAAACAGTAATAAATGAAACAAAGTCAATATTTGGTGTGACGATCCTTCGCTTTAAAAAAAAAATAGTTGTCTCAGGTACGATTTGTGCAGTTTTATAAGGAAATGATATTTCTTTATAAAGAAATAAGTGTTACTGAGCATCTTGCAGAAGCAGCCACAGTTCTTCTGGAGACTTTAACTGTCACACTTGCTTCTTATTTTTGCAGCGAAACCCAGCAGCCTTCATTATGTTTTTTTGTCTGAAAAGTGGTCTCTTGTGTAATCTGCTGCTTTCTTTACAAACATTTTTCTGTAGCATTTAATTTTGTGCTGGAAAACTAATGTTTGGAAATCTAAAATGTTTTTGTACCGAATCAATAATGTAGAAGTCATAAAATAAACATCTATAACAAAGTTTGTACTAAAAAAAAAATAGGGTGCCTAAGACTTTTGCACAGTAATTTATATATAATTTGAAAAATGCATCTGTTGTGAAATATCAGTACACACTTGTTTTTTGCACTGTGCATGTTCCCTGCTCTAATACTGTATGTCTGGTTCAACCCACAAAAAGGTCAATCTGGTCTTTATCATTGACATCCATGAATAAGTCTTGGCCTTGGCTGCAGAAATAATGGGTCCGGTCTGGGTGAGAGAAGCCTGCAGTGCACAGAATTATGTTTCCGTACCAGAACCTGGAAAACGTGATTCCAAATTGAAGCACAGAGTGGAGAACTATAAAATTGCATATAAGTCATGTAATGCGTGCAGTTTTGTATAAATGTATAGTCTGTCTTACGTGATTTGAAATGAAGTTGCGTTCTCTGGCATATATGGGTCATTTCGTGTTCCCACGTCATAAAAAAAAAAAAAAAACATGCCACTGAAGGGTCAGTTAGTCTGAAAGCATTAAAAGAGCAGCAATTTCTGACCCTTAGTGACATCATAGTGATTTACTTAAAAAATTATATTAATAATTTACGTTCAGTTTACATTTTGTGTAACACTTTGTGCTTCATCAGTCAATATAAGAATTTCACTGAAAATAATGAAACAATAATGAGAGAATTGACTTTTCTTCTTCTCATGATCTTCAGGAAATGATCGATGATGTAACTTCCCCTTCAGCATGTGACTTGTTGAATATTCCAATATTCCAATCCCTATTTCATAGGAGTGAACGTGTTTCATAGGAGTGAACAGGGTTGAGTGAATGTTGTGGAACTAAAATAACCTTTAAATAGATAAATCATGGAAAATGATCTTTCAAGCATGATACGTTAAACGGATTCACATATTAATGCGAAGAAATTACGAAATTTGAAGTGTTTTACTTTACATGCATTTTTGTGCATTTTTGTACATTTTTGTACATTATACATATTTGACATATTTGTGAAACTTATTCCAGTGTGTAACAGGTGGCAGATTTTTGACGTCATAGCTACAAGATGTACACAAATCACCCATTTGACCAAAAATCAGATGTCTTCCTGCTAAAAGCAAGATGTTATACATCTTTTGTGTGTTAACGAAAAAAAAAAAAAAACATCTGGCATGAAATGTTTTGTGCATAAATGGCATCTGTGCATTACTGTCTGCTAGTGTCAAAATGAGCTAATCAAAGCCTGCTTGTCATTATCCCTGCTGTCTACATGTGACAAACACATTTGGAACTGTTCCATTAACACAGCATGTGATGTCTCACCAGCCGGTTCAAGAGCTGTGCTTACGAATGATTTGGAATAAAATACACAGATAATGTGTTTAAAGTTCACTTTGTCTCCTGTCACTGAGCCCCAAACTGCTTACCAGGCCACTGTGTCAAAACACTACACTACTGCTATTTTATCACATTACCACTGGACAGGTATTATGACACATCCGACTCAAATCAAGACCAAATATTTTTTCCTGTCTGACGTCATCGTGATTCATATTATTTTTTTGATCCACTCTGAAATATTCACTCCCCTGCCCAAGCCTCTAACACTACATATTTCAGTAAGCCCATGCTCATAATGAATTATAGCTCGATATTATAGTTATTAATAAGCAAGTATTCTTGTTCTGTAAATACATTTATAAAGACATATCAAGACTTATACTTCATTATAATAACAGTTATAGTTACATTTCTATAATTGTTATAATTACTTATAAGTGATGCGCTTGCTTTTTCAATGTCCATGCTCATAATGCATTATACACCAATTTATAAATATTAATTAGTCACTCTTATGGTTCCATGAATGTATTCATAGAGATGCAGGCTGCAATGTCTAATAAGTAAATTATTTTATATCGTTGTTGATAGTTGTGTTGTGCTGCCTTATAAATATTATAAAAATTATTATGAGATATAATACAATTATTAACCTTTATAAATGTGTCATTGATGGCTTTAAGTACAGTGAAAGCACAGAATGCAATTTCCGTAATGCAGATATTAAGAAATCATGAAGATGTGCTCATTATGTGTTATAAATGCCTTTGAAATTGTTTATTTGTAAATGTAACTACTGAACAATAATGGTTTTTAATAAAATAGTGAAAAAAAATAACATCGTATTACTGCAAACAGTTCAAGAATACTAGCAAAACATTGTAACATTATTTTTTTAAGTATAATGTCAAATCGTAATATTCGTTGCCATGCATATGGCTGAGGAGCTGTAGCTTTTAACAAGTCGAAAATAACCATTTATGGCCTCTAATGCAAACATTAGCCATTAGAATCATAATTGATAAGTATATGCCACAACTATGCTGTATGGTACAGCAAACTAAAGTTTCTCTGGAATGATTTTTATAGTTGATCTTTTTATAGACAGAAAAGTTAGAGCAAAATAGTCAATTAAACTCATGCGCATTGAACTTCCTGATATCATGAATGAATGATTTCTTGCCAACTAGCATGTAAAATCAACATCAACATTCAAAAGTTCCATGTTGCTTTCTGAGATATTACGGTACTTAGAGTGTGTATCTTTATTTCTCTGTTTCTTTTCTTTAGTGAAGAACACCAGGAATTTGTTTGTCAAGCACTTGTTCGACTAGAAATTTCGACTTGTTAAAAGCTATAGCTCCTCAGCCATATGCACGGCAATGCATATTAAGATTTGACATTATACTTACAATACTTTGCTAGTATGTAACAAAACTTGCAACTGTTTGCATTAATATGATTTCTGTTTTTTTTTTTTTTTTTTCTAATTATTTTATTAAAACCGTTATTGTTCAAATAAAAATTTTAAAGGCATTTATAACACATAATGAGCACATCTTCATGATTTCTTCATATCTGCATTATGGAAATTGCATCCTATGCTTTCACGTCACTTAAAGCCATGAATGGCACATTTATTAAGGTTAGTAATTGTATTATCATTCATAATAAGTATTTATAAGGCAGCGCAACATAACTATCAACGACAATATAAAAATCTGCATTACTAATAAATCATTATAACAATGCAGCCTGCATCTTTATAAATACATTCATGGAACCATAAGAGTGACTAATTAATATTTATAAGTCGGTCTATAATGCATTATGAGCATGGACTTTGAAAAAGCAAGCGCATCACTTTTAAGTAATAATATAACAATAATATAAATGTAACTATTATTAATGTAATGTTATTATAATGAAGTATAAGTCTTGATATGTCTTTATAACTGTATTTATAGAACAGTTATACTTGCTTATAAATAATTTATAACTGCAATCTTTGGCGTGTCGGTTATAACTCAGTTCAAATCAGGTTTGGAAACTGAGAGTGTCATTGCAAACCCCTTTTCCAAGAAATATTCTGTTGTTGTTTTTTTGTATATTCAGTTTATATGCACCTAGGCTAAAGACATTCAAACATAATTCTTCACAAAAGTCATATTAAGTCAAATAAGGTATCTACTTTATTTCCATAAGCTGTCTTTTCTAAATAATATCTAAGAGCCAGATTTATTTAAATTTTATTTGTTTTGCTACGTCAGATTTTCAGCGAGTCAAAAGTTTATATACACTTTGATAGTATTTGGTGGTATTGCCTTTTAAGTGCTTGAACTTGAGTCAAATGTATGGGATAGGCTTCCATAATCTTCTCACAATAATTTGCTGGAATATTTGCCCATTCTTCCTGACAGAACTGGTGTAAGTCAGTGTCAGTGAGGTTTGGGTCTCCATGCTGAGACACGCTTTTTCAGCTTTTTCAGTCTTAAGGTGTTGCTTCAGTATTTCTAGATAATCCTCCTTCCTATTTTCTGAAGTTCACCAGTCGCTTTTCCAGCAAAGCACCACCACAACATGATGCTGCCACCCCCATGCTTCACATTTGGGATGGGGTTCTTAAGATTAAAAGCCTCACCATTTTTTCCTCTGGACATGGTGCTGATCGTTATGGCCAATTTTTGTTTCATCTGACCAGAGAACACTCCTCCTCATGTCTGGTGACCACCTGCCAACTTCAATCAGGTTTTTTTTTATTTTTTTTTTTATGCCAGACTGAATGTCTGGATTTCTTCCTTGCATGATCGTCTTTTGGTCCATGGTGGCATCGTGTTCTTAATGGTGGATGTACATTCTTTGGTACCAGATGCCTCCAAGTTCTTCACCAGTTCCTTTATTATTGTCTTGGGGTTCATTTGAACCTTTCAGATCAAGGTTTGTTCATCTTTGGAGGTTAATTTCTACCTCTTCTCTGAACAGTGTCTGTATAGTCCCAAGATTTTTAACATTTGCATACAATTACAGATGCTTGTGGTACCTAAAACTGAATTTGATCCTAAGGGGGGACTGGACTCGTTTTTTTTTTTTTTTTTTTTTTTTCTGAGGTCTTGGTTGAGTTGCTTAGATTTTCCAAGGTATTCAAGGCAAAAAGGCACTGGCTCTAAAGGTAGGGCCTTTTCCCATTAACCTCTAATTATGATAATTGGCCAATCAGAAGCTTCTAAAAATCATTGCATCAATTTCTGGAAACTTGCTGACTCTTTAAAGAGATAGGCAACTTGGTGTATATAAACTTTATATACCTCAATTTGTAAGAAATTTTAATGTGTCTTTTTTTTTCCAAGACTGTATCTGGAAAGAGCAATGTCTTCTACCAGATACTTAATATAATCAGAAAAAGCTATAGACCTGCTCTATCGTGGTAGTTATTACCCTCCAGAATGGGTTTTCCACAGACAACAAGACGTGTAGAAGTCATGCCAAGTAAGTATATACAAGTACATGGTAAGTCTATACAATCACCATCAATTCATGCAATTATCCACCAATATCAGCCAATCATGTGGCAGCAGCAAATCCACAGAATCATGTAGATACAGGTCAGGAGCTTCAGCTAATGTTCACATCAAATATCAGAATGGGAGAAAAATGTGATTTCAGTGACTTTGACCATAATATGGTTATTGGTGCCAGATGAGCTGGTTTGAATTTTTGAACTTCTGATCTGTAAATGAAATGAGAAAAACAAAAACCAATCAGTGAGCGGCAGTTCTCCAGGTAAAAGCACTTTGTTCAGGTGAGACTTGTTTGAGCTTAGAGAAAGGATACGATAACTCAAATAGCCACTCTTTACAACTGTGTGGAGCAGAAAAGCATCTCACAACATGCCAAACTTTGAGGCGGATGGACTACAGCAAGATTGGAAAAAATTCAACTGCTCTTGTTACCCAAATTAGTGACTGAAAGTAAATGTTTAATTTAAAAACTATTTTAATTATCATTAGAATGGTCTTAACGTCCTCATGCCATTATCCTGCATGCTAGTTAGCTACATATTGTGTACCGTGTAGTCTCTAATTGTAAAGATCTCAAGCCTATTGCTCATTTAAGAGCAGAATAAGTAAGTAATTACTCAGTAAGTAAGTTATTTATTAAGTTAATTCTTTATTGTCATTGTAACAATGGATGTACAACAAAATTGAGTGAGTACTCTCAGTGCAGAAAGTAAAATAAAATAAATATATAATAAATAAAATGAATAAAAAAAGAATATTGAACAGTTAAAATATTGCACTTCCTGTACATATGGCATCAAAGATTATTGCACAGTTAAAATATTGCACTTCCTGTACATATGGCATCAAAGATTATTGCACAGTTAAAAAATATTGCACCAACAAAGAGATATTGCAGAGTTGAAATATTGCACTTTCAGAAAATTGCACAGTTCAATTCCAAATTTCAAGTGCAAAACATTTTACAGTTTGGCATGAACATACACTGTCATTAGGCATTTACAGATTGTATAGCTACAGGGTAGAAGTTATTTCTGTATCAAATTATGTTATGTATTCTGTTATGTATTCTGTTATGAATGCAGCCATTGTCAACCAAAAAAAACCTTCTATAAACTAAAAAAAAGATGGGTTAGCACAATTTAGAATGGTTAATTTAATGTTTTCTTAGATTTAGTGTTGAAAATGACAAAGTGTCATTTTTAAAGGGGTTATATGGCAACGCAATCATGGAATCACCCAATGATGTTATTTGAGTTGTTATATTGCATGAACCCTTGTGTGGAGAAGAGCGGAGTTCAGCAGTCTCACAGCTTGTGGGAAGAAGCTGTTTGTATAGCAGTGCACGCTCCTGTATCTTTGCCAGATGGCAGAGGGACAAAGAGACTGTGGGTGGGGTGAGTGCTGTCCATTATAATCCTTAGTGCCCTCTTCAGACCTCTACCTTCTCCAATGTTTTTGATGTATGTGATCAGAGTACCTGATTAAATCAACCACGACAAGGCCTGAGAGTCACTAGCTGAATGGTTGCCAAGCTAGGCTAGTGGGCAATGGTGGCTCAGCAGTTAAGGCTCTGGGTTGGGGGTTCAAGGTGCCACTGCTGGCCTTTTGACCAAGGCCTTTAACTGTCCATGCTCCAGGTGCTGTATCATGGCTGACCCCAGCTTCCTAACAAGCTAATCCTGGATGTCAGGATGCTTCCTATAGATGCACCGTAAAAGTAATATGTGATCATCATTGGCATCCAAGCTCCATTTTAGTGAAATTCTGAGTAGACTCGTTTTAGTTTTACATTTCTTTTATCGACATGTTGGTCTAGTTTTGCTTAGTTTCATACATTAGCCACAATGCTGCTTGACTAGCTAGCGGTAGTGGTGCAGTGCTAAGTAACCCTCGCTTCATTTCTACCTAAAGACAGCGATGCAGCAACACTTTAGTCCTTAAGTCTGTGCAGCTCTCTCGTCTCCTCATCTGTACATTCTGCTCGAACAGATCAGCTTCCAAAGCTTCAACATTCATGCTAATACCTCCCATCATGCTCATAATCTTGCAGATTGTTAACTAGGCAATCTGCCATAACTCAGAGCAGCTGCACTGCATTCTGGAACCTTGAGTCCAGTGTTTGCTGTCTCCACTATTTCTATGTTGGATTTCTCATTATTTTAATGTTGAACATCGCTGGAGAATGGTGAGTGGAAAAAAAAGAAGCTCCTGCTCTTTTGTTTTTAAGGGGTAACAGCAAAACCTGACCGTTCGAAATTGTTGAATTTTTTTTTTCTCTCCTATTAAACGTTATTATTTATTGTTATTTATTATTAACTGGAATAAAAAAAAATACAGTGCCAATCAACAAATTCGCACCGAATTGGTAAAGATATCACAAATATTTCAGTATAAACACATTTAATGTGTTATAGGGGGGAGTTTAGCTTTAAGAAGTAGAGGCTTTGCTGATGTCCTCAGCCGATGTCCTCTATTGTATCATCTCTTAATTGTTAACTGTAAGCAAAATTCTCACTCCAGATCCATTTCATTGTGTTTGTGTGAACACAAAAGGTGTTTTGTCTACACACTTGACAGTTTGCTCAGATATGAATCGTCCTTACTGATGAAACCTTATTAATTTATCAAGACTAAGGGGTCTCAAAATAGTATTTCTCATACAAGTATCAGCTTATCTGCAGGCATGTCAAAAACATTTCATCATAGCACTAGTGAAAAACTCCAGAATTGACAGTACTCACATAACGAGCTCCTGATGCAATAAGATCTCGATGCTAACTGGTGTACGAGGGGAAAAAAACAAAAAAAAACAAAAACATGAACACGTTTTAAACATATTCCTCACATCTCAATATTACATATGATTGAGCTGGGTGAGAATCATAGCATAAACATTAATGTACTGTAATGTAAATCATAATGTCGCTCACTAGTAAGACATTTTTTATAAATATAAGCCTTTATTTAGAGCATTACATTCATAGTCACGGTTGCCTGATATGTTAAAAGTCAGAGAATGTTTCAGAATAAGGTCTTTGGATTTTATGGCCTTGGATCCTTGAGGGTGTCCTTTCTGACACACACTAAGAAAACTAATCAATATACTTCCCATGAGTTAAAAACATGCAAAGAAGTGGTGTATTTAAAAACAGGGTACTGCTTTACAACCAGTGTGAATGCAGTATCACTGTTGCACACACACAAGTATGAATGCATAGCTAGCTTATGAAAACGTTCTGTATATAGCTGAGAAATCATATACTCATTATATATAGTATAGTGTGTGTTAGTGTGTTTAACTAGCTTAAAAGCTCACTGTGCATTATTACATTACACTAGCTAGCACTTTTTATCCATGTTAGTTAGCATTCCAAGCAACTAAAACATAGGACTGAGCAACATCCCGGAGCTTGTACCTGTCTGGTGGCCTAGCTAATGAATTTATCACCCTGGATTGTACAAAAAATGAAAAGCTTTCATGTTATTACAATATATAATTTCAGCTTCAGGTAGAAAACAGAGGAAATGTCTTCAGAAAATGAAGAAGGAGGATGAGGGTCAATGCTAGGTGATCTTTGAGTCCTCGTCTAACACCAACCATTTTTGAGCAACCCATGGAAGCATAGCCTGCTTCCGAGTTACATCTAATGAACGGTAATCGATCTAAATTTTCTCCTGGCACACAGGGTAGTGGAACGGTGGTCCTCAGCCAAGTCCTACCACACTGGAGAGGAAGTGACATTGTCTCGGTGACTTCAGAACATTCAAAATCCCAGATATTTTAAGAGCAGCTGTTGACCTCAAGAGTGCTGGTGGCTGAGAGTAAATGAAGAATAATATCCGTTTTTCAAGAATGACTCAATACCCAGCCGTGCAGTTTTAAAAGTAAATCAGGGGGGCAGGTTGTGCCAAGAATCTCCGAGAAATTGCCACATTTCTTTTCCAGACTTCTGCTTTCAAATGCTTCTGTCTCTTCAGCTCCCAGACAACCTTAATGCAATTCACGTCAGAGCCCTGTGGAGACTATACCATCTGTTGCAAACTTCTTTTTACGTCTTCTTTTTGATGAATATAGTTCTTTATAATTACAATCAGCAGCACAACCATCACAGTGCAACCAGTTCACTTGAACATGGATGCTGATGCCACACTGTGACTAATTGCTTCCTCGGATCTGTGGAAGCATGGATAAATGCAACAATTCAGTTACTCCACTTAACCACCTTTTAGAAGTAGACAATGAAATCAATTAAGAAACAATTATCAATTAAGAAATTACAGACAAATAAACAACCTAATCAGCAGACACGATAAACCAAGCACATTCATGACGTATTCGTTTAACAAGTGTATTTTCCTTCCATATGTAAACAGTTTTAAAATTTCTCCCCCTAGGACATTGGAAATGTGTTGTTTTCAGTGTCCAAAAAACCATTTTCATGCAGATGGGGGCCAAAACACACACACACAAAAAAAGACTGTATACACATGGATGATGGGGTCTTAATGGATCTAAATTTTCTCCTGGTAAACAGGTTATTGGTGATCCTCAGCCAAGTGCTCAATGATTTGAGGGCATTCAAAAATCCCAGAACTTTTAAAAGCAGATGTGCCCATCGAGATTGCAATTTCCTTTGGACTGAGAGCAAATGTAATAATAATGCAAAAATAATTTCCCCAAAATGACAATTTGGTAGGTTTTTTCCAACAATCTTGGAGAACTTGCCACAGTTCGTTTCCAGCGTTTGGCTCTCGATTGATCCATCTGTTACAAAATGCCTTTTGCTTCTTCTTCTTTTGGATGAATATACAGTCCACTCCAAAAGTATTGGAAGAGCAAGGCCAATTCTTTTGTTTTTTGCTATACACTGAAGACATTTGGGATTGAGATCAAACGATGAATATGAGGCAATAGATCAGAATTACAACTGTACATCTAGATGTGTTAAACAACTTAGAACACGGCACCTTTTGTTTGGATCCATCCATCCATTTTTCAAGTGATCAAAAATATTGGAACATGTGACTGGCAGGTGTTGTCATGCAGGGGTGCAAATGCCATTATTTTTGTGTATGGGAATGGATTGTTGCTTAGTAGCTACGTTTGTTTTCTGTTCTTCTATGATAGTTTTGAGCGTTAAGCAGGTGTAGACAGCACTGACGACCATAACAGGGCTACCAAGTATCATATCTACGTTGGAATTGGCATCAAATTCCATTCCCCAGAGTGCATACAAACGGTATACAAACACGGCTGCCACAGACTACGAGTCCCAACGCACATGCTCGTCGTCACGTTCGCACTCAACCAGCTACTGATTATTTGCACCTGGGTTATTCACCCACACAAACCCTATATAAACAGACTCAGAACATTCATTCATTGTGAAGTGCCACTCACTGACATACTAAGCCTTTGGTTGCTGTATTTGCTTATCTGGTTTTGATCTAGTTCTGTCTCTCCTGCTTTGTTTATTCTGGTTTTTGTCCTGGTTATCCTGTCTGCTCATCACATGAACTCTTACCTGTTTTGACTACAATATTAGCCTTGTGTTTTGGATGTGTTTGGCTGGCCTTTTTTTTTTTTTTTATAATAAAAGCATTTTTTTCAATTGCAGCTCTCCCTGCCACCTGACACCAAGTTACTGCTTGGGTGTGGGAGTATGCTACACAAAGTACGCTACTTTATTTAGAAAAGCAACATGAGTAAGGACCAAATAAAATGTTTGCACAAGGGTACATTGTCACAGAATTCAACCACTGGAATGGAAATTTGTTCTTTTCTACTGGCATACAATAAACAGTGCCATTTATTTCAGAGTAACTACATTGCTGCTGTAGACATGGCCCTTTCAATGCAGTAAAGTTGCTAATCTTGGCAGAATATTTGCTTGAAAAGAGGCAGGGATGGAGCAGAAAAAGAAAACAGGTCAAGTCAGAATGGAAGGAGACTTGGAAGAACAGTTGCGTAAAAAGAGGCAGAAATAGCAGTAGGAAAAAAAAAGAAGTCAGGAGAGGTCAGGATGGTAGGAGACTGGAGTTATGAGACGGTGGAGGTACTGGAGGAATACACAGTCCAGGATTAGAGCCATAAGAACACAATAGAAACGCTTCGTCAGGTTTCCGGAAACTTGGAAATGGTTTAACCAGGTGGGCCTCATCTGACCATTTTACCCTTTAGAAGAAAAGAGAGTGGTATGTTAAGCAGTGCTTACAGAGAAACCTACAGACAGGTGGTTCCCTTTGTCCTTTTCAAGGGAAGCATCACTGCAAATCAGTACAGAGTTCTTCTTACTGATCACTTTTATCCTGTGATGAAACATTTCTATCCTGATGGCTGTGGTATCTTCTAGGATGACCACGCAAACCCATCCACAGGGTACGAAGGCTCAGTGAATGGTTTCATAGGATATGGAATTCAGTGTCACCAGATCTCATCCCAATTGACCACTTTTGGAGCAGTGTGTTAGACTCAACCATCATCGAAACACCAAATAAGGGAATACCTTTTGGAGAAACAGTGCTCATCGCTTCAGTACGGTTCCAGAGATTTGTAAAATCTCTGCCAAGGTACATTAAAGGTGTTCTGGTGGCTCATGAAACTCATGTTGGATTTTTCTTTAATTAGTCTTCCCATGTTTGTCTCGTATCTCTGTAACATTCATAAGAACTTGAGCTTCCTTGTTGTATGAGAAGTTTCATTCGTTATCAGTTCAAAGACACTTGCAAAACAGAGACTTGAGAGTGGTCAGAAAATGACAAATGAAGATGAGCATGTTAAGGTCACAGTTAACTGTTGCTTATGAGATCTTTTGGAGTCGACTCCATAAAAGCAGAGGTGCACACATCTTTAGCCCGGATACCCTGGGAAAGCAGATTAGATATCCAAGCTGTCAGGTTTTCATTCTCAGTTCCTCGGCAGTTCCTTAGGTTTCTATAATAGTTGTTGGTCCCACGAGGCAATGATTACCCAGAAAAGACAAGGGAACTGTTTAATTACCAAATACAAAATATACTTTATTTTAGATTTCCATTGCATTAAAATGGAGTTACTAGCAAGAGTAGCAAGACCCAGGATGCACTGCAGTTTCTTAACCAGCTCCCTCCTGTTTCCTTTCCCTTTTTAAGAGATTTAAATCCCATCTCACCTCCTAAAAGAGACGTTTGAAATAACAGGCCCGAATATCTTATCAATCATAAACACCTGCCTAATGTCTGGCACTGTATGTGTTAGTGCAGCCACTTCTCAAAAAAAAAAAAAAAACTAATCTTGACTCAAAGACACTTGGTGATTTTCTGGCCAATTTGAAAATGACATTTTCTCTCCAAGGTCCTTGTGATCTGTGGTCACATCTGAAGAGTAATGATTATTTTTTTTTTAATTTCCAGGCTGGTTTTAAACCCTTTCACAGCACAGAGCCTGCCTTGTTAAAAGTGACTGATGACCTGTTACTTGCAGTCAATTCTGGTAACTGTGCTTTTCAGCTTCTATTAGACCTCAGTCCTGCATTTGACACAGTACTTCATGGTATCCATATTGCATGCCTTGAGCACATGGTTGGCCTACAGGATAATGTACAGAGCTGGTTTAGGTCCTACCTCAGTCTCAGGATGTTCTCAGTTAACACTGGTAACTTTCATTCCTCCACTGCTACCATTGATTGGGGTGTCCCACAAGGATCCGTATTGGGGCCTGTCCTCTTTTCATTGTACATGCTTCCACTGGGAAACATTATTCGAAAACACAAGATCTCTTTTCATTGTTATGTGGATGACCCTCGGCTCTATCTTTCTGTGATAATAAGTCCTGGATGAGGAACAATTTTCTTCAGATCAATGACAACAAATCAGATCCTATTCTCTTCAGCCCATCCAAAAACGACAATAATTCTGTTAAATGATTTAGCAGTACTAGCACAATATATTAAGACCATGAGTAGACCAGTCAGATTTAATTGGCAAATCAACCCCTTGGCAAATCAACCCCTTCAAATATGAAGTCATTCCTCTCTTCTCAGGATTTGGAAAGAAAGTTATACATGCTTTTATTCAATCTTGTTTTGATTACTGTAACTCACAGTATTCTGGTATCAGCAATTCTTCTGTAATTGTTTACAGTTAGTTCGAAATGTAGCTGCGAGATTACTCACCAGCACCAGCACCCCAGTTTTGACAACATTGCCCTGGCTTCCTGTCCATCACAAGTTTCACTGTTTGGTATTAAAGCTTCATCTCTGACCTACTGTGCCACTACTCTGCTCCGAGGGCTCTCAGGTCTTCAGATCAGTTGTTGTTGTTGTCTGTTCCACGATCTTGGCTGTAGGCTAATCGTGACTGTGCCTTTGCAGTGGCTGTGCCGAAGTTATGAAACAGCCTCCCACTGGACGTCAGATGTGCGCCTTCTGTTACAGTTTTAAAATTAAGACTGAAAACACACTTTTACAAATTGGCTTATTAATGTGTTTGTCTCTTTCTCCTTCTGTCAGTGTTTTATATGTCTGGCGTCTTTCTTTTTCATTTGCTATGTGTTTTTATTTCATTTGAAATTTTTCTATTCTCTGTACAGAGCAATTTTGGTCAACTTTTGTTGGTTTAACTAAACAATGTACTTTATAAATAACATTTACTTACTTACTTACTTAGTACTAAGTACTACTTTAGAAAGTACTAATATGTAAAGATAGAAAGTAATATTTACTTGAATATCCAATAAAGTGCTATTTAGTATGTACAACAAAATACTTGTAATTACCACTTAGACAAATTTCCCTATTAAATATCAGCTACTTGCCACATTTGTGTCTGTTACATACTAGATGGGACTGGGCAGTATAATGGAGCTTTGTCTTGCTAATAAGCATATCTGATATACAGCATTTTGCCTTTTCCGAGCAGCAGCAAAAGGATGGGCGACAGTATAAACAGTGTGGTTTACACAGCATAGGCTGACAACCAGGTGCTGTTATGCTCATCTGAAGACATGTCATCCTTCAGCATCTTTCATTTCCTTTTTCAGAGATGGGCCACATACTAGTAAAGGCAAAAATCTTTTTTTTGTTATTCACTATGGAAATGTGTCATTGTGGCTTTAGAGCCGGAACAGTGTTTCTGATGGAGTGGGTGGAATACTACATCAAACTGCTGACAAGCTGGTGAACCATGGGTGATGTATACCTCCTGCTACCTTACTTGAGGCTAAAACATCCGTTAAACTTTAATACTTTTAAAACTTTAAGAACATACTGATAACAAAGTGATCCAGAATATCCAGAACACCTCCTATAGTGCCTTTAACAATGCTTTGTGCAAATGTGCACTGTCTTACCTGGCTAACTTATTGTTAAAAAAAAAAAAGTGATAAATTAATTAGCATGCCCATTGGACAAGTAGCAGCTCCAGTGTGTGGCTCAGTCCCATGTTTTTGTTATCCGAATAACTAAAAACTAGTAGCTAATGTAGTGTAATAACATATGACGAGCTAGTTAGCTAATTAAATGCATTGATATAGACTGAACCAATGAATATATGATTATTATCCTCAAAAATTCACCAAGTCTCTGGGAACATTTTGGTTATGAGCTGCGGTGTTCTGTCCTTGCGTCATGCATAAAAGGTATAATTTGAGCTTTTCTAGCATCTTTGTTGCTTTGTTGGGATGTTTAACCACGAAGAGACGACAGCCTCGCATCCATCTTAGAGAATTATTTGGCTGATGCATGTAGTGCAGCAGGTGGTAGGATTCGGAATGAGTAGCTAGCACTAAAGCATTTAGGTGCGTCACACCGCTGTGAAACACATTAAGTATAAACACACATAGCAAATGAAAACTTCCAGAAAGTCAACAATGAGTAGGTTTTTTTTCTTCCTCTGGGTGTTGAATTTGCTTATCCAAGGGGCAACTAATAATAAAAAATAGACTGGATACAGTCTTGTCCTGAGTGCCTGGAAGCTGTCTCTGCTGAATAACATATTAAATTAAAAAAGTGCCAGTGCTAAAGCATAAAAACGGTTTCACTTTAAATGAGCTTCCGGAGAGCTATGACCGGTAAAAATGGATGTTGAGAAAAAAGTTTCTCATTCTTCTAGCCAGCATTAAAAGTGACATCTTTCTGATGACACCCTAGGATCCATTTCACTCATCTTTTTTATATTAAAGTAAAGAGGACAGTGTCATGTGAATGAATCCGGAATAAAAACCTGCAGAGCTCCTTCTTCTATCTTAGAATATATTTGACACAAAGAACTATTTGTATTTATGAATCTTGCTGGGAAAATGATGCTTTTAGGGCAAATATATGCCTTATATTATATTAGATAATAGTTGCACGTATCCTGAAGTGATGCATTTTATGTGTTAATATGTGTGGGCTCATTTTCACTCAACTCATAAGCATGTACAGAGTGTATTTACATCTTCTCTGCAAATTGAGGTTCCCAAAACTGGTCCTGGAGTAATCCGTGTCCTAGAGTCCTGCACATTTTTTGTTAAATGGCTGATAAATAGCTGATCCGTTGAATCATGTGTGTCAAACATCATGCACTTGTCTAGATTCACAGCTCTCGGGCTTTCTTGGTCGCATCCTGTGATGCCAGCACTGCTATATTTGTAGAGGTCTGAGACATTCTGGCCTTTTTAAAGGAGCACGATGTCTGGATGTGTCTTGGCACAGAGCGATCATGTAGACCTGCTATTCTGGGCATGAAAAATCAGAACACAATAGACGTGATCACAGTTTCCCATGACTCAAAGCCGAAGCTGTGTCTGGAGCTGTGTGTAGGTGTGTGATTTATCAGATTTGTCGAATAAACCCAGATTCTGTGTTATACACATCACACTACCACTTAATGTCAGAATCAACCCTATATATAATACAATGTACTGTCACGTTGTATTTGTAATGTTTGTGCACTCCTGGTCAAATTCTATATTTTGTTGATTTTTTGGAGTAAACACAACCTCTGCAGCAAACTAGTTTTGTCAGCAAACAACTTTTTTTTTTTCCTGCAAATATTAACGCACAGTTACTTTAGAAAAAATAGTAATTGTGGCAGGTGCAAAAGTTTGGACACCCTACTATGTCAGGGCTTCGTAACACCCCCTTTGGCAGATCTCACAGCTTGCAAATGCTTCTTCTAGCCTTGCAGAACGCTTCTAGTTCTGAGATATTACTGGGCTGTCTTGCATGCACGGTATATTTAAGATATACCTACACATTTTCAATGATGTTCAAGTCAGGGGAGCGTGAAGGCAATTTCAAAGGCTGTGTCACATTGTGTTACATCCACTGTGTCACATTTGCTGCCAAAATTTGCAGATATTAACTGCAATCCATTATTTCATCTACCTGTGTAATGTTTCCTGTGCCGCTGACTAACATACAACCCTAAAGCATAACAAATCCACCCTCATGCCTATCTCCAAACATAGCTTTTGTGATTATGGCCAAAGATTTCCATGTTTACTTCATCAGTCCACTTCTGTGTTCACTTTTGTGATGAGGTTGCAGGTAAGGATTCTTTCTGATGACTCTTCCATGCAGATCATGTTTGTGTACCACTACATGTTTATGTGCAAGCTGGAAGCACTTTAATTTTTTTTTTTTTTTTTTTACAGCCTTTGTCTGCTTTAATCAGATTCATTTCAGATCCTCGGTCAGCTGCTTAGATGAGACCACAGTTGTTGAGTGTTAGCACAAGGTTTGAAGAGTCTTTATTAGAGAATTTATTACGCTCTGGAATTTATATTCCCAATGACAGCGACTCCTAATGAGTCAATTAGGGCCTAATGAGGTAATTAAGTTCTGAGACTTTACACCTGGAAGGGTGTCCAAACTTTTGCACATAACTTTTGCACACTTTTGCGACAGTGCAACTTTTGCCACAATTACTATTTTAATTTTCCCTATTTTTTTTAAGTTCATCAAATAAAGTAACTGTGCATTACCTTTTGCAAAAATATTTTTTTTAAATAATTTTTAAAAAATTATAATTAAGTAATAAAAATTTAATAAAAAATGAATACATTAAAAATTAGTAAAAATAAAATAAAAATAGAAAAATTTAAATAAATAAAAATAAAAAATTTAAAATAAAAATTAATATAATTATAATAAATAATAATTTAAAAAATATTATTTTTTCTAAAAATTTTTGCAGAGGTTGTGTTTATTTCTTTTCACTTCAAAAATCGACAAAATATATAATGTGGCCAGATGTTCCCAAACTTTTGCATACAGCTACATATTGTGAATCCTATTCAGTATCATCTACATTGTACTTTACGTAACTGCAATGTTGCTGAACTGAGTTTGAATCACAGCCTGCAAATGGACTCATATTGGTTAGTTAGTATATACCCATTAAAGCTTCATTACTTTAACAATATAACACACTGTGAGATTTAAGGCACCCTTTGTGTTTTTCATGATGAAAAGTCAAGACATAATCAATAATATATCATCATATTGCCCAACAAATTTATGAGGAATTCTGCTTTGGTTGTGCCAGAGAAACTCATTCAAGTCTTGTTTCCCAGCTGACTTCAAAATACTCATCTATAACTGTCCTTTTTCAGCTTGTGACCATTGTTCCTCTTCGCCTGTGCAGTTTGTCCAGGTATGGTACATTTACCACAATTTTCCAGACTGTTCCCTCTGACAAGATAAATAGTCTTTTCGTTTCTGAGACTAATACACCTCTAATTTCAGGCTCATTTGGAATACAATTACTTACCACAGCCCACTCTTAAACTTCACATAAATGTAACTTCCCTTAATCACATTAAACCCAGTATCACACTGATGGATCATGAGATTAGATGAAGAGCTGAAATCAGTACCTCAACAACGGAACTGTTAGGGTTGAGCAATGCGTTATATCACAAGATCTCATCGATGGCATAACAGGAATGATGTGGCGTAAGCTATTTCACACACACTAGAACATGATTTCCTGCTATAGTGTGTCTCTTATAAATAAATTTATATATATATATATATATATAAAACACATATGTAAAACAAGCCAACATTTAATTTTTTTGGATTTTCAGATCTTTACACATATAGTTTCTTTACATTAAACCACATTCAAGTGGTAATCTTCAGGCCTGAACATCACACTTTTATTTAAAGAAAACAATAGCACTAACTGTTTGGTGTCAGAATTAGAAAGAACGTGTTACTGGCGTTTTAATTTACAAACACGTGATTAGGTTTAATGCAGTTTTGACAGTAGACACCAGATGGCGACAAACACAAACACTTCACTGTGTTTTTTTTTTTTTTTTTTTTTTCTGGTTAGGGCTCATCATGATTTATCAATGTATTTGAGAAACGTATACTACAGACTTATTACAGACTATAGACTTGACTTAGGCTGTCTGAATTGTAATACACTATTGTAATGAATTTGTGTTAGATGTTGAACTGAATTGTAATCATCAATCAGTTGTTGGGGTAAGAAGAATAAAAAACGACATAGACACTGGAAAATGATCAGCTTCAGGGTGGATATATATATATACATGTGTGTGTGTGTGTGTGTATATATATATATATATATATATATATATATATATATATATATCATGCCATAGTTCAGAGATTGATCTCTGTTATATATATATATATATCACGCCATCCCAGCATGGATTGTTTTATATATATATATATATATATATATATATATATATATATATATATATATATATATATGTATGTATATATATTGTGTGTGTGTGTGTGTGTGTGTATGTGTGTGTGTGTATATACATCCCCACATCCCCTGCTCCAGCCTTCCCTGTGAAATGGATGGATGGATGGATGGATGGATACTAACAATAATACCAATTTCGACACACTTATCTTTTCCATCCCACATAGCCAAGTCTACTTCGTTTTTGTGCATGGTTGAGAAAACCGACTCGATCCCTTATTTCTTTTCTTTCGGGTTTTTTTTTTTTAACCCCACGTTCTGCCTGTAACTACGAAAATTGCCACGCTCCCTTACTTCCCTGTGATGTTGTTGAATGTTGAACGAGACACACACAAGCAGTAGCGCGGCTCGGTGTGATCGAGGAGAGCTTCTGCTTGGTCTCGACGCGACACACGGCGTTGAATCGGAGTGGATTAACCTCTAATCAAGGGCAGAAAGGTAAGCAAGAGGAGAAGCAGAGTGTGTGTGTGTGTGTGTGTGTGTGTGTGTGCTGCGGTGCTGCTATGACTGGCCTTACAGCAAGCAGCACGGTGCTACTGAACCTGCTCGTGCTGCTGCTGCTGCTCCTCTACCCTTTAATCCCTGACCATTAAAGGTGATCTGGATCAAAACAAACACACATATGTCTAGTAATTATTTGTTGTTTGTTGTGCCCTGTCATTTCCGGTTATCATCCCTAAGCTTGAGGCTGATCCTTGTGATTGATCTCTAGGTTTAGGATCTTTCTTATGCATTTAAATGCACAGTGATGATTTGATTTTGATTTGATCAGCAGCCAGAGCAGAAGTAGTGGTCAGGTTATATGACTTTCTTCCCTCTTAATGTATCTCTGATAGATTTTTGGCATGGCTGGGTTTTTCTTCCCATGAGCCAAGATGTGGTCCAAGTGAAAGACCATGTTAATGATCACATGCTGTCCTGTATCATATAGGCCAGCAGGTATGGACATCCCAACTCTCATCATAGTCATGTCATGATTCATTTGATTTCAGATTTCACCTTCGTTGTATAGTAGATGTTTGTTGTTTCGGTGTTGGAGAGCGGTGCATTAGGTAGTGGCGCCGCCTCACGGCTCACCGGTTTGACCCTGACCTCAAATGTATTACTGCCCAGTAGGTTTCCTCTGGGGTTTTCCTCACCAAAAAAAAAGAAACATGCCTGAAGATTGACCATAAATCATCATTAAGGTGTGTTTCCAGTGCTTCCGGGATCTACTCCGACCCATCCAGTGTATGATGGCAGTATAGTGGTAGTACATTATAATAGTATAGTGGCTTGACGAGCATTGTTCAATTCCCTAAGCATGAATGCAAGGTGTCTTAAAAGTCTCCATACATAGGGGACTATGTTTTCCAGCACCGTGTCGGTCGTGTCTTCGTGAGTGGATGTTGGTGGACGTCCACTTCCCCGGTTCGTCCGCAGCACTTCCGGTCTTTCTGAATTTGTTAATAAGTTTGGCAGCAGTGTCGTGGGTGATGTGGTTACAGAGTTTCCTGTTAAAGTCAGTCATAAATTTGTGACAGCTTCCTGTGCCAGCCGTGAGAATGATTTCAGTACGTTCTTCTTTTGTCAAAGGCATTCTTAAAAAATTATATATAGATATGTGTGTATATATATATATATATATATATATATATATATATATATATATATATATATATATATATATATATATATATAGAAGGACATCTTCCCCAATGCATGGAGACGCTTGGGACAGCCTGTAGATGCATTTATTTTTGTAAAGAATAAGTGAATTAGTGAACGAAAGAAAATATTGGAGAGTATTGTTGAGCTTTGGAAGACCGATGTTGACTCACTTGCCTCAAATGAACAGCATTTGGAAGTCCGAAACCACTTTCCGCCAAATAACGTCCAGCAGATAGTGACAAATCCAGAAGCTACTGCTTTTATTTATTCAGTTTTAACCAAAGTGACCATGGGAGATCAAATCCAAGCACACACACACACGAGTCGGGTCTTAATATCGGCACTGAAAATACACATCCTCTAGCGTGATTCTCCACTTCTGCTTTGACCGTCTAGACTTTTGGCTGCTGTGCACACCCACGTGGATAACTTCCCAAAAAACTGGTTATGCCCAATTCTCCACTTTCCTTCACTGGATAATCTCATCCAGATATTCTAGATTTGTATTGTGTAATCATAAGAACTGTCCTGTACACATCTCAGGACAATTCCCAATCTACTCGTGCTGAACATCCTTCCTGTAAACACTTCTCCTCTCCTACAGCTGTATACTGTAATGATTTATACAGTACTCACACTAAGCGGTGTCACCCAGAAGAGAATATTGCTTCCGTGTGTTGACTTAGGGAGTGTTTTTCTTGGCTTTGTGACACTTATTGTAATAAAAAAAAAAAATACTATACAAATAAATTGAATTGAATTACACTCACATGCAGGTGCATGCACATATGTAGGATGATTAACACATACGT
Organism: Pangasianodon hypophthalmus; assembly: GCF_027358585.1. Lineage (NCBI taxonomy): Eukaryota > Metazoa > Chordata > Actinopteri > Siluriformes > Pangasiidae > Pangasianodon > Pangasianodon hypophthalmus. The sequence goes on from NC_069734.1 coordinate 15,427,972, forward strand.
TTAGGGATTTAAGCAGATTTTCCAGCCGTGCGATGCAGATGGATGATATTTCCTCCTGCGACACACCTGATTCGGCTTCTCGGCTCCTCGGCTAATTGTAAAGCTCTTCTGAATCGTATCAGACAGAGAAATCACCTGGACCGGGACTGAGATACGTTGCTTAAGGCAGCATTTCTCAAATTGGCCCTCGGGGACTGCCGGGCCAGACGATCCACAATTTAGGCCTGTTCACATTTCAGAGATCAGTTGTAACAGGTATCTTGTGTGCTTAATTGCTTGGATTAGGCATGTTTAGGGGTGAATGCTGGAGAAAATGAAAAGTGGATCACATGGGATACGTCAGGTTGACTTTTTCTACCTAGGGACTCAATTGCAAAGTCACAAAATAAAAACAAACAAAAAAAAATTCATGAACGTGCTTTTTAAATGTTTGCGCCGTTTTCAGATCACGCTCACGTTTTCTTTCCAACTCCCGATTTGCATGTTGGTTGTAAAACCAAATCAGTGGAATGTAAGCTCCAACTTGATATGGATGTTTTGTAAACGAGGCACCTGGAATCTATGTACGGTCTCACTAACATGGCGTTTGCTTTTACACAACATGTAAATAATCTAGTTCAGTAGGATGTGGAAAGTTAGCCAGCGTCCGGCATTGCTGGGGTTTTCCTCGTCGTAATTCAGTCGTCAGTTCAAAAGCGCGTTAATAGCAGGTGTAAATTGGCCCGTTGATTAATTTTTTCGAAGCAATGAGCCGTAGGGTGTTGAACAGAATTTAATTGCCTTCCTGGTTCCATATTTAGCTCCTCTGACTGGAATTTGTATTGTTTATCTGTCTGCGAAAAGGAGCGCAGCGTGAGAACGTCACCCCAGACGAAAACCCGTGTGAAAGTGCTATTGACTTGATGAAAGTTGGCGTGATGAAATGAAAACAATTTGAGAAGAGGCTTGTTCCTGACTCTGGGTAGCAAACCTCGTCGTTTCACTGCGTTCTCTTCAGTAGCAGTTCACGGTTCCTTCTTAAAGCTGTTTATTCTAGAGATCTAGCTATGTAACAAATAACAGTATTATAACAATATTTGTTATTATTAAATTTGTCACTGTTTGTTTGTTTCTTTGTTTCTAGTTACTTTAATGTTTAGTGTTGTGGAACGTCCGTAAAACTTGTCATAATACCTAGCAGCAGGAAACAGCAAAGCACTCCGTCTTGAACAAGTTCTTACCTCGGAAAACTTGTACAGCTTTACGTCTGACTTTTACAAAGCATCGGAACTGGAGACTCCTTCCACAAATGCTACATCCTCTCACCGAAAACTTCTTAACGATCGCCCATCGGTGATATCACGATACGCTGTTTTAATCCGTTTCTATGGAACGTCCTCTGTACGAGTCCTTGTCTATGTTTCACTATAGAAACGATTGTTCTTTTGTTCGTTATTTGTAATTAGCAGATGTTATTATGTCATGCAATTTGTGATTAACTGCCAAGTTCTTACACTTGGCTCAAGTAGAACATTTGGCATCATTAAATATTCAGTTCTTTATTAAGAAATGTCAACATGTCAGTTTCTGATCTTGTTTTAATTTGTACCTGTAGATGAAAGTGATGTAATTGCTTGGAAACAACAAAAAAAATCACTTTGTTTTCACTTATTAAACAAAAGAAATTAACAAAAATGAGTATTTCATCTGAGGAAAAAGTTAGGACACACTATGCCCTGATAGCTAGTGTTTCCCTCTTTGGCTGAAATACTCTCAATGAGACGTTTCTTGTAGACGTTTCATCGACCAGTCTCTGACATCGACTGGAAGAAGGTTTTCGCCACTCCTCAATGCAGAATTCTTTCAGCTGTGTGATGTTTGAGGGGTTTCTCGCGTGCACAGTCCGTTTCAAATCCCCCCACAGGATCTCAATAGGATTTCGATCTGGGCTTTGACTTGGCCATTCCAGAACTCTCCATTTTTTTTTACTTTTCAGCCAGTCCTTGATGGATTTACTGCTATGTTTTGGGTCATTGTCGTGTTGCAAGGTCCAGTTCCGCTTCAGCTTCAATTTTTTGACAGATGGTCTCAAATGTTCCTCAAGCACCTTCTGATCCAATGTAGAATTCATAGTGGATTCTCTGATGGTGAGCTGGCCAGGTCCTGCTGCAGCAAAGCTTCCCCAAACCATAACACTTCCACCTCCATGTTTCACAGTTGGTACGAGGTTCTTGTGCTGGAATGCTGGATTTGGTTTACTCCAAACATGCCCTCTGTTATTGTGTCCAGATAATTAAATTTTAGACTCATCTGTCCAACGCACATCATTCCAGAAGTCTTGGCCTTTGTCTATGTGTTCTTTGGCACACTTCAGTCTTGCCCTCATGTTTTTCTTAGACAGCAAAGGTTTCCTCCTTGCACACCTCCCATAATAATTAAAGTTGTGCAGTCTCTTTTTCATTGCAGATTCATGCACTTTGACATCAACTGTAGCAAGAGCTTGCTGTAGGTCCCGTGATGATATTTTCAGGTTTTTGGAGCCTTCTTTAAACATCTTGCGGTCTGCTCTTGGGGTGAATTTGCTTGGACGGCCTGACCTGGCCATGCTGGCAGTTGTTTTAAATGTTCTCCACTTGTAAATGATTTTCCCGACAGTGGAATGGCTGATTTACAAATTCTTTTGAGATCTTTTTATATCCCTTACCAGACTCCTCAGCATCAACAATCTTCTTTCTGAGGGCCTCAGAGAGCTCTTTGGATCTCACCATGGTGATACCTCTCACTTCAACAATTAAGAGCAAACCAAACTAAATGTCTGAGGTTTAAATAAGGCAAGCCTCCTTCAAAATGCTCTGTAACGATGCTCTAATAATTTGCACCTGATGCGATACACCTGTAGGTAATTTTAGCCATTTTAAGTACAAGTAAATGTGGGGGTGTCCTTACTTTTTCCTCACAAGAAATTGGATTTTTTTTAAAATGACATTTTACAGATTATTTTAAAAAGACTTTTCTTTGGTTTTGTTTGTTTAGTTATATTACTTGAATCTCCCAATATTGTTAAAATGAAGAACAAATGTCCATATGTTTAACTATGTTAAAAAAAACTTTTATATATATATATATATATATATATATATATATATATATATATATATATATATATATATATATACACACAAACATATACACACACACACGTATATATTTCATGTCTTTCCTGGTGCTCCTTGCTGATGACATCATCATGTTCCTTGAACGAGCTAATGGAAACACAACAATTTGCACATTGTTTTGCTGACGTTCTGGAAACTGACTTTATTTTTTTTTTTTTAGAAACGTTTGGATGAAAATGTACTCGGAGGAAGGCATGCTTTGCTTTGCCAGTGTTCTCTCTATACACACAGGAACAGCCGAGCTCTTTATGTTCCAGAGCTTACGTAAATTTGCAAGGCTTCAAAGGGCAGGAGAGATGAATGGAAGGTGTGTGTGTGTGTGTATGTATATGTATATATGTATGTGTGTATATACATATATATATAATGTGTGTGTGTGTGTGTGTGTTTTGGCAGTTGGTCTTCTGGGCAGCAAAAATTGAAGTGTTACCCAAATTATGACAAATTTCTTTCAAAAAAAAAAACAGTGAAAAACACACTGATCGTTGTTTGTCTTTATTAACAGTCGTGAATATTCTGGAGAGGATCAACAACGTCACGCTTCCTCTTCACGTCTCTGAGTTCATGGATTTGTGCTTTTTCCGTTCATGCTTCCCTTCGCACAATTAAAAAAATATGCATGTAAACATAACGCACAAAGCTCGCGTCTGTCTCTCCAGTGTTGCCTTGTGGCTTTGGCTGCATGCATTGACCCGGCACTTTGGCGCTATGAGCTGAACGCCATTTTAATGTCGATATTTTAAAAGCTCTTGATTTGATTAAGCCGCGAGTGAGCTGGCCCAAGGGGGTTGAGTCATTTCCAGGCCTGAAAGCCCAGGGCTTCTCGCTCTTCTCTCCGAGTCCGGGCTTCAGTCAGATCCGTTCAGCGAGATGTTTGCTACAATCCACGGACGAATTCCCACGGAAACCAGCTATTGATCATAGGAAGATGTTAACGACCTCTCTCTGCCCCACATGTCCCAATTAAATTTGAAAATCTGCCCATAATTCTATAATTCTGCATTAATGACACATTTCTGTTCATTTTGAAGCCCAGCTGATGGTGTCTGGTTCACTCAAATTATAAAACTGTTGACTCGTTGTTCTTAGGTGGAGGCAGAAATGCGAAAAAACATCAACATTTTTTTTTAGTCTTATGATTAAACAATATTTTAGTTACCTCTGGTTGTTAATTAATGCTTTTATCTGTCATATTTATATGTGTATGATACTATTTGTAATTTTTTTTTTCATGAAAATACCTAGTAGTTGAATTGGAATTTAAAAAAAAAAGTGCATATTTTTATCAAGTAAAAATATCTTGAATTTTATATATCTAAAATATAAGATCATGTGTGTGTATATATATATATATATATATATATATATATATATATATATATATATATATATATATATATATATATATATATATATATATAAAGCAGTAAAACACTTGGGGGTGTGCTGTTAAAGGAAACTAATCAACAGCCGGGGATTATGATAACAATTACAGTCTCAGAGAAACACATTTTGTACGTTTTATCCATTTATAGTTACCTTCGACCAAAACAGCTTAGGTCTTATCCGATGTTTCATCACGCTGGTCGTCATGTTTCTGAGAAAACATTTCCATGGAGGAAAACTTCTAATTATAGAACGCTTCACCATATCAGTCATATTTCTAGGTTAAATAACATGCATTTAAAAAAAAAAAAAAATCCATTTTTTCTATAATAGACTAATTATATTCTATCTGTATTAACTTAATTATGTTATATTAGATACATTTATATTGTAATTTAATATATTATGTTATAAATTATATGGAGTGTCTGTTTAAGTGCAAACCAAACTGCTCTTAGGAATTGCTGTGAAAATTCCATAACACCTTCAGACCAATCAGAATCGAGAATTCAGCAGTGCTGTGATATAAATAACTGTAATTACGAACATATTTCTAGATAGTTTTAATTGTCTTGTTCCTTTGGTAGACCATTTTAGAAATAAATGCTTGGGGGGAAAAAAAGGAAAATATTCAAATATTTTTGTCTTTTTCTTCATCATCATCATCATACATATATATATATATATATATATATATATATATATATATATATTATTGATATCCATAAAGCCAAAGTGATGACCCTACTTATGTCAATACTTCACTCAGAGGTTTTTTTTTTTTTTATACATTTAGAATGACAATCGACTTTTTAGCTCCCGGAGGACGAGGCTTTCGGACCGCAGCCTGTCAGTTATCGACGAAATCACTTTAGTTGCATTTGTTGATTGAATCATGAGCGTTATTCGGCGCGTTGTGGCTTTCGGGCCTGACGAAAATGCTTTTACAACATTTCCGCGTGTTTTGATTTAGTTTTGCTCAGTTCCAGTAATATGAAACGTGGGATTGTCAGGAATCGCTCGTGTGTACGTACACTACTCTGCTAATGGTGGTAAAAATGTATTGCTTGCGATGCTGCATGGAGGGAAAAAACTGTACAAAAAAAAAAAAAAACTGATGATGGCTGAATTGAAATATATTATTGCACTTATGGAATAATATCCAGGTGCCAGAACTTTTGAAAGCGCAAATTATCCATTAAAAAATGTTCTCACACAGTCTCACACATTTGCCTGAAATATATAAAAAGAATATATAAAAGAATATTCAGTGTGTTGGACGACAACGTTGTGCTCTTTTGACTTGTAGTTAATGGCTAACCGGTTCTGCTTACTTTGTGCTGAATGAAAAATGTGGCTTTGCTTTTAAAAAAGGGAGTAAAGTTAGAATATAACTTTGTTAAAAATTAAAGAAGAACCATTCTTGAGTGAGAAGAGAAAAGCACACAGTGCTGCCGTGAGTTAGACTGGAAATGCTAAATTATTTATTTAAAGTCAGGGTTGTCAGGTCCGATGCGGTGGTGTGTGTGTGTGTGTGTTTGTGTATTCATAAGTCAGTCTACCTGCAATAATTTGTGACTAACCTGGATTTTTTAAAATTGTTTTGTACTTTTTTTTTTTTTGAAGTGAAAGCAACTTATTACAATAAAATATTTCTCAATTCTCTAATGCAATAATATTTTTGCAATCATGTTAATATCATATTAGCATTTTTAATTGAACGTTATTTACTTTCAATCGGATTATGAGTGCTATTTTCGGTGATGATGATTTTCTTCATACTCATGTTTTCTTCGTACTCGTTTCTTCATAATCTTGTTGATAAATGCAGACAGAAAGGGGATGGCTGCTTTACGTTACGTGATGCTCACAAAACTCCATATAAGGCAAAGCTCACAGTGACCTGAAACCAACAAAATGACAGCTAAATGGCAAACCAAAAAAACCTCCTAAATGTGGTGTGAGCTAAATCTTCCAGTAATGCAGCTCAACCTTTGCATCTTGTTCACTACCACAGACGCACACTAACGCCTTACTCTTTGTCCTAATTAAATGGTTAGCCTTCTTCATTGTAATTTATGGCTTTCTTTTGGATTGTTCTATTTCAAGTCATTAACATAACATGTCTAAATTTAAACAAATTCAATTTGTATGTGCATAGGAAATAAACACACTATTCAAACCGGTGTATAATGTAATTAGTATGTAAAATTTACACAAACTCAGGAACTCTCTCTTTTTTTTTTTTTTTCCCAGAACGAAAAGAAATTTGTATGTGCATTAATTTTCATTAAATTTGTATGTGCATAGGAAATAAATACGCTATTCAAACTTAATGTAAAATTTACACAAACACAGGAACTCTTTTTTTTTTTTTTTTTCCCCCCAAACGAATTGGATTTTCATGAATGCTGCATTTCTTGGGTGAATGCTCCTGCAAAGGATTTACAAGTAAATTTGTTTGTGTCCGGCTTGATAAATGAGGCCCGATGTCAAGAAGCAGCTTTATAGAAAAACCAGAGGCGACTGTGGCAAAGACAAACTCCTAGGATAGAACTGTAGAACTGCTGGACAGAATTTTAACCAAACCTGAAACTTCTAGTGCACCACGCGAACGACATTTACTGCTACGATATTTGGGGGAAAACGGGTTCTGTCTAAAAGGTTTGGTGGTTTGGCCCATTGGGGGAACCGTTAAGGGGTCTTTGTAAAACCCTGTGTAGAACACAAGAAAGCTTTTCTTTCACCAAAGGTTTCACTAACCATCCAAAAGAACCCTTTACTAACCTGTTTTTCTTTCCTAAGAGTGAAATCTAGAACTATTAAATCTCCAAAGACTCTTGGGGAACATATTTCCTTTGACAAAACCATCCAAAGATCACTTGAAGAACCTATTTTTAAGATTTTTAAGGAAACTAGAAGCATTAACCATTCAAAATCTTTTTTTTTTGTGTGTGTGTGTGTGTGTGTGTGTGTGTGTGTGTGTGTGTGTGTGTTTCATTCCCTTTCACAAAACATTCCAACTAGTACATCTTTAGAAAACTGGAACTATTCATCTTCTGAAGAACCTTTTTGAGGAACCTGTTTTTTTTTTTTTTTTTTTTCTTTTTTTTTTTTTCTTTTTTTTTTTTTTCTTCCCCTAGGAGTGTGATCTAGAAGTGTGAGCTATCTGAAGACCCTTGAGAAGCTTCCTTTGCTAGGACTCGTTTTTCCTTTTGAGAAAAAGGTACCAACTAAAATCACATTAAATCGCTTGAAGCGTAAACCATCCCAAGAACACTTGAGGAACCCATTTTTTAGAGTCAGTAACTAGAGCTTCTTTATGCAACTCGAAAGACCCTTGTGGAATCATGTTTTTGTAAGTGTCAAGGAAAAGCACTGAGTTTTTTTAATTGGACAGACGAAGAGGTGGAGTTGTTGCTGCAGGTAACCCAAGACTATAAAGTTGTTTGTTTTGAGTTGACTGCATCACATGACTAACAACACGTCATTGTTTTTGAATAGCTTTGTTTTCTCAGTCCACACTACAATGCGAAAACGGCGTATTCAAATTTATCCACTTGGGAGAGCGTTTTCGAAAAAAGCGCCGTTTTTGCTGGACAGAAATGCCGTTTCGGTGTAGAGAAAACGATGTGTTTTTTTTTAAATTTATCCAGATTAACGTGGACATAGTCTTAGAAGAATAGGACCTATTCATCTACCAAAGAACCTCTGGTGAAGTCTTTCGAAGTCTGACTAGAACTCCTTTCCAAGCTAGAACCATTAACCATCTTGAGAAGTCTCGATTTCTAAGAGTGTAGATTTTTCCTGTCTCACTTAGAACTCCTTTTGAGAGCTAGAACCCTAATTCAGATTGTCTCTAGCATCTCAGAATTTTGTGTCTTTTAATAAAAATTTCGAAAATACAATATATGTTTCATAATATATAGTTTTGCTACAAACCCAGAACTAAAAAATTAAAAAAAAAAAGTAACATTTGATAGTTTTTAGTTAAAAAATTTGAACTTCAGTTTGCAATTGTTATAAAAAACAAACAAAAAAAAAAATTATGTGCGTAATTTTATAATATTTATAATTTATATAAGAGTATATGATAATATATGTTTATAATTGTATTTATTTATAATTGTATTTATTTATACTTATAATTTGTAACATTTTATGCATTTTCAAAATTTAGTGCAACCACTCAAATCAACTGTAAAATTCAAACTTTGCAATTGCTATTTAAATAAATAAATAAATAGATAGATAGATAGATAGATAAATAAATAAATAAATAAAAATGCCACAATAGCAATGCTGTTAACGTCTTTTATCATTTATATTCCTTTATAAATAAGTCTTTTCCTCCTTTTCCTTACGGACATGATGCAAAAAAAATGCATGAAGACTGTGAATGTGTGTATTGACCCACTTGTACTGTAGTAAGGGGAAAAAATGTTCTAGGCTTTAGGGTCAGTGAGTGTAGCGCTGTAATGTAACCCTGTTTTCCTCCGTGTACACTGTAAGCATTATTATAAGCGAAAAGTTTTGTATTCATAACTGTGTGTGCTTTCTGACCTGCTTATGCACAATAGGCCTAGTTTGTATGCAGGAAGAAGAACATCGTTCAGCACTCGAGCTTCTTTATTGTACACAGCAGCGCATACTTACAGTAAGACCTAAGAAAGTCTTTTTAGATTTACACCGCTAGCCTTTACGCCGTTACAGGATTTCGAGGAAGCCACTTTTTCAGCGGCAGAGTTGTGAGTAAAGTAAGCGCTGATTTTTACTTAAAACAACATGGTGTACTCAAATATATATATATATATAATGTATGAATGATAAATAAATGAATGAATGATAAATAAATGACCTTCACCACGGAGGGGATGTTAGCTCACAGTGATAGCATGCTCAATGAAAAGTGAAGGCTTTTGTGGATCAGTGCAAGCAGTCGTCTCCTTTCAGAACAGCACCGTTGCCATTCCAAGCCTGAGCAAGAATCCAATCATTAATTATTTAATGTAACAAAAACCCCAAGCTATAAATGAATTGCTTCCAGTTGTTGTCGAAGCTGTCTTGGGACAAATGAGCTGTATACGCTTGAGTATAACGTGTAGGAAGGATTGAGAACATTAGGGTCGTATGGGATCCATATATTATTATACTCCCACTTTAATTTTTTGCAGTGATTTACGGAAGGAGTCTCCAGTGCCAGGGCTATGTAACAGATAAAGCTGTAATGTTAACAAGGAACATCTGTTTAAAGCTGCTATAGTGTAAGTGATAACACGGTATGTTCCGCAACATTCAATGCAGCTGTAAACAGATGTTTAATAAATAAAAAAATGTAATCTTTGGCAAATCATTGTGGTGCAAGAGGAATAAAGACCTTCAGGATGCTCTTGTTTATCCATAAACAATTCCATCTTGTTTTATTCTTTTATTCAAATCCTTGACTCAGTGATTTTTTTTTTTTTTTTTGGATTAGAGTTATGTCTTTGGTGAATAAATAAAGAAAGTTATTTGACTTTTTTTTCCTCTAAGGTTTTTTTTTTTTTTTAACTGTCATTACGAGTGTGTGTTCAGTTTACTAGCATACTAAATAGTTTGGTAAACCAATATGGGTCTTGCTTGTATGCTTGTCGCATTCAAATTTGTAGTTTGTGTGACGTAGATGAGGTGTGAATTTGAATGGTATGTAAAACAGGAGGGGTTCTGAAACTGCTGAACACGCGCACACACACACACACACACACACACACACACACACACACTACAGAGTTTTCAGTGTTGATGAAACTTCTTGTCATCTAAACTACCACAGAACAGGAAAACCTTGAATAAGATGTTGCTAGAATAAAAACGAGGGTGTGTTGGTTCTCATGCAGTTGTTCTTGTAGAGAAAACAGACATTATTGCAGGTTTCCAAGCCATATCTTCAAAAATTACTGTTAAAAGATTTTAGGTTATTTATCTGGCTAATGTTAATTTAATTTGTGTGAGGAAAAACAGGGATTGTTGCCGTTTTCTTAGCTAGAGCTTTAAAAAACAGAGGTTCAAGGCTCAAGAACTTCATTGTCATATACACATCTCCTCATGATGAGAGTGTTGGAGATGTACTTGCCAAACAGAGTGAAATGCCAGCTAGTTAATTTAGCTAGTTGCTATTAGGGCTCAGCAGTTGTAGCTAGCTAACAAGCTAAAAAAAAAAAAAAAAAAACTTTCAAGTTGCCTGTGACCTGTGAGAAATTTCTAGAGAAAAATATACAGTGATTTTTAAAAAAAAAAATTTTAAACTTTTTTTCCCAGGTAGATATTTAAAAATACAGTGAAAACTTGAAAACTATATGGAAAAAAACAGTGAAAGCTAAGTGATTTAGCCTGTCAGTATTAGGGCTCAGCTGTGGTAGCTAGCTAACAAGCTAAAAAAAAACTTGCAAGTTGAATGTGACCTGTGAGAAATTTCTAGAGAAAAAATAATGTTTTTTTTTTTTTTTTGCTCTTTTCCCAGCTTGATATTTAAATACATAGTGAAAACTTGAAAACCATGTGAAAAAAACAGTGAAAGCTAAGTTATTTTGCTAGTCAGTATTAGGGCTCAGCAGTGGTAGCTAGCTAACAAGCTAAAATAGTAGCTGAAACACTCATGTGTGCCTCCTCACTGGCAAAATAACTGGTGTACGTTCTATTTTTTCAATACCGCTGTAATTGAAAATTATGTTGATAGCTTAACGATCACCAAGCAGTTGTGCAACTTCTTTTGTAAGAGCTTTTATTTCGCTTTCCTTGCACTTTCACGCCTTTGGGTTTCCATCACATTCAATTTCACGATTTCTGCATCCTAGAGTATGAATCTATTTCCCAAAAATAATTTACGCCTTTGTCAAAGAATCCTCTTGGAATTTCGGTTTGTCCTGTAGGATCTTATTTGATTTTTAGAGTCTTATTGGGACTCTACTTGTATTTTATTGGAAATAATGTCTCGTTATTGGAAAGTGATTGGAAACTTTGGGAGTTTTAAAAATCCTAAAAGATTTTCTTTAAAATTAGAGTATTGCCACAGTATTTAGAGTATTCTATCTGTGTGTGTGTATGTGTGTGTGTGTCTGTGTGTGTGTATATATATATATATATATATATATATATATATATATATATATATATATATATATATATATATTCCTTGTCAAAAAATCCTAAAGTACAAATCCTTGTACAGGATTCTAATTAGAATTTCTATCATATTTTGGAACCATTCCCATAAGATTCCTATAGGAATTGTCCTGTAAGGCCACTTCTACACCCAACACCCAAAGCACACCTAAAACAACAGCACTACCCTTCCCATGTTGGTTATGAAGTTAATGCAGATTGACCAGTGTGCAACATAATTTATTCTCTGTACAGTGTCTACGTTGGGATGAGTTTGATCAAATTGCAAGACATGGTCACAAAAAGGACTTTGGAAAATTACACTGGAAAAGTGGCACCTTTAGGATTCTTAACAATATCACATTGAACATTGAATTCCCCATAAAGACCTCGATAGGAACCCAAATGGATCCCATTAAGAATAAAATCCTGTAGAGGTGATCCTACAGGATGTCCTATAAGACAATTCCTATAGGAATCTTATAGGAATGGTTCCAAAATATGATTCTAATTAGAATCCTGTACAAGCTACTTATTGGAATCCTTACTGGATTTTTTGACAGTCGAGCATTTTTGAAAGGCAAGTGGTGACATGCTCGAGAGGTCAGATATTGTGTTTTAAAGGCAGGTTTTAATGTCAGATTAGGGGGGGGGGGTCACTCGTGTCCAGATCTACATGATTATGTGATTTCCGAACACGGTTTAGATTCCATACACTAAAGTTAAACCTATTCGATAGCATGGAATTCCTTAAAGCATATTTCATAATGCAGTTAATGATGTTTGAAGATTTTTCATGAGAACAAGTTCTGACAATTGTACATTTGTAAGTCACATGACCTATTGCTTGTTACTGTACTTATAAATGCCATGCCACTAACTCAGCATTCCCGATTATGATGACTTTGCTAGCTCTATTTCCTGGACATTTTTTGTTCTACTTCCTGTTGACGTTCAGCAGCTTTTGACAAATCAGTTACTAAGCTTTGGAGTTGAAGTTTGGTTGTTGTTTGGTTAGCATTTGGAAACCATCTAGCTGGCTTTTTGGCATCAATCATTAGTATATGTTTATGTGTGTCACCCATCAGCACCCTGCCAACGACTGTCCTTCACTGACTGGTAAATAAGTGAAGAGGGAGCACAGTGGAGCTATTTAAAACCTATGGATCCCTGCTGAGGACAGCAACACTCGATTCCTGCACAGTGATAGCAGTATCATGTGACCTTTTGTGAACAGTTCGAGCAAGGACAAAAAGGGGAGCGTATGTTTCCGCTTTTGAGTTGTTCAGATTGTTAGCCTTATCAGTTTTTGGGTTTTATTGAAGAATTAGCCATTCTACATGGTCTGAAGGCATCTTTGCAGCTTCTTGCTCACTTCTCAAGTTCTTCTGCCATACGCATGCATTGGCTAGTTTAGTAGGCATTGCATTTTGTTTTTTATTTAGTTCTGCCCTGAATAAGCTATTTCACATAACACATGGTTACATATAGTCCACAAGACACAATAATAACTGAATTTACACAAATGAACCAGTTCAAAAGTTTACATACGCTTGAGTCTTAATACTGTGTGCTGTTACTGGATGATCAACGACTGTTTTTATGTTTTGTGGTAGTTGTTCATGAGGCCCTTGTTTGTCCTGAGCAGTTGAACTGTCCACTGTTCTTCAGAAAAATCCTCCAGGTCCTGCACATTCTGTGGTTTTCCAGCATCATCTCCATATTTGACCCCTTTCCAATGGTGACTATATGATTTTGAGATCCATCTTTTCACACTTACGACAACTGAGGGACTCATACACAACTATTACAAAATGTGTAAACGTTCACTGATGCTCAAGAAGGCAATACACTACATTAAGAGCGAACCTTTGAACAGGATGATCAGTGTAAGTTATTTTGTCTTCTGGGAAACGTAAATATTTTCTGTAGCTTCTGAAGGGCAGTACTAAATGAAAAAAATAAGATCTTTAAACAAAATAATAATAATAATAATAATTTACACCAATCATCCTGTTCAAAAGTTTACACCCACCCTGGCTCTTAATGTATCATGTTGCCTTCTTGAGCAGTGAATGTTTGCACCTTTTGTAATAGTTTTGATAGTGTCTGAGTCCCTCAGTTGTTCTCAGTATGAAAAGATGGATCTCAAAATCATATAGCCACCATTGGAAAAGGGTGAAATATGCAGAAGATGCTGGAAAACAAAAGAATGTGTAGAACCTGGAGGATTTTTCTGAAGAACAGTGGGCAGTTCAACTGCTCAGGACAAACAAGGGCCTCATGAACAACTACCACGAAACATAAAAACAGTCGTTGATCATCCAGTAGCACCACACAGTATTAAGAATCAATTGTGTGTGTGTGTATATATATAAACACTGCAAGGTGTATGTAAACTTAGGACCACAGCTGTACGTTTGGCTGAACCACCAACTGTAATCTATGTCCACGGACCAAAAGATGTTAACACAGAAACCTGTTGTTGCATCATCCAACCTGAGCAGACATTTCCTGCTTTCCTGATTTGTGAACTTGTCCGGGTGTTGAAAGCACACATATATCGGTTGCATGGTTTGATGTGATACACTGGTTTTCCTTGTTCTTCTTGATTGAGTGTGCTCCCTAATTTGCTAATGTTTTTGCTGTTACTGGGTGTGTTCTTGGGTGGAGCTTGTAGAGGCTTCATGGTGTCAGATGATCCAAAGTGTTTTATTTCTTACCTAGTGTATGCAAATTTTCTCTTAATTTCTGTAGAATATGAGTTCTCTCCTTCAATTCCATGGTATCCGATCCTAAACTCTTAATTAAAGGTCATGGCTCTGTCTGTGGACAGTTTTCCTTACATTTCTTTCTGGGTTCTTCTGGAATCTGATTGGCCTTTTCTCTCTCTCTCTCTTTCTCTCCATAGTGTGTCTCCATCAGTATGGACCGTCCAGTGTGGACGCATCCCTCGCTTGATTGACAAGCAGGAGGGATGGGCCGTCTACAGGAAGAGTCTTATTAGGTGGAGAAGACCCAACCCTCGATCCCACAAGTCTCGATCATGAAACTCGACCCATCCTGAACTCTGTCTATACACAAACACCCAAACATGGCCTCCATATACTTATGGAAGCTGTCGTCCCAGAAGCTAGGCTTCTTCCTGGTGAGTTTCGGCTTCATCTGGGGCATGATGCTGCTACACTTCACCATCCAGCAAAGGACGACGCACGAGAGCAGCGCCCAGCTACGCATGCAGATCCTCGACCTGAGCAAGCGCTACATCAAAGCTCTGGCCGAAGAGAACCAGGGCGTGATGGACGGACCTTACGTGGGGACCATGACTGCATACGGTGAGAAGCCAAGATTTATTTTCTGATATTATATTGTCGAGTGTTTATTGCAGTTTTTGTTTGTACTTCTGAGCTTCATGTGAAATTGTTTTCACAACTAGTTCATCTCAAGGTGATATCAGTCATGTTTCACTGTTCGCTCCTAAAAACAAAAGAGCAAGAGCTCTATTTCTCGCTCACCTTCTTTCATCAATGTCATATTAATGAGAAATCCAACGCTGAAGAAGGGAACAAAGGTTAGACGAGTTGAGTTGGGGGCGTGGCCAGCACCCAGCTTGGCTAAATCTAGAACATGACGACGATGATGATGACGATGCCGTTAATTGTGTTATTAGAATGAAAGTTTTTAAGTATCATTTTGGCTCATTTTTTTTGGCTCAGTAAAAACACCCCCAAACTGTGGATTTTGGCCATCCTAATGCTTTGGCTATGATTAATTTATGATGATATTCCAGCCTCCGAGGGAGCTGCTTTACTGGCACGGTCCAATTAGTTACAGACGGCAGTGTATATTTTCAGCTAAGTCCTCTAGGATCAAGAACAGTCTTTCAGTCAGTGTTTTTCTTCTATTCCAAACCTTATACTCGGTTTAGGTGTGCTGAGAGCTGGAAAAGAGCAGTAATGTTGTTTTATACACCTCAAGGCAGTACATTTTAAAACTGTTTAGACAAGCAAATATTATCCAAGGCAGTCAGGCAATGTTTGCTAAAATAAATATGGTGAAAAAAATATTTTTCATATGGTGCATATACTGTATGTATACATGTCTGTTGCCAAACCGTGATTTTTCATATTGCCTAGAAAAAGTTGATCATTTTTCATGTAAATAATATACGAGAGGCCTTATGATTGCCAATAATCCAAGCTGCAGCCTTACCCGATTACAGTTCTATCAAGTACATGCTTTTTACCGTGCTGCAATGATGGCTTTTTATTCGGCTGGTGATCCATGAAAGGTTGTTTTTTTTCCTTGTGGGCTCAACTTTCATCTGCCATGGGAGAAATGTCAAAAGTCTAGAGTGTTCGGGTGAGAATGTTACTGTGTTTTTCTGCGTAACATTAGCCAGGCACCTTAAGCTCAGCTACGTTCATTGGAGGCAGTAACCTGGCACACCCAACCCTGCACCTGTGGAAATACACTATATAGTCAGAAGTTTGTGGACACCTAACCATCTCACCCATATGTGCTTTTTGAATATCTCATTCCAGATTTAGTTCTCCTGTGCTGTTATATTAACCTCCACTCTTCTGGGAAGACTTTCCACTAGATTTTGGAGTGTGGCTGTGGCAATTTGTGGCCATTCCTTCACAAGAGCTTTAGTGAGGTTAGGCACCAATGTCTGATGTCGGGTGAGGAGGCTTGGTGTGCGTTTGCCATCCCAAAGGTGTTCAATGGGGTTGAGGTCAGGGCTCTGTGCAGTCCACTTGAGATCTTCAACTCCAACCTTGGCAGACCATATCTTCATAGACCTCACTTGCATAGGGTCATTGTCATGCTGGAACAGGTTTGGGCCCTTCGTTTCAGTGAAGGGAAATTGTAATACTACAGCATACAAAGACATTCTATACAATTGTGTGCTTCCAACATTGTGGCAACAGTTTGAGGAAGAACCACATATGGGTGTGATTGGCCATATAGTGTACACCTTAGTACAAGGTATAATACCTGACACATGGCGTCATCCTAATACTCAGAGTTTTGAACATATTTTCGACATGTTTTTAGTGTTTTTTTTTTTTTTTAAGCATAATACACAAAACCTTGTTTATTCGGATTACATTATCAGGGAAACTTGGCATGCTTGTAACTTTCCAGTGCTTTCCTGACTTTAAGCTTTTAGCTCTGCCGTGTTCCACTAACACCATTATAATGTTTTAAGACGTAGCCCAAAACAATCTAATTAAAGTCTCTTTTATTGTGCTGAATTCCCTTCAGCCTGAAGTTAATCTCACTAAGATTAGCTGATTATTAAAGTCTTACGAATGCCGTGACAGATCTTGGGAAAAGCATGGAGGGATTTTTTTTTTTTTTTTTTTAGTGTTTTTTGAGGTGAGAGTAAATCTTTTCCTGATCTTGTAGGCACCTGACATCTTTTTGGTGGCGACTCGAACTTTTTTAAAAGTTTGTGTACACCTATTTTTGACAGTGCTAGTCTTTGGCTTTGGTATTGGTGTCAACATTACCTTTGGTGTTGGTACTCTGAGTGCTGAATGGTACACCTTAGGGTCACCTTCACAATGTTCCCTACTTTTCATTGGAACCTGGGCATTATTATAAATATCTTTGCCTCAAAATAAGCTCTGGACGCTACTGGAAAGGTAAATATCCAAATCTGTTGTGTACAACTGGATAAAAGCTTTCCATACTTTCCATCGCATGTAATAATATTTTTATCAACGAGCAACCACTTAAATCCAGGATTTCAAAGTTGTCAGCGTTCCAGTTAAAATGTCAAGGCTCTCCGACATCTGGCACATATTGAATGTCGTATGTTTGTGTGACTGTTAATACAACCTTTAATACGAAATTCAGTCTAAAGATAAATCTCATTATTTTTAAGATTATCTGATTATTAAGTTTTTAAGAATGCAGTGAAAGTTCTTGGGAAAAGCGACATCATGACTTTGGAGTCAGCAGGGAAAATAAAAGTGTATTTGTGTATTTGATTCGTCCAGGATAAACTCTCTCTCACTTAACGTTTCTGAAGCAAAAGCTTTGACTTTGGTATTGACGTTGGCGTTACCAGTGTTATTGGCACTACTTTAAATGCTACAGCGAGCTTAGTGTTACACCTTGGCCTCACTTTCACAGTTAAAGTTTAAATTTCGGCCTGGTCCTGATTAGAAGCAGGAACATACCAACACTGAATGAGTCAAATTCAAAGAGACCTTCTGTTCAACACTTCTGATAAAAAGCTTTGCTCCCATTGTCTCAAGTTCACATTGAGGGTGAAGGCTAAAAGCTGTTGAAACAACTTCTAATGGCAAGACTTCACTACAGCCGATAATGCTGTTATCACTGACCAACCATTTAAGTCTAGGATTGCAAATGAACAGTGCCTCAGTAGTCCAAATAAACTTCTGGCCAGACCTTTCTGTAAAGACTTTCAGCCAATTTTGGTCATATTAAATGTCTCATAATAATTAGTCTATGTAAGTTGGTGTTAAAATCTTAAAGGGGCCTCATCAGTGTTACTTAAGAAGAACTAAGTAAAGAGCTAAGCAGAGTTACTGGTATTGGCCCAGAGTTTTCCTATTTTCCTATAAAAGGAATGTCCTAAAGTGTTTTATTTCCTTTATACAACAGCAATTTGGCAATGATTACATTTTTTATTAATTAAAAACTACACCTCTAATGTTCCAAGGAAGAAGTTAGATCCTGTTATTACTTCTGTTACAAAAGCTAAGTTAATAAGAGAAGAAAATTTTTATTTCTACTCCATTTCTGTGTATGCCATAGAAATCCCTTCGTAACTGACTATAGAAATGATAACATATTAGTACTAGTGCTTTTATCTAAACTTTTATAAATAAACTGTCAGAGCTGCTGTTTTCAATATTAATCAACACCGTCTGACCAATCAGATTCGAGAATTCAACAGCCAAAGATTAAACAAAGGATAAATTTTTGCGTTATTAATTTTTATAAATAATTACCCACGTGAGTCATTCAGTACGAACTAGTTAGTAGTTAGTAGTTCTTTAGTAGTTAGTAGTTGCTAATCCAAGCTAGTAGTAACTGCGTTCCCATCATCGCTTTGCAGCACGTCCGTTTTGTGTGCTTACTCATTACACAACATAATCTGACCCGAAGCCCAAATCACATGCCAGATGTTCTACAGTCTGAGACTTTGTAGGTAAGAAACGTAAGCAGAGAGCGTATTTACAATAAAAACATCGCTGCCATTGGTAGAAGATAGTCTTTCTAATACGAAATCATTTCTACAGTAACAAATTTACACATAGACTTGTATGGTGGATGCTCCACATTGACGGAATTTTAAAAAAAAACAAAAAAGGGGGGTTGTTATTGTTGATATGATTTATTTAAAACGGACATTTATGGAAGGAGTCTCCAGTGTCAGTGTTTTTCAACAGTCGGAGGTGAAGCTGTACGTTTTCCTACACGACAAAGTCTTCAGGATAGAGGGCTTTGCGGTTTCTCTGGACTTTGGCAAGCTGCTTTTTTTTGAAAAAAAGAGAGCCTGGTGAGGAAATGACTGTTTACAGCACTGTAAAGTAAGTCATAACAGGAACTAACCGTAAACCGATAAAAAAATATGACATGTTGTTCTTTAAAGACTATGAAATTAATCGCAAATTGCTCCCGATCGTGGTTTATTTTCCTAAAAAAGCACGTCCTGATATTTTTTTTTATATTCTTAACCTACTAAATATGTTCATACAATACAATATATATCATTTATTGTGGAAATTTGGTCCTCGTCTTTGACTAAGTAGACTGTCTGGGGCTTTTCTTGATACGCGCTGTCAGGAAGTTGTTTGGTTAATTTATCAGTGTAAGCAGATAGCTGTCTGATTTTTATCTCGAGTCTGGGGAGCGCACATTCTTTTCGGCATTGTCAGTTAAACTTGAGCCTTCTGCTTTCTTTCACGGCTCCGAGGTGGTACCTTTGGCTCGTTTTGTCAAGGTGTAGTGAAGATTCTTCGGTATATGGGCAGATTTGAAATGAAACATAAGCGTATAATCACAAAAACGTTTGTGGTGAGGAATATATCGAAAGTTTAGCCATTGAAAATTTATAGTAGCTGAAACTTGAACTTATCGCAAACTGTTTTTTTTAGATTAAATACAACAAAATATAAAAAAATCACACTTTAAATTTTATTGCTATAATGAGAATTAAGAATAGTGGATAAAACAGCACTTCGACACCCATTGCTGACATTTTCAAACAGCTAATAACCTATTTTTAAATAGAACGAACATATGGAAGGAGTCTTCAGCGTCAGCGCTTTGGAACAGTCAGTAAGTATTGCGACACGAGAGAGTCTTCGGGACAGAACAGTTTCCAGTTTCTCTACGTTTTTTCTTTTATTTTTATTTTGTTAACTTCAAGTCAAAGGAAAAACAGAGACGTTGGTAAGGGAACGATTGTTTATAGCTACTATAAACAGCTGTTTAGTGATAAATGGTTTCGCACAAATTTCACAACATTATCTGTATTAAGCTATACTTAAAGTGCAAATATTGTTCTATAAGTAATAATTGGTATAAGAGGAATAAAACACTCTGGGACCTGCTGTTGTGGAAAAATAATACATATACAATACAATAATACATACATACATAACTCCAAGTGTTTTGTTCTTTAATTATTTGTTTTCTTTCATTGTCAGCTTGGTTTTGTGGAGTAACGTGCTAGTGAAAACATTTCAGAAGCATATAAATGAAGTAAACAATGAAAATTTATGCTATTGGCTAGGACTGGGCGATACTGCAAAAAAAAAAATTCTCGATTTTTTTCAACTTGAACAATTCTCAATTACGATTTCAATTTATTTTTTTATTCTTACATAATGCAATTGAAAAATTTTCTACAGTTTTTTTTTATTTAGTAGAATGGACTTTGGGAAATCTAGATGTGCAAAAATAGTAACAGCACCATCTATAGCAAATACAGCAAACAACAGTTCTTTTAAATAAAGGATATTTAAGGAAAGGATGTTTTAAAATAAACATAGTTTGTACTATTTGCTATAGATGGTGCTGTTACTATTTTTGCACAAGTTGGTGAACCTTTCTTTCAGAGTAAATGGGGACCATGTCTTTTGTGATTTCATGAAATGTCACCGCAACTGACATCAAATCAACATGGCTGCGCACAGCACCAAAAATAAACAAAGTAAAACTTCTTACCTTTAAATGAGTTATACTGTATATTCAAGTATTAGCTTTAGATGAATCAACATACACACATATTCGTATGTAAAATCTAAAACACTGACTATACAGTTTGCTGCCTGAGAAAGAAAATATACGTCACTCAGATGAGTTAGCTACCTGGATTGTTACTAACGAAAAACGAACATGGGGGCGTCAATTTTCCAACTTCGTCTGTCGAACATGCCGAGGTCGAAAATGATGTAATTCCGACTGGCAGATTACAGCTTAATGAATTACAGTATTATCTTTTAAATAAAATTGTTACGAAATTGTTACGAAATTACGAAAATGACGTAATTTTGTCTGACTGGCAGATTACAGCTTAATGATTGCAGCATTATACAAGCCTGTACCAATTCTATATCTCTGAAGTGATAGTTGAACCTCTCTTTGCTACTAGTTCAGTCCTCAGAGAATATATATATATATATATATATATATATATATATATATATAATGTGTATATATATATATATATATAATGTATATAATGTTTAAAAAAAATACTATATATGCTATATATAAAAACGTTCTGATCTAGATTGTACATGTTTATATATATATATATATATATATATTTTTTTTTTATATAAACATGTACAATTGAGATTTTCTGAACATGTATATATGTAAACGTGTGTGTGTGTATATATATATATATATATATATGTGTGTATGTATATATAAAGATTTTTTATCTTTATATAAAACATCTCAATTACAACGAAAATTACAACAATTTGAAAATCGCTTTAAAACATTAATTCGAAGTAACGGAATTAATTGTGACAATCTCCGAGCCCTATTATTGGCTTACAGCTTTCAGTCCCATTTCAATTTGCGTTATTTTTTTGCACATTTTTGCACAATCGTAATTTAACGTACTTGCGCAAACATTTGTTATTGTTTTCATATTGCTCAAAGACCCATTACAGGCGAGCGTAACTGCTACAAGTCCTCATTTCACAAGAGAAAAACAAAGCAGAGCTGCTAACACAGAGAGCGCAGTGATGTCGAGGAGTTGTTTCTCCTTCAGAGAAAAAGTGAGACGGAAAGCTTAGTCGACTGCAAAGCCAAGGATCAATTTCACGGAGGACTAAAGAGAGGATGAGAGAAAGCGAGATGGACATGGTTGCGAGTGGGGGGAGTTGGGGAGAGAAAGTATAGATCGCAGTGAGGTTGGTAATCCCAGACGAGCTCCTTCCTTCCCAACCTTTCATGACCAAAGCCCATACAGTGTGTATCGAATGTCTGCATGCAGAAGTAGAAACCTTTTTAAGATTTTCTTTATGAAAGAATAACTCCAGTGCGAGCCCATTACCCGAGTTTCAGCTCGATGTCACTTTTGGCAAAAAATTGTGTTTTTCTTGTAACCTTAGCTCATCTTGAATCTGTGGGTATCTACACACTGTCTTGTTCGCTAACACAATGATGTGTGCAGGATGATACAGTATCATGGTGTTATTTTTCCTCTATCCCACAATGCCATCTGTTTTAGGAAGATGTCTGTGCTGTATGTAGAGTGACGTGGAAATGTATGAACTGACAAAATGATCTTGCCTCAAATCATATAATCGCAATTCAAATTCAAATTTCACAGTTCCTCCAATCTATACACTTCAGTTGGAATAAAGGAAACGGACCAATTCGGATCTGAATGAATTTTCAGTATGATTGAGCAGGGATGGACAAATCATTAATTTATTATTCATAAATTCACTACGCCCTCGTTTTGGTTGCTCGGAGACCGCATTGACGACAAAAAATGGCTGAGCTAGTTAGCTAGTTAAGTGCATTTGCTAGTTACGACAAATGGAGGAGTATGCTATGTGATGTCAATTGCGCCCTTGCGTTCACGTTAGCAAGTGACAAGTCACTCAGCGCTTGTGTCCATGTAGCGACTGCTACTGTCGTTGCTTATGGGCATGCACCGTCCAGGAAATTAGCAGGCTTTACTAGCTACATGTGCGCTTACCAGATGCACCAGTGATCTCTGCTTCTTCCTTCCAAGCTTTATTCACTTGTTGCTGAAATAGCAGATCACTGTTGTGCACGTATGAAGAAAATGAATGGATGTCTGTTGCTTTGTCTCACGCTAGTGTGTTTAAGTCACTGCTTTGTCTGCAGGGATTCAAGCAACTTGGGGCAGTGGTTAAGGCATTGGACTACTGAGTTCAAATCCCAGCTCTGCCAAGCTGCCACTGTTGGGCCATTAAGCAAGGCCCTTAACCCTCAACTGCTCAATTATATAAATGTAAGTCGCTCTGGATAAGCGCGTCTGCCAAATGCTGTAAATGTAAAAAAAAACAACAAAAAAAGGCTGATATTTGGACCAATCGCATACAGGTGGGAAATGTCAGGGCAAAGGACTATTGGCTGGTGGTTAGGACTTCTGTTCCGAGTTCAATGCACACTGAAGTGTACCAATTTTTGTTTCCTTTTGTCTGAGGGTGAGTCTGAGGGTGAGTCTGAGGGTGAGTCTGAGGGTGAGTCTGAGGGTGAGTCTGAGGGTGAGTCTGAGGGTGAGTCTTAGTTTCACTTGTTTGAGTTGGAGGTTGAATTTGAGTGCAGTTCGAGTTTGACTTGAGTGACTTGACTTGAGTGTTTGAGTTGTGTTTGAGTTTGAGTTGAGTTTGTGTCTGAGTTAAATGTGAGGTTGAGTTGTGTTTAAACTGTGTTTGAGTTGTCTGAGTTTGAGTTGAGTTTGTGTCAGTTGACTTTCAAGTTGACATTGAGTTTGAGTTGAATATGAGGTTGAGTTTGAGTTCTGTTGCAGTGTAACAATAATTGAGCTCATGATTTTAGTTTTTTTGCATAATGTAGACATTTTGCTCTTTGCCTGCATATTAATTTAGTCCAGATTACATGAACTGTAAATGCAAATGTACACAAAAGTTAAGCGTATATAGTGAGTTCATTTGTAGTTTGCAATCAGTATCTCCTCATGTATATGTCATTTGAAGAGGTTCTGGTGTTGTTAGATTTACCTTGACTGTATTATAAATAAGAAATGATGAACTTTATTGTTTTATGCTCATAATACACACTTTCAGAAATAAATGTACCAAACTGTACTTTTTCTTGTTGCTGTGGTGGTTCCATCAAGGGCACACCTTTAATAGGTATCTCTTCACCAGGAAATGTGATTATAGTGTATCTTTAAACATACTTTAAGGTTTATAAATGGACCCTAAGGACCAGTAATGTTCCTTTGAAGCCTTACTTGTAAAGCTACTTAAAGATACACGATATGCACATTCCTAGGTACATACTAAAGGTACACAAGAGGGTTAATGGTACCGCGTCAGTGAGGAGTGAAAATAGAGTTTAGTACCTTTAATTCTGAGAGAAGTGTAGGCCAGAATAATCCACCGTTTCCAAGAAACTGACCTCAGAAAGGCAAGCTAGTGTGTGTTGAGTCATCATTATGAACCACATTCATGGGGTTGGTGTGAGAGCATCAGGCGGTATAGATTTTCATTTTTCTCCTGAGTACTTTCCCTGTTTTTATCATGGCAGCGTATAAAGTAAAAAAAAAAAAAAAAACACTGCTCTTATTTTTAATTTAGTCTGTTTTCCATTAAAAAGATGATCCATCTCTTCTAGATGGATGGACAGATGGATGACTGATGGATTTATTCAGAGGGATTTTGTAGTGATGATGTGTGATGATACTCTCAGCAACCGGTGACATGGTAATATGGAGGGTGTCGCATTTGAAGAAAATCCCACTGGATTTACGCTATATGAGACATAGAGAAAGATGGAAAGGTGCGACCTTACAATAAAATCTTTCTCCATGGCATTACAGAAATCCGGCATTGCACTGTGTCATATTACAGATTTCTGACTCCGCTGGCTAGATGATACTTTCCCAAAATCTCCACAGCGTCTATTTCAGATATTTTTAAATGGGCTTGGCTCGATTTGCAGGCCAGATGTTTAGATCAGCATCTGAGATTAGCCATGACTCATAGGGGTTTTTTTTATATTATCTTTTATAGCAATTTTTTAATAACAATTCCAGTCCTTTTTGATGTTAAAATAATTTATTCCTGTCAACATTAAGAAAACTTTGGTCGGTTTTTATAGCACAAATGTCGAAACCCTATAAAGAAGTGGTGGTGAAAGAGGCACAAATCAGGCAGAGAGAGATGTTGGCAGTTGTGGAATTTTTTTTTTTTGCGAAGAAAAATAAGACAGGGGAGGTGTGAAGGCAAAGCATGCAGTGGATAGGACGTCTGTTCAGAGACTCATTCTTTTTGTTTGGGTTGAGATGAGGTTGAGTTTAGCTTGAGTATGATTTGAGTTGAGCGTGAGTTGTGCTTGAGTTGAGGTTGAATTGGGGTTGAGTTTGAGTATAATTGGACCTGAGTTTGAGTTAAGCTTGGGTTGAGTTTGAGTTATGTTTGATTCGAGTTGCCTGAGTGGTGTTTGAATGGAGTTTGAATGTAATTTGAGTGAGTTTGAGTTAAGTTTTAGTTTGAAAAGTGTCTGAATTTGAGTTGAGTTACTTAAGTTGACATTTGAGTCTGAGTTGAATGTGAGATTGAATTTGAATTGAATTTGAGTTTGAGGTTGAGTTAAGTTCGAGTTGAGTTACGTGGACATTTGACATTTGAATTAAATTTGAGTTTGAGATTGAGTCAAGTTTGAGTTGAGTTACTTACGTGGACATTTGAGTCTGAGTTGAATTTGAGGTTGAATTTGAATTGAATTTGAGTTTGAGGTTGAGTTAAGTTTGAGTTGAGTTACGTGGACATTTGACATTTGAATTAAATTTGAGTTTGAGATTGAGTCAAGTTTGAGTTAAGATACTTACGTGGACATTTGAGTCTAAGTTGAATTTGAGGTTGAATTTCAATTGATTTTGAGGTTCAGTTTGCATTTGAGTCAAGTTTGAGTTGAATTCCTTAAGTTGACGTTGTATATCACCTATAGAATTTGATTTGAGTTTGAGTTTGAGTCAAGGTTGAGTTGAGTTTCTTAAATTGATGTTGTATTACGCCTGTAGTCAAATTGAACGTTATGTGATTTGAATGTCCAGAGCCATGTAGCGATTTAATATATGCTACTTTTAAATTAATTTTATAACTCATTGAGGTTGAAAACCAAAATTTGAATCTGGATTAATGCAACATTGTGCGACAAGTTTCACTGGCAAAAAATGAGACTGTTTGAAACATCAGACAAAAACGTGATTGTTTTATTTAATTATCGGTGTGTACGTGTTTCTGTTGTTTGTCCCACTGCCGTGACATTCCAGTAAGATAATACTGTGTATGCATTACAAACTTTCATTTTGCTCGCTTTATCCGGTTTTGCTGAAAATCAATCCTGTTGTTTCCTGCGGGGAGGGAAAAAAAACCCTCACTCTAGCATGTAATCCGCCTCCATCCCAATAATAATAAGAGTGTATGAAACAAGCCTACTATAGAGGACAGCATTATCCTCTGAAGGAAACATTATACTGAGACAAAAGCGGAAAGCCGAGCAGAAAGTTTGAAAAGCTGGCTCATGCTCATGGTGTGAACCTGTGAGCTATTTATTCCTCTGAAATCATTAAAGGTTTATTATACAATAGCACAGACGCGGAGACTTCATATCCCACCTCCCAGTCAGCGATGTCATTTCTGAACGCTAACGCAGAATAAACTGTTAGCTTCTGTGTAATTGACCTTGAGGCTCACGCCTGGTGCAGTCTGAGAGCTGGAGAGGGGGATGATGGGATGGAAAAGTCTCCTCTATCTCTCTCTCTCTCTCTGCGTCTCTCTGGTTCTCTTTGTCTCACAGCTAAAAAAAAAAAAACGCTGTCCTCTGACAGTGCGCACACACACACACACACACACACAGTTATCATCCTGTCTAACCTCTGGGCAAGTTGTTGAGCACCATTGTCTGTCTGACTCTGTCTATCTTTGTCTATCTGTCTGTCAGTCTGTTTCTGTCTGTCTCTCATTCTCTGTTTCTCTGTCTCTCTCTATCGCCCTGTCTGTCTGTCTTAATTAATCCGTCTATCTGTGTGTCGCACTCTGTCTGGCTCACTTGATCTGTCTATCTCTGTCTGTCTGCCTACCTCTATATTTCTCTCTATCTCTCTCTCGCTGTGTCTATCTGTCTGTCCCTTTATCAGTCTGTCTCTCTGTCTGCTCACTTCATCTGTCTGGCTCATTCTGTCTGTCTGACTTTCTGTCTGTCTGTCTCACTCAATCTGTGTATCTCACCCTGTCAGTATGTCTCTCTATTTCTTTCAATCTAAACCTTGTCTGTCTGTCTTTTTGTCGGTCTATCTATCTATCTATCTATCTCTATCTGTCTGTCCCTCTATTTTTCTGTCTGTCTGTCTGTCTGCATGCCTCTCTCTCTCTCTCTCTCTCTCTCTCAGGATGGTCAGCATTATAATCTCATTTAACCCAATTCTTACTTTTTCTCGTTTTTTGCTTTTTTCTCTCTCTCTTTTTCTGTTAGTATGAGCTGAAAGATGGCTGACGTAATGATTGTTCTTCTTCCAACTCGGCTGGATTATCTGAGTTACTTTCATATCAGGGCTTGTTCGAGAATCAGTCTGAGGAGAGTGTGTGTGTGTGTGTGTGTGTGTGTGTGTGTGTCAGTGTGCGTTTTAATGCTTTTCCACCAGACGCTGTGGCGCAGCACGACTCGGTAAATCATTCGTGTTCTCACATTTTGTCGTTATTTTCACTTCCAAGCGAGTCGGGCCGTGACTAAGTACCTGTGCTGAATTTAGTTACCATGTGAGCCGAGCTGGGACACACAGGTGCCGCTACCTTTGATTGAACTTCGCAGAATCATCCTGATAATATCTTTAGCTGGAATTGCTCTTGTCCTGGAAAACCAATCTTCGGTACTGCCGTGACTGACTGCTAATGCTTCTTTCTCTCTTCTGTTCTTTTTTTCTTGCAGCTTTGACAATTTTGTTAGTAAGGAATGCACCAACTGCTCTGTCCTGAAGACTTTACTGTAGGGGAAAACGTACTGACTATTAAAAAAGTGCTGACACTGGAGACTCCTTCTATTAAAAGCCTTCACCAAATCAACATTTATATGATTTCTTTGTTAAATAACAGCACTTTTTTAAATGTTTATTATTAGCCTTAGATTATGTGGCATGTCCACCATGAGGTGAATGAGGTGTTACTATAGAAACGATAACAACATCCGTGTCCTTGTGTTAAAACCCGTGTGAGAGTGTTTTGACGGTTGGTAACGGAGGCTAACGTAGCATTCTGTTCATCTTCACTGTTGTGTCATCTTCCCGAGTTTGTAGCTTTATTGCTCCAAATGCTCTCCCTATTGGATCAAACAGATTTTGGATTTCTGACCCACTTTTTTTTTTTTTTTTGTCCTGTAGACCTGAAAAAGACTCTCGCTGTGCTGCTGGACAACATCATGCTGAGGCTGTCCAAGCTTGAGTCCAAAGTGGACACCATCATCATCGTCAACGGCTCGGCCTCCAACCTGACCAACGGCACAGTGGCTCCTGTGTCCAGTTCTGCCAATGGCGAGAAGGTCAACGTGGCAGGTAAACTAAACAAAACGTCAATATTTGGTGTGACAACTCTACTTTTTAAATGTGTATATAATTAGTAGTCTTGGGTACAACTTTTCTAAAGATGTTAACTGGTTAGTTTGATTGAGCATCTTGGAGAACTTGCCATAGATCTTCTGGAGACTTTGACCGTCACACTTACTTCTTTTTTTGCAGAAAACGTGAAGTTTCACTCAATTAGGGGGTTTAAGACTTTTGCACAGTACTATATAATCACGAAACACCGTGAAATTG